>NC_053398.1:9056093-9361927 GCF_905171765.1 Bufo bufo | reverse complement strand
TGCCGATTATTGCGGTTTATCTTTGTACCCATTATAATTTTCCTTTGCAGGTTCCGTTCCTACCCCATCGGCGCTGCGTTTCCCGCGCTCACCTCAGTCTTTTCCTATGGCCGCGTGATCTCGCGAGATCTCAGCGGCCATATTGGTACTCCTTTGGCCGTCTCCCGCTGTTCTCGCGGGATTTCGGCGGCCATTTTAGTTTTTCTCAGTTTCTTCCCGCCGATTCTCGCTGGATCTCGGCGGCACTTCCTGGTTCTCCGCTTCCGTCCTAGGATCCAGTCGCCTTCTCCGGCGCTCCTGCACATCGGGTGACTAACCCTGTTTCAAGTACCTACTCTGCTTGCCCTGCGTTATAACATATATCCGGCCTATTAAGCCCTCTTTTAGCCCCACCTTAGACCAGTTTAGCCTAATCCCACCATCAGTCAGTTATACAGGGAGACCGTCCTGGTTCCTATCATGCCTCGATCCGAGCCTACCCATGAGGCCTCTACACCCTCCTCCCCTGATAGGGATGCCCACATTGGAGTTGACACTCAGGCAGTAGCGCTGCAGCGCTCTGTCTCGGCTGCAATGACCGCTGCAATGGACTCCATGTCCTCTGTGCTATCTCAGACGATAGCACAGGCTCTGGCTGGTCATCCTGTTTCAGGGTCTGTGCAGCCTGCGGCCCCCACAGCTCAGCAACCTCCTATGAATAGTCCTGTGTCACAGGTACAATTGACTGGTGCGCCTCCGGCCACCCTTGAACACGCGCATAGATCGCGTAAGAGAGCCTTTCCGCGCCAGGCAGAACGGGCGCGGCCTTGGAAATGCGCTAGAGCGCAACAATTGAGCGATTCTGACGCCGATATTGGGTCAGATGAGGAGGCCTTTGCTGATACAAATGCTGAGTCTGAGGATGAAACGCATGCAGGGCCCAGTTCCCCCCTCTGCCCCACTCCTTCCACTTCTCAAGTGAAGGATTCCTCTGCTAGGGCCACTCCGGCTTCCTCCCTTGTTGACCATTTGGGAGAGCCCATGTTTGACCCTAATGCCCTCCACCATCCCAGATCGGCGGAGTGGCTGCCGACGGACCATGTTGGTAAATACCTGGAACATTGGGTCCGCCGCCCCCTTAGCAAGGAGGCGAGAAATAAGATGAAGGCTGAATGCCCTAGGCCCATTGTGCCTAATAAGGTATGTGACACCCCTGTGGTAGATCCCAAGGTCACACAATTCCTCGCCAAGTCCGGCTGGAATCCCCGTAAGGGGTTAGACTCAGCTCTGCGCAGCTGTCAGGACAAGCTCCTAGATGTCTTTGGTCCTCTGGCCAAATTATTTGAGATGGCTGAAAATGCCAGATCAGATGGGTCTCCTATCGACCCTGAGGAAATGAGAGGTTGGATCCAGCGTGCAATCTGCATCGCTGGCAACGCCAATTCCTCTCTAGCAATTGAGAGAAGGAAGGCAATTTTATTTAAAATTGACCCGAAACTGGCCAACCTGGCCCTTACTGAATCAGGCGCAGACGCTCAGGGTCATCTCTTTGGAGACTCCTTTATAAAGGATTTAAGCCGGTTCGTGGGAGCATTCACTGCCCTAGATAAGGCCCAATCTTCAATTAGGAGAGTATTCCAGGGACGGGTCTCCACCAGGGCCGGCAGTATTAGGGGCCGTCTGTCCGGCCGTTCCAATTTTCAATCCCGCAACGCGGGCAGAGGCTCCTTTCAGCAACGCCCCGCCTTCCAGGAACAGAGGTTTCCATCCCCGTTCTTCCCTGCCAGAGGTGGTCAATGGCGTGGCAGACCCTACAGAGGAAATCAGTCCTCACGACGTCATTTTGGTAAGTCCTCCCCCGATGGGGGCTTCTTTGGAGCATTGCATAGGGGGCAGACTCCTGCATTTTTCCCCTGCTTGGGCGGCAATAACATCCGACCCTTGGATTTTATCCACTGTAGAAGGCTTCCACGTGGAACTCGTGGCTTCGCCAGACCAGATTCCAACCCCTCCCACCTCCCTGCTGTCTCGCCCCGACGCCGCGCTGGTAGACCTAGAACTCACTTCCCTCTACCACAAGCGGGCGATCGAGAGGGCACCACCAGGCATGTCAGGTGTCATCAGCTCTATCTTTCTGGTCCAGAAGAAAGGGGGTCAGATGCGCCCTGTTATCAATTTACGGGCTCTGAATGCGATTGTCCGCTATCGCCACTTCAAGATGGAGGGCATCCATCTACTCCGAGATCTCCTCATGTCGGGCGATTGGTTTGTAAAACTAGACCTCAAGGACGCTTACTTAACAGTACCTGTGTCCGCCCCATCCAGGGACTTACTGCGTTTCCTGTGGAGGGGAGAAATCTGGAGGTTCTCTTGCCTCCCTTTCGGCCTTTCCTCAGCGCCATGGTGCTTCACAAAACTTATGCGACCAGTGGTGGCCTGGCTCCGCAGTCGTGGGGTACGCCTCATAATATACCTGGACGACATTCTTGTCATGCACCAGTCAGCCTCGACTCTGTTGATACATCTCCGCTGGACGACGGACCTTCTATCCCGTCTAGGTTTTCTAGTCAACCACGAGAAGTCGTGCTTAGAACCGTCGCAGAGGATGGAGTTTTTGGGGTTTACCGTGGATTCGGTTTCCGAATCCCTCTCGCTTCCCGCAACGAAGCTGCGTTCCATACGCAAGGAACTCAGACATGCCCTGTCTATTCCTCGGCTGTCCCTACGCCATTTGGCCAGGATCATAGGTCTTCTTGCCTCTTCGATCCAAGCAGTGTTTCCGGCCCCATTGCACTACAGGGCCCTGCAGCGCTTGAAGATAGCGCATCTCCGCTCTGGCGCTGCGTTCGCAGACACTCTGATCCTGGACCCGGAATCTCGGGAAGAGATCGCTTGGTGGATCGACAACCTGGAAGCATGGAACGGCAAAGCGATATTCGGTTTACATCCCGATTTCACTGTCGAGTCGGACGCCAGCCTTCACGGTTGGGGTGCCCACTGCAACGGGATCTCCACGGGTGGCCGGTGGTCCACAGAAGAGGCACGACTTCATATCAACGCGTTGGAACTTCTTGCCGGTTCCTTTGCCATTCGGAGTTTCACCAACGGGATGGCTCGGGCGTGCATTCGTTTGAGGATGGACAATGTGTCTGCAGTGCAATACATCAACCGGTTGGGAGGTACGCGCTCGGCTACCTTGGCTCGGTTAGCGAAAGATTTTTGGGCCTTTTGTCTCTCCAGGGATGTCATGGTTCAAGCGGAATTCCTCCCGGGACTCCACAACAGTCGGCCGGATTGGGGCTCTCGCTACCTTACGGACAGCAGCGATTGGATGCTAGCGCCAGAGACATTTTCAGAGTTATCCAGGAATTGGGGTCCTTTTGCGATAGACCTATTTGCCTCACGTCTGAACACCCAGCTTCCACGGTTTTTCAGCTAACGCCCGGATCCGGCGGCAGAGGCAGTGGACGCGTTCCTGCAACCCTGGTCCGGTCCGCTGATGTATGCATTCCCGCCATTTGCTATGATCCCGAGGATGATGTTACATGTTCGTCGTCATCTGGCCGAATTGGTAGTGGTGGTTCCCTTCTGGGGGACTCAGGTTTGGTTTCCGTCACTACTGGGTCTCCTGATAGATGTGCCGTTTCTTCTCCCGAATCGGATGGATCTCCTCCAGGACCCTCGAGGATTACACCACCCGCTCCTGTCGGACGGATCCCTACGTCTGATAGCCTGCCGGATCTCAGGACGCCTGGAGAAATCGGAAATATTTCAGAGGCAACTAGACGCCTTTTGGACAACGCATGGGCTCCCGGCACCAGAAAATCTTATCGGGCAGCCTGGCGATCTTGGTCTAGTTGGTGCGTGGAACGGGACTTGGATCCCGTTTCGGCCCCTGTGACCCATCTTTTAGATTTTCTTATCTCCCTTTTCGAAGCGGGTAAAGCTTATCGGACAATTAATTTGTTCAGATCCGCTATTTCGTCTACGCATCAGGGTTTTGATGGTGTCCCTGCGGGACAGCACCCTTCCGTATCGCGTTTGCTTCGCGGTTCCCGCATGTCTCGTCCTCCCCGTCCTCGCTTTACCACGACTTGGGACGTGTCTTTGGTTTTGTCCTTTTTATCCAACTGGCCAGTTAACCCGGATCTCACCTTACGGCAGTTGTCGGCCAAGTTAGTGGTTCTTTTTTGCCTGATATCCTGTAAGCGGGTCTCTGATGTTCGGGCGCTTGATCACGACGCCAGATCTTTTACTCCGGAAGGGGTCACCTTCAATATATCCAGACGTACTAAGACCAACATTAGGTCGGTCTCTTACCCATCGTTTCCAGCCTCGCCGGTTCTTTGTCCGGTGGCTTGTTTGAAGGAGTATGAGTCTCGGACGCGTACTTACCGGTTGTCTTCGGTTCCTCAGCTTTTCTTGTCCATTCGGCATCCATTTGGTCCTGTCTCCAGCCCTACTTTGGCGCGTTGGATGAAGTGGATTATGTCGTTAGCAGGAATTGATACTTCCATATTTACAGCTCATTCCGCTAGAGGCGCATCAGCTACCGCCTTGGCTGTTTCGGGGGCACGATTGGAGGATATTCTACGTCTTGCGGACTGGTCTTCGGCATCGACCTTCAGGGAGTATTATTTTAGACCGCCTCCACATTTGTTTTCTGCTGTGATTGCTCAACTTTAAACTTAGCAATAGGAGCCTCCGTGTCTTGCTGTAAAACTAGGTGATTTTCCTAGTCTATGACGGAAAGTCATGGTTTTATTAAAGACACGGAGGCGAGTATTGCCCACCCTGGGATTCCCTCCCTTACAATGTATTTTCTGTGGTTTTCATTCTGATTTGCATGCTTTGTCTGCATAGTCGGCTTAAGATTTTTATGATGGCAGGATCGCGTATGACTAGCGATGTATTCTTCTGCCCATTGCTTAATTTGTTTATTACTTTCAGGAGGAAGTTGATTCGCTAAAGGCTTCAATTGCTCTGCTCCAGTTGTAGCCATGTTGGCTTTCAAGGAAGAAAGGTTCCAGTGATCTCAGCTGATGGTGTTCGTTCGGATGTTCCGGGGGTTCCATGATGGTCGTTTTCCCGATTCAAGGTTCCGGTTTCGTGTTCGGTGGTTCCGGTCATGGTGTCAGGCTCGTAAAGAAAGAGGAGGATCTATAGGAGGAGCCGTCTATTATATGGACTATGAGGGGAGGGTGATGTTACTATGGTTACGTCATGTTATGTAAAGTTTTTTCTTTGCTGCTGTGTGGTGACAGTAAAGAAGGAGATAGCAATACTCGCCTCCGTGTCTTTAATAAAACCATGACTTTCCGTCATAGACTAGGAAAATCACCTAGTTACATCCTGTATTATACTCCAGAGCTGCACTCACTATTCTGCTGGTACAGTCACTGTGTACATACATTACTTATCCTGTACTGATCCTGAGTTATATCCTGTATTATACTCCAGAGCTGCACTCACTATTCTGCTGGTGTAGTCACTGTGTACATACATTACTTATCCTGTACTGATCCTGAGTTACATCCTGTATTATACTCCAGAGCTGCACTCACTATTCTGCTGGTGCAGTCACTGTGTACATACATTACTTATCCTGTACTGTTCCTGAGTTACATCCTGTATTATACTCCAGAGCTGCACTCACTGTTCTGCTGGTGCCGTCACTGTGTACATACATTACTTATCCTGTACTGACCCTGAGTAGTCAGATAAAATGAACACACATAATACAACATCTAACTATTAACCTTTTAAGTATCTGGAAATTGCCAAGGAGTAACACCATACGGTGCCCATATAATACCGTACAGTGATTAGATACAGCTCTATATCTAAAGTAAAGTAATTGCTGTGCTATGTAACATATATAATACTGCTATACCAATCATACTGAGATTGATGCAGTTTACAAGCCTCTGCTTCAGGGCCATCTTTAGCGCCCCCTTCAGCAAGGAAAACAATACTATTTCCTTGGCGCGCAGCACGCGAGGCTATAATATTTTCCCTACATGTTAACTCTCCCGTCTGAGTTCTCAGAGAATAAATTACTTTTGCACTGAACATCTGCAACCAATGAAAAATATATTAGGTGTCGGCTTTCAATTCGCCATTCTTTACGGCTGGAGAAGGTTGTAGTGAGTTTCTATACCAGAGCCCTGAGATATTTTACAGGTCACCCATATTAACGTAAATGAGGAGACCGCGCCGAGCCGCAGGAAACGTGAGGATGGAAAATACATTAAGGATCGTATAAAGAACCGACACTACACGAGGACACATCATACAGGACGAGGCACATAGTATGTAACGGTCCAGACATAACACATACAGGTATATCTGCCTTTAAGCAGTAGACAGCTACGTTGTCACAACCCCGCCCCTTTTGGTAAAATAATAATATTTTAAGCTTATTATGCAGGTCACATGACCATCGTAGGAGGCAGTATTATAGTAGTTATATTCCTGCACATAGGAGCAGTATTATAGTAGTTATATTCTTGTACATAGGGGTCAGTATTATAGTAGTTATATTCTTGTACATAGGAGCAGTATTATAGTAGTTATATCCTTGTACATAGGAGGCAGTATTATAGTAGTTATATTCTTGTATATAGGAGGCAGTATTATGGTAGTTATATTCTTGTACATAGGAGGCAGTATTATAGTAGTTATATTCTTGTACATAGGAGCAGTATTATAGTAGTTATATTCTTGTATATAGGAGGCAGTATTATGGTAGTTATATTCTTGTACATAGGAGGCAGTATTATAGTAGTTATATTCTTGTACATAGGAGGCAGTATTATAGTAGTTATATTCTTGTACATAGGAGGCAGTATTATAGTAGTTATATTCTTGTACATAGGAGGCAGTATTATAGTAGTTATATTCTTGTACACAGGAGGCAGTATTATAGTAGTTATATTCTTGTACATAGAAGGCAGTATTATAGTAGATTGTAAGCCCTCTCTCCTTCTGTACCAGTTTGTAACTCGTCTTGTTCATGCTTATTGTCTGTATTACACCTGGGGGAAGTAAAAAGAGGGAGAAGGTTCACTCAAGTTGCCCACACACTTCCATCAGGAGGTAGAGTCGGTAGGGCTGTTAATTAGCAAGTACTGTTCTGTGTCAGAGATAGAATAGCAGCTCCTTATGCCACCTTAGTGTACCTTCTCCCTCTTTCTCCTCTCCCTCTCTCAGGGGTGTAAGAAAGAAACAATTGGAGACCCCAGGAGTAGAAGCGGTCTCTCTCCACGCTATGTACAACTGATCATCAAAGCGATTATTCACAAAATCGAGAGTTCCTCTGCTATTTCGGGAGAATTCAATAAGTAGCCTGCAGCCAGACCTCCCAGAGACCACTACACCTTGGACGTATTGGGCGATCAAGGTACCTATAGATTCACCCTAAAATACCGGTGGATCACCCCCCCCCACCAGAATTTCGTGTGCACTTTGAGCCAACACCTGACTCCAATATCCTATCAGATGATAGATGTGATTTGTACGCCCTAACATAATGGAGTCACAATTCTATTTTATTTTAGCATAAATAGTAAAAGTTACATTTTATCTCAATAAAGGTGACCCTGTACAGGGACTATTTTTTGAGTTATCGACCCTCTCATTCAGTTTTTGTTCTTTAAGAAACTCACATTTGTGGAAACCACGAAGCTCAGCGTTTCTTACCCAGCATGTTTGTCAGCCATAGAGCCAGGTCTTCTTTCATGGGAAGCAGATCGGCCTCATGGCGGATAGCCAGCCACTGGCTGTATTGGTGCATGTCCGAGAGGCCCGGCCCCCGAGCTGTTGGGCTTAAAGTGGTGCACATCATTCTTGTGGAAAAAGCCTGTTAAGAAACAGAAGACCCCGTCAGTATCTCTGACCAGTTATAATGTCTGCCCTGGATGGTTATTGAGGTTATGAATGGAGCAAAAAAGTGTGTCCTCACTGATGAGACAAATGCAGCATCGCAGTCACCACTAGGGGGAGCTCATGTATACATGTTTCACTGAATTCAACCCTACAGCCATATATAGAACATCCACCATCACATGGGGGAGCTGCGCAATTGTATTGACAACTTTACCCTGTGACTTTAATATGTCTGAATATTTAGGCTTATAAATTGTCTCTATTCCTGCTGCATAGATACAGTGTTCAGATCACTGTCTTTTCACGATCTCTGCTTACAGTCAGTGAATGAGATCATTCAGACAGTGCCTGGAGTCGCCACTAGGGGGAGCTCACAACTTACATAATTATACAGCTCACATTGAGTTCAGTACTAGCTGCATAAATCATATGTAGTGAGCTCCCTCTAGTGGTGGCTGAAGTAAGGCAGAATCTTAGCATTTCTTCAGTCAAAGCTTTTATATATTTTGTGGGGATTCGCTCTGGTAGTTAGGACTAGCGGATGCGGTATAGAGGCAAAGTACACAGTTCTTGAATCAATCAGCAGTGTTTATTCACACATTGGTGTATCACAAAACGCAGGTGGCTTGGTGTTTGTTCACACACAAGGAAAGTCCATAAACAATAAAAGTCACCTTTTCTCCTGGTTGTTAATTCACACCCTGTTAGCCGTTCAGCCTCATCAAGTCCATAGGCGGCCTGTTCGCCTTTAGAAGGGCCTGAGTCCTCTAGCCCGGCTCAAACCTCAAATCCCAGCACAGCCCTCAGTTCACAGCACACAGACTCCTGAGCTCCACTGTCAGGGCTCATGCACACGACCGTATGCCCTCCAAGACATACGGTCCGTGAGCGGGCCATATGTCCCGGAGCGGCATACATCATGCAAACGGGAGCGCACAGCATCATATGAGTGCAGGACAATAGTCCCGCGGGCGGCCCGATGCGCACAGTATCATAGTAACCTATGATGCTGTGCGCTCCCGTGCGCACGATGTATGCCACTCCGGGACATATGGCCCGCTCACGGACCGTATGTCTCGAAGGGCATACAGTCGTGTGCATGAGCCCTCAGAGGGAGGTAAATCCACACACCTGGCAGTGCTGGCTGGTTTTTATGCCTGGCAAAACCCGGCCTGGAACATGGGGAGTTGTCACCCACTCAGCACTTTGACTACTCCCAGTAAGAGCCGTCCCGGATCAGCTACGACAGCCATGCTAAATCTCAAGGTGTCAATTAGCAATAGCTGCTGCTGACACTAAAATTACCAGCTCTTACTTCACCGAGGCCAGGAACCTCGGTGACACATACCTTCCATCCACGATGATTCCAGGTACCTTCTTCCAATATTTATATATATTCTAAAAGCTAGAAGCACATAATTTTGTGCCTAGAAATGACATGGTGGACAGGCAGCCGGCAGCTACAAGGACTTTGATGTCCCTTCTCCTGCTCTGTTCTATTGCATGAATGGATCCCTGTCATAAAGCGAGTAATGCAGAGAGTAGATACATTTTAAGCCAGGGGTCACCAACCTTCATCCAACTTTTGTAAAACTACAACTCCCAGCATGCTTCATTCCCTTCTAGGAAAGTACAGATTAAGAGTTGAACAGCTGTGCATGGTCTATAGCTGGGGAGCCCCTATATTGGGCAATTGCTGATCATTCAATTCCCAAATCCATATGGCCCTGCGATAAAGCTTCACCTCATGACCATACCAAAATGAATTTACTCCCCGCTCCAGCAATTCATCCCGTTCCATTCCACAGCTGCACACAGAAGTTTCCTCCAAAATAAAATTAACGCAATTATTTCAAAACCATCTGTTTATTGGCCTTCAGGTCCCTTTAAATCGTGTTCTCTCCTTCTTACAGCCCCGATCACAAGTCTCCCAGTGACGGTAATGACCGCTCTAGAATGTTTCACTCCAAATGAGCAAGCGCCAGATCCACGGAAGCGTTATAACCCGATAACTGTACCATAAAATTACGTAACGGCGCAGAACAAATGACTTATTTACTACGTTTTGTTATGTCAACTCTAAACTGTCTACAAACTGTCTGCGCTAATCTTTCATCTGTGTCTGCAGATGTAGCAGAGCTAATTGTTGTCATTTTGGTCCTCTAAGGCTGATGTGGTCCCATGTTATCACAAAAAACACACTGAGATTTAAAGAGTGCCTGTGACAAACTCCTCTCCCCTACATCAGAACTGGTATAAAAAAAAAAGTTATTTTGTTCTTTTGAGCTAAAGTATCACATTTGCCCTCAGTGCTACAGATGCACATGGTGGTATTGCATATAACGAACTCAGCTCTGCTATTGTGCATATTTGTATAATATTGTTATAAGTCAATGTAGCAGTGCTAAACTTGTCTTTGAACTTTACTTTTGGGGCATCAAAATAACTAACCAAGACGGGAAATGCAGTAGGTTTAGCTTCAGTCCTATGGAAGTTCACAGATAACATCCCAAAATCACCATAACTTGTGCCAGAAGTAGCAAAGCTGAGTTTGTCCTTATGTTGATATAATATGTCACCTCTGTTACAAATAAACCTACTACATTATCCTAAAGAGGAAAATGACAAATTCATCTCAGCTACAGCACATATGCCAACACAGACTAAAATACCTATCTATCTGCCTATCTTTATACAGCTCAATGTCAAACTCACCTCTGCCATATCTATCCATTATATGCATACACAAGTTTGCCATTTCCTCTACAGCCCAACGATAAAACATCACAAGATCAGGATATGCCAAATGACAAACTCATTACTGCCGCATCTGCCACATCTTCTGTGTATATCTACTACTGCGTCCTCGAAACATGTCGTTGGCCAATTCAGCTCTGCTACATCTATATCAAATCTGAATGCAAACATACAAAGTATCTAATGACTGTTATGTAGGAGATTCTGCAGGATGATGCTAGAATACAATGTATCGCATGCGATCGGCAGCGTTCTCTTACCTCGTCCTTCCTCAGGGTCTCGTGTAGCCCCTACAATCCCCGGCAGCACATGAACCGCACTCCCTCCTGGCAGGGATCTACTCTGCGCTCTGCACCCTTTTTTCTCTCCTTTTTCACCCATTAAAGTAAAAACACATCTCGCCCTGAGAGAGCCATTGTCAGAAAGAAGAATTTTAGCCGGGATGGTTTACACTGGACCTAATGGCATGTAACACTTTCAACAAACTGCAGGGTTCCCCCCTCCCCATTCTGAACACTGAGCTTCTTATGTGACTACAGAGACAACCTTCTTTTTTTTTTTTTGGCCACAGGACGGGGCTTGTGTTTTGCCAGCAAAGTCATTTAAACTATCTGCTGATTCCAGATCCTCATCTGCTTCGG
Organism: Bufo bufo; assembly: GCF_905171765.1. NCBI lineage: Eukaryota > Metazoa > Chordata > Amphibia > Anura > Bufonidae > Bufo > Bufo bufo. Next base: position 9,350,663 of record NC_053398.1, on the reverse strand, counting down.
CACAATATGGGGAAATCTGGGTCACCGGCTGCAAATGACTTGTCCTGGTCTTTTGTGCTCAAATCGACGGTGATTTTGGTCACACGGATCATCTTCTCTGCTGTCTAGATGTAGCAGAGTTTGTTTTGTCACTGAACTGCTTCTTTTGAGCAGCATGAAAATATATAGTTATTAAGGGAGATTTATTAATATTGGTGCAATGTGTGAATGATGAGCTAGTGCCGCCTCCTGTGCAGTGATCATTCATCCGCAGCACCGACCTAATGTAGATCTATTAATAAATCTGCCCCAATGTTGTAGGTCTGGCTGCAGCTCTGAGGTGGAAAACATAAGAGATTCCTGTATCACCAGGGTTGAGCTAAATGGCAAATTAAGCACCAATACAGGTGACAAACTCAGCTTTTAACTGGTTTTCATTTAAAGTGCTGGCATTACTTTACCTGATAAAATACTATAACTACCTTCTATGAGCAAGAATATAACTACTATAATACTGCCTCCTATGTACAGGAATATAACTACTATAATATTGCCTTCTATGAGCAAGAATATAACTACTATAATACTGCCCCCTTTGTACAAGAATATAACTGCTATAATACTGCTCCTATGTACAAGAATATAACTACTATAATGCTGCCTCCTATGTACAAGAATATAACTACTATAATACTGACCCCCTATGTACAAGAATATAACTACTATAATACTGCTCCTATGTACAAGAATATAACTACTATAATACTGCCTCCTATGTACAGGAAAATAACTACTATAATACTTCTCCTATGTACAAGAATATAACTACTATAATACTGCTCCTATGTACAAGAATATAACTACTATAATACTGCTCCTATGTACAAGAATATAACTACTATAATACTGCCTCCTATGTACAGGAATATAACTACTATAATACTGCTCCTATGTACAGGAATATAACTACTATAATACTGCTCCTATGTACAAGAATATAACTACTATAATACTGCTCCTATGTACAAGAATATAACTACTATAATACTGCTCCTATGTACAAGAATATAACTACTATAATACTGCTCCTATGTACAAGAATATAACTACTATAATACTGCCTCCTATGTACAAGAATATAACTACTATAATACTGCCTCCTATGTACAAGAATATAACTACTATAATACTGCCTCCTATGTACAAGAATATAACTGCTATAATACTGCTCCTATGTACAAGAATATAACTACTATAATACTGCCTCCTATGTACAAGAATATAACTACTATAATACTGCCTCCTATGTACAAGAATATAACTACTATAATACTGCATCTACTTAATAGAATATAACTACTATAATACTGCTCCTGTATACTAGAATGTATCTACTATAATACTGCTCCTGTATACTAGAATGTATCTACTATAATGCTACTTCTTCTAGGAGTCTTCTAGCTGCACTGTGTTATTTCCATTATATGTTCAGTATAGTGGTAAATCAATATGGCTGATATGTCTGCATAGTAGATTGTGGTATATGGCGTATTATGCAGCCATCTATATGTCAGTTTACTCTTGGTGTATTGTGATTGGTCAAGAGTTTGCAATAACTTTCAGACTGACCTGCACTTAATACATCAGTGAACACATTAACCTCCCATTAGCAGTAAACACGGTGGAAAGATGTAGAAATGATTGATGTTGTCAAGTACGCAGCTCCGGTGCTGATTCAGCTCTGTATGTTTTATGCATTATATGACTGCCTTATTGTTAGGTTGTGACCTTGTGCGGTATTGTGGGCCCATCATGTCCATCAGATTGAAGCAGATCAAAAGTGGGTGGGTGCGGTGCCATCTCTAATATAGATGAAAGCCCAGGCAGCACAGTGGCTCAGTGGTTGGCACTGGTGCCCTGCAGCGCTGGGGTCCTGGGTTTGAATCCGACCAAGGACAACATCTCCATGGAGTTTGTATGTTCTTCCAGTGTTTGAGGGGGTTTCCTCCGGGTACTCTGGTTTCCTCCCACACTCCAAAGACCTACTGATAGGGACCTTAGATTGTGAGCCCCATTGGGGACAGTGTGATGCTAACGTCTGTAAAGCGCTGCGGAATATAGTAGCGCTATATAAGTGCATAAAATAAATAAAGATTATTTTGCTTTAAATCTTGATCAGTGGTGCCAGGCCTGACTGTGAGTTGCTTATCACTATGCTCCATAGAGACTGAGCCACATTTCCCTGTTACAGTACTGGTGTCTGAAGAGGCAGAGAAACCTTTGGGGCGTAAGGAGCAACTTTGGAGGACCAAGTATTACACTTTTATCCATCTTTTTTTCAGAGAGAATGTTTTCTTGCCGGCGGTGTTATCCCATATGGAAGTGTGCAGGTAGTGTTATCCTATAGGGAAGCTGCAGGTAATGTCATCCTAGAAGGAAGATGCAAGTACTGTTCTCCTAGAGAGAATATGCAAGTACTGTTCTCCTAGAGAGAATATGCAAGTACTGGTATCCTAGAGAGAATATGCAAGTACTGTTCTCCTAGAGAGAATATGCAAGTACTGTTCTCCTAGAGAGAATATGCAAGTACTGTTCTCCTAGAGAGAATATGCAAGTACTGTTCTCCTAGAGAGAATATGCAAGTACTGTTCTCCTAGAGGGAAGATGCAAGTACTGTTCTCCTAGAGGGAAGATGCAAGTACTGTTCTCCTAGAGCAGGGGTGGGGAACCTTTTTTCTGCCAAGGGCCATTTGGATTTTTGTAACATCATTCGGGGGCCATACAAAATGATCAACTTAAAAATTAGCCTGTTATTATTTGGTCAAACATTTTTTTTGTATAATCTTTATTTATATACTCAATTTTTACAAATAAAGAACAGCACCCTGCATCACTGGACCCCTTTACATTACACAGCGCCCTGCATCACTGGACCCCTTTACATTACACAGCGCCCTGCATCACTGGACCCCTTTACATTACACAGCACCCTGCATCACTGGACCCCTTTACATTACACAGCGCCCTGCATCACTGGACCCTTTACATTACACAGCACCCTGCATCACTGGACCCCTTTACATTACACAGCGCCCTGCATCACTGGACCCTTTACAATAGACAGCACCCTGCATCACTGGACCCCTTTACATTACACAGCACCCTGTACCTCTGGACCCCTTTACATTACACAGCGCCCTGCATCACTGGACCCTTTACAATACACAGCACCCTGTACCTCTGGACCCCTTTACATTACACAGCGCCCTGCATCACTGGACCCTTTACAATACACAGCTCCCTGCATCACTGGACCCCTTTACATTACACAGCACCCTGTACCTCTGGACCCCTTTACATTACACAGCGCCCTGCATCACTGGACCCTTTACAATACACAGCTCCCTGCATCACTGGACCCCTTTACATTACACAGCACCCTGCACTGTGCAGGACATTAATACATGAGTTACCATGACCATTGACCGGAGCAGGACATTTACCTAGGGTTGCCACCTGTACGGGATTGACCCGGACTGTACAGGGTTTGAATCATGTGTCCGGGTCTCCTTCCGCCTTCAACCCGGACACATGATTCAAACTGTACTGTGGCTTAGCTGGTGGAGGAACACTAGTAGTTAAAGTTGGTAGGGGAAAGTTCTTATCCTTATACAGCAGTTCGGACAATTTAATCTGAGCCCCAATGTCCTCTTCTATACAAATACACTGAGTAATGTAATTGCCGGGATCAGCAGCACAAGGATTACTCTGCAGGGACTATTTGATGGTTTTCGGGCTCAGGCGGAGTAATCCTTGTGCAGAGGTTCTCAGTAATTACATTACTCAGCCAGGGTATCTGTATAGAAGAGGACGTGGGGAGATTAGATTGTCGGGACTCAGAACTGCTGAATAAAGATAAGAACTTTCCCCTAATGACATTGTGATTTTTTTTTAATATGCAGCATGGGGGGAGGGGGTAAATGTCCTGCACTGGTCATGGTAACTTATGTATTAATGTCCTGTGCACTGTGCAGGACATTTACCCCCCTCCCCCCGCCGCTATGCTGCATATTAAAAAAATTTGCTGTATTTCATGATGCTGTCTGGCTGCCTTACTTGCTGCTGGAAATGGTTCCTCGTCGGTGGCGCTGGCTCGTCCTCTCTATGCTCCTCCCATCAGTGTCATCCCAGCCAGCATGAATGGTGATCCCCGCCCGGCGGCGTGACGTCACTCACGGCGGGCGGGGCTGTAAACCTAGGGAAGCATCTTAGCTGCAGTGCAATAGCTGGAGGCTGGCGCCGGCTAACAGGGGAGTGCCGCAGGAGCAGAGTAAATGCTATTGGCTGGCGCCGGCTAACAGGGGCGGGCCGCAGGAGCAGAGTAAATGTATTGCTAAACACACGGACAATGAGTGAATGATCGCCATGATCATCCATTCATTGTCAGTGTGTTTAGCAATACATTTACTCCGCTCCATAGTGACAATCGGCGGCGGTGTTTTACAATCGCATGGGGGGCCGGATTGAATGACTTCGCGGGCCGCAAGCGGCCCGCGGGCCGCAGGTTCCCCACCCCTGTCCTAGAGGGAAGATGCAAGCACTGTTCTCCCAGAGGGAAGATGCAAGTACTGTTCTCCTAGAGGGAAGATGCAAGTACTGTTCTCCTAGAGGGAAGATGCAAGTACTGTTCTCCTAGAGGGAATATGCAAGTACTGTTCTCCTAGAGGGAAGATGCAAGTACTGTTCTCCTAAAGCACGGGTGTCAAACACAAGGCCCGCGGGGCGAATCCGGCCCGCCAGACCTCGTCATGTGGCCCGCGCAGCGAGCGAGCTGGCGGCGGAGGCTGGGCACAGGGAGATGAGCGCTTCCATTGTGGAAGCGTTCATCTCCAGTCATCTGTATCGCCGTCCTCAGGACAGCGATACAGATGCCTGCCTGTGCTGCGGTAGGGGAGGGAGAGGCGTGTCCCTTTCCCTTCCTCTGATAGGCTGCCGGCCTAGTGCCGGCAGCCTATCAGAGGCCGGCGCAGGCGGCGCGATGACGTCATCGCGCTGCCTGAGCCATACAGTGTGGGACACAGGCCAGAAGAGGCCCGCATCGCATCACTGACATGGAGGTAAGTGTTTTTTTTTATTTTTTTTATTATGTACAATACTTTTACTGGCGGGGGCTGTTATTACTGGCAAAGGGGGGGCTGTTTGTTATTACTGGCAAAGGGGGGGCTTTTATTACTGGCGGGGGCTGTTATTACTGCCGGGGGCTGTTATTACTGGCAAAGGGGGGGCTGTTATTACTGGCAAAGGGGGGGCTGTTATTACTGGCAAAGGGGGGGGGCTGTTATTATTGGCAAAGGGGGGGGGGGCTGTTATTACTGGCACAGAGGGGCAGTTATTACTGACACAGAGGGGCTCTTATTACTGGGGGCTGTTATTACTGACACAGAGGGGCTCCTATTACTGGGGGCTGTTATTACTGGCACAGAGGGGCTCTTATTACTGGGGGCTGTTATTACTGGCACAGAGGGGCTCCTATTACTGGGGGCTGTTATTACTGGCACAGAGGGGCTGTTATTACTGACACAGAGGGGCTCTTATTACTGGGGGCTGTTATTACTGACACAGGGGGGCTCCTATTACTGGGGGCTGTTATTACTGGCACAGAGGGGCTGTTATTACTGGGGGCTGTTATTACTGACACAGAGGGGCTGTTATTACTGGGGGCTGTTATTACTGACACAGAGGGGCTCTTATTACTGGGGGCTGTTATTACTGGCACAGAGGGGCTCTTATTACTGGGGGCTGTTATTACTGGGGGCTGCTATTACTGGCACAGGGGGGCTGCTATTACTGGCATAGGGGGCTATTATTACTGGCACAGGGGGGGCTGTTAATACTGGCACATGATTGGGGGCACTATAGGGGCATCTACTGAGGCCACAAAGAAGGGGTATTTTATATGGGCTCTCTGTACAGTACAATTTTATACTGGGACACATGGTGGGTACTATGGGGAAGGGGGGAGAGGAGTACTATGGGGTCATCTACGGGGGACACTAAGAAGGGGTATTTTATACTTGCAAATTATGGGGGACACTGAGGGCATCTACTGGAGCATTTTATACTGGTACATTATGGGGGGCACTAGGAGGAAGGAGGGTGTGGAGCACTATGGGGTCATTTACTAGGGGCACTATATAGGGGTATTTTATACTGGCACATTATGGGGGCACTATGAGGACATTAGCTGAAATGGGGGCATTACAAGGGGGTATTTTTTGCACTGTCACATTATAAGGAGAATTATTACTACAGGGGGGGGGGCATTATGGTGGGCTTTATTACTCCCCCATGGTATGACCCCCTAGTAGCAGCACCAGCCTCTCCCTGCTCTGCTAGCCCTCTGCACCTTCTCCAAATACTTATCATGAAATCTTTCTCATTAGGATAAAACACCTCATCAGCTCCACTGAGCGCCCGGCCAAAGTGAGGAAGTGTTGTCCGAGATCCCCAAGGGCCAAGCCAAGTACCTAAGTTTTCCGGCCCTTTGAGGGTAACTGCTGATGCGACCCCCGATGAATTTGAGTTTGACACCCCTGTCCTAGAGGGAAGGTGCAGATTGTGTTATCCTAGAGGGAAACTGCAGGTGGTATTTATTCTATAGGGAATGTGCAGGTAATGTTATCCTAGAGCAGGGGTCAGCAACCTTTGGCACTCCAGTTGTTGTAAAACTACAATTCCCAGCATGCTCCATTAATTTATATGGGAATTCAGAGAAGAGCACAGTAAGTATGTGTGCTGAAAGTAGTTTCACAACAGCTGGAGTGCCAGAGGTTGCCCACCCCATCCTAGAGGGATACTATAGGTGGTGTTATCCTAGAGGGAAGCTGCAGCTGGTGTTATCCTAGAGGGAACATGCAGGAGGTGTCTTCCCAGAGGGACACTGCAGGTGGTGTTAGCCTAGAAGGAAGCTGCAGGTGGTGTTATCCTAGAGGGAAGCTGCAGGTGGTGTTATCCTAGAGGGACACTGCAGGTGGTGTTATCCTAGAGGGAAGCTGCAGGTGGTGTTAGCCTAGAGGGAAGCTGCAGGTGGTGTTAGCCTAGAGGGAAGCTGCAGGTGGTGTTATCCTAGAGAGAAGCTGCAGGTGGTGTTAGCCTAGAGGGACACTGCAGGAGGTGTCTTCCCAGAGGGACACTGCAGGTGGTGTTAGCCTAGAAGGAAGCTGCAGGTGGTGTTAGCCTAGAAGGAAGCTGCAGGTGGTGTTAGCCTAGAGGGAAGCTGCAGGTGGTGTTATCCTAGAGGGACACTGCAGGTGGTGTTAGCCTAGAAGGAAGCTGCAGGTGGTGTTATCCTAGAGGGAAGCTGCAGGTGGTGTTATCCTAGAGGGACACTGCAGGTGGTGTTAGCCTAGAGAGAAGCTGCAGGTGGTGTTAGCCTAGAGGGACACTGCAGGAGGTGTCTTCCCAGAGGGACACTGCAGGTGGTGTTAGCCTAGAAGGAAGCTGCAGGTGGTGTTATCCTAGAGGGACGCTGCAGGTGGTGTTAGCCTAGAGGGAAGCTGCAGGTGGTGTTATCCTAGAGGGAAATTGCATGTGTTGTTATAATAGAGGGAAGCTGCAGTTGACTACTGCAGTAGAAAATTGGTATTACGTGTTCACAGTTTCTCTCTACCAGAGGTGTCACTGGACCAGGTATGTGAGTCACATTCTCTAGATTTCCGTCCCAATGCCACAGATCCCCTCTCAACTCTATGGGTGTTCTCTGGAAGTCAATATAGATGGCAGAGAAGGGAGCCGACGGCTGCCCCCCTATTATATACCTGTTTAGTAGGTCACAGGCTGCTGGGATCATGCACTGGACAGTAGTGTCCTGGCGCATCTTTTTTTTCTCCTGGTGCTCAGGGGACATTATTACTTTAAACAGGGCATTCATGGGGCATTAATACTTTTTAGAGAGCACTTAGGGAATTTTACTTTTAAAGGGGGCATTCTGGGCATTATTACTTTTTAGGGGAATTCAGTGTGCATTATTGCTTTCTAAGGGGCATACATGGGGCATTAGTACTCTCAGAAGAGCAAAAAGGGGCACACATGGGGCATTATAGCAGAAGAGCACAAACGGGGTATTATAGTGTAAGGGCACGGTGGTAGGCATTATTACTGTCTGCTGGAAGAAGGAGTTTTGCAAACACTGAAGACACAAGTCGTGACAGGAAGAAGTCTTCATGGTGGCCTGGGCCAGTTGGAAAGTCTTTGTATAGTGTTTTTCTTTTATGAAGTAACAGTATAGTAGTAGTCATGGTGTGGCAGTATCATTTGGGCCCTGTATAATGGTATTATTGATAATAATGATCTTTGTATAATAGTATTATTCATTTGCTATGTGACTGTAATATGTGGTCTTGGTGTGACGGTATTATGTGGGCCTTGTATAGTGATATTATTGATAATAATAATAATAGTCTTTGTATGATGGATTTCATTCAGTAACTATGTGGTTGTAGTGGTAATGATCACAGTGTGGCGGTATTAGTTGGGCCCTGTACAGTGATATCATTGATATTATTGGCCTTTGTATAATGTTTTTTATACAAGAACAGTATGGTATTATTAAGTCACGTGTGGTGGTAATATGTTTTCATGGTGTGGCGGTATTAATATGGCCTTGTAACTGTATGGCGGCAGTATATAATTACTGTATGGTGATAATATTTGGTCCTGGTATAGCAAACAACAATATTGTCTAAGAACCATATAAACCTTTGTTTTGTTTTGTTTTTTGAGGGGGAAGGGTGCACATTTATTTGCCTTTGCAAGACCTTAGCATGATGACTTTTGCTGTGATGTGCTCTGGAACGCCCCCCCCTCTCGGGCTCCGGCGCTGTTTGCTAGGTTTGCCCTATTTACTGTATTTTACCATGTACCTGTCCACTGACGTCTCTCCTACCGAGAGGCCAAAACAGTTTTCTGAGCAAACCGTCACATTCCACAGGATGACGGACGCTGGGGCTACTCGCCAGACATCCCCTGTCTGGAAACCACACAAACCCTTTAAAAAGCAAGAAAGAAAAAAAAAAATACAAAATAACTAAAAACAATGAGGGCATTCATCAGAGCCGCGGCCGCTCCGTTCAATTACCCCCATTACTGCTGCTGGATGATCTGCTTTCCAGTCTATAAACAGCACCAAGAACCATCCACTTGGAAGCCGATTGATCTTTCTCAAGACTTTGCTGATTACAACATAATTTTCCGGCAGAAGTGCGAAAATCACCGACTGATTATTAGGAAGGGGGGGGGGGAGGAAGGAAAATAATAACAAATAAAAAGTCATATAAAAATGTTATGTCATAGAGTCTGCAAAGGGTTGATAGCACGGCTTCAATGGACCAAGAGCAGAACAGGAAACTAGAAAAGCAAAAAGAAAATTCTGTAACAAAGAAGCAAAAGCTACAAATAAATAAAGGCATTAAAAAAAAATAGAAAATTGATATGTAGTTGGCAAAATGTAAGAACCCCTGGGTGGAAGAGAGAACATTTTATATTAGGGCTGATGTATATGGCAGAGCTGTGAATATGGAATCCGTATGGCGGCACAAATCTGAGGCTCACAAAGGTACAGTAGGGCGGCGGGCCCTAAGGATGCTTTTGGGGCCCTAATGCACATATATGAATATACTGATGTAGCTTGAAGCTTCCAGGTCCCCTCTGATCAGCTGTTTGAGAAGTGCCGGTGCTCGCAGTCTCATCCGAGGCCAGTGACGTCACGTTGTTCGTTTACATGGCCTAGAGGCAGCTCAGCGTCATAGAAGTGAATGGGGCTGAGCGCGATACCAAGCACGGCCACTATACGATATACGGCGCTGTGCTCACTCACAGGAGCGTCGGCGCCTTCTCAAACAGCCGATCGTTGATGGTCCCGAGTGTTGGACCCCCACTGATCAGACCTATCCAGAAGTCTCAGAAAATCCCTTTAATGCCCCCACAGTGCTCCCAGTATATATATATATTGCCCCCACACAGTGCCCTCAGTATACATATAATGGACTTCCGTTGTGCACTCAGTGTATATATAGTGCCGCCCCCCGACCAAAAATTTTTTTAAAAAAATGCCCAACCACAGGCCCTCGCTTGAAGACTTGTTCTTGCTCGGCACTGGCGGCAGCAGGATCTGAAGTCACATGATCAATCGCTCTGGAGCACGTGTTCCCGCACACGCCTCTTCCTAGTTGAATGTTTGTTTGTTTTTACCGGCTACACGGATGCCCTTCCGTCTAAAGGGCCTTTAAAAACGGGCCCATTGATTTCAATGGGCTCCGTACGGCCATCAAAATGGACAAAAATATCCTGTTTTTGGACGTCTGTTATTTAGACGTAAAAAAAATAAAAACGTCCATGTGAATAGCCCCATAGACTGCAAAGGTTCTGAGCTATTATTTCGCGGGTGCAATGGAACGGACATATGGATGCAGACCGCACATGGTCTGCTGTCAGGATCTTTTGCGGCCCCATTGAAGTGAAGTGCTGAAAAAAATATGTTTTTTATATATATAATATACTTATGCATAATAATTTATATATATATAATGTAAATACAAGTTGGAAAACTGCATAAAACAAAAAAGAACGACAACTGGTTAAGAGGCCGCGTCATGTAGCGCTGGGTCCTAATGGCTAAAAAAAAAAAAGTGATATACAGTATATATATATATATATAGGATAAAAACAAAAACAAAAAATAGCTTTGCAGAAATAAAGGAGACGCTGTGCGGTAATTAGACAGCGTGCTGGGAATCTGTAGTGGCTGCAGTAGGTTAAACGGCTGCTTTCAGATATTTCTTGCTGGTTTTACTGGTGGGCCAGCAATGAACTGTAAAGAGATGCCTTCCAGATTTCTCTGTGCAGACGCTGGGCGGCTCTGGCTTCCATATGCGCTCAGCTCCCCTCACCCCCCAATGCGACTTACCCAGATCTGCTACTCTTTGGCCCCCTTTGTTAATGTTCTCAGCCCAGGGACAGCAGGGCAGCCCCCTGTCATCATAGTCGGCACCTCTGGGAAAGTTTGGGATACTTTAGCAGGGGTGGAGGCGATGCGGCCGCAGGAGGAGAGGCATTCAGTGCAGCGCTGTAATGGCGCAGGATATGTAGGTGCTCCCTGAGATATTGGATTACACTCCGTCCTTGGCTTTCACTTCCAGTAGAACAGTGTTTTTTGTTTTTTTTTACAGTACTGTACCACTGAAAACGAATACACAGCCCTGGATCAATGGCTGAGTTATAGGACAGATGTAGCTGAGCTGAGTTTGCCTTCTGGCACAACATATAATGATATCATGATGTCCTGTCTTGTAGTTTTACATAGGATACTGCAAAATCTTAGTGTAGTGTCTATGGCCACCTCAAGACACAGATGTAGCAGAGCTGAATATGAAACTGCGCTCTCTTACTCTCGGCGTACTGGTGTGTGCAGTGTGATCACTCCAAGATATTCTATGTAAATGTATATGATATAACCTACTATACAAATACAGCTTAAAGAGCTGTCCAAAGTTAGAAAACCGTGGCTGCTTTCTTCCAGACAAAGCACCAGGTTCTCGGTGGTATTGCAGCTCATCCTCACTCTCTTCCATAGACAGGTGTGGCACTGTTTCTTCAAGAAGGCAGCCTTGTTTCTCAAAATCTGGACAACCCCTTTGATTATTATATAAAGTTCTGAAACCTCCTAATATACACTGTGTTTCTGTGCTTTACTGTTTTCAAGATCTCTGCTTGCTGAGTGCTGACATTTTTTGTTTACAGAGGCTGAATACCTGAATATTTATTTATTTTAGTTTGTTACAATTGTATTCAGTCTAGGCAAATCTAAACAGCCAGGACTTCAGACTGATACATCTGAGGCCTCAGGAACACGACCGTTGTTTTGGTCCGCATTCGAGTCGCAGTTTTGGCGGCTTGGATGCGGACCCATTCACTTCAATGGGGCCGCAAAAGATTCGGACAGCACTCCGTATGCTGTCCGTATCCGTTGCTCCGTTCTGTAGCCCCGCAAAAAAAATATAACCTGTCCTATTCTTGTCCGTTTTGCGGACATGAATAGGCATTTCTACAATGGGCCGCCCGTTCCGTTCCGCCAATTGCGGAAGGCACACGGACGGCTTCCGTTTCTTGTGGATCCGCGGTTTGTGGACCGCAAAAAATGGAACGGTCGTGTGCATGCAGCCTAAGGGTACTTTCACACTTGCGGTTTTCTTTTCCCTGCATACAGTTCCGTCCTAGGGGCTCAATACCGGAAAAGAACTGATCAGTTTTATCCCCATGCATTCTGAATGGAGCGCGATCCGTTCAGGATGCATCAGGATGTCTTCAGTTCAGTCTTTGTGACTGATCAGGCAAAAGATAAAACCGCAGCATGCTATGGTCTTATCTCCGGCCAAAAAAACTAAAGACTTATGCCGGATCCAGCATTTTTCACCATAGGAATGTATGAGTGCCGGATCCCTCGCGCAGACCGGTAAAAATGTGAAAAAAGATACAAGACGGATGACAAGCGGAGAGACGGCTCCACTCTTACAATGCATTTGTGAGACGGATCCGCATCCGGATGTGTCTCACAAATGCTTTCAGTCGACGGATCTGCTTGCCGGATCACACTGCCGCAAGTGTGAAAGTTGCCTAACCCATGCAGATACATTACTAAAAAAAAAACACACATAAATTTGGGCTGCAGATGTCTTCAGATACTCCAGACTGGATACAATTTTAACAAACTGTCAATTATGAAATATATTAGGGAATGAAAGGACTTCAGCTTCTAGATGTAAACCAGAATGTGCCTATTCGCTGACAGCAAGCAGAGATCTTCACAAGCAGTGATAGACAAAAAAGTTCTGTACATTTTTAGTATACTTTGTGTTTCAGTTTGATTGAAATGACAAATTCAGCTCTGCTGCATCTGAATCTTGAACTATTCTTGTAGATTGTAAGCCTCGCGGGCAGGGCCCTCTCTCCTTCTGTAACTCGCCTTCTTCATGCTTAGTGCAGTTGTCTGTATTATGTATGTGAACCGCTTATCATATGTACAGCGCCAGGGAATGAATGGCGCTTTAATAAATAATAATAATAATATTTTTCGGCATATAGATATTTTTATATTATATTAACTGTTTGAGGGAGCTCACCAGCTGGTGTGGAGCCCAGTCTACCGTTCACCGGTACCAAATACTACAAATAATCCACTAATATGACCGGCTCTTAACACATCTCCTGTATTTTATTAACTCATCTTATATATAAACATACATTAAAATATAAAAAATACATTAATTGGTGATCCAGTCTTATAATATGTGGAGCTCACGCATAAAAATAAATAAAAATACAAAAATTGGCCGAACTGATATATCAAATCTGTGTTTTTTGGACGGTGATTTAATGGATATCAATGCCCATATGTTGTTATTCACATTGATTAAACTGCAATTGATCCCAAGTGAAAATTAGACGTTTAAGTTGATGTTCAGATGCTGCATATATTCATGCGTTAATATGTCCATTCACATGGGTAATAACCATATGGAGTTTAGCGGCTGGCGATTTTACGGTACTAATTTAAGAAAAATACCAGTTGAAAAAGCTGAATCTACGGCATACATGCGCCGTGTTGTTTGACGGTTCATAATATGTTCATACTCAAGCCAGATAGTTGCTGCAGGTTACTCACGGCTGCGATCCTCTCTGCGGGATGCTCCACCACTTGTGTGTGTCCTCGCTGTATGTTCCTTGCTCGGATCGCGTCACTCGTAGCCGGCTCAGAACAGCTTCGGCGGCCGCTTTAGAACACAAGCGCACGAACCTCAGTCCCGCTGTAACGCCTTATGCCAGTCTGCGGATATTTCTCTTGTGCACAAAAAGAAAGAAAAGACACCGTCCTCAATATCTTCGTGTCGGCCCTCACAAACCAGACGCGTTTCGAAACAGAGTTTGTTTCTTCCTCAGTGGTATGTTGTGAAAAGACTATAGACCTGGGGTTCCATATTGGTTTTTTTTATCCCGATCAAAGTCAGATCAAATCTATGGCCTGGATCACCTCTATAGAAAGCCCGGATGTCACCGCCAGTTCTGTGAGAAGGTCTGGCAGACGTTCTTCTCTACCTCTTGCATGACGTTCTTTGTTTTGGTTTCACTTTGTCATCTCCTTTCCTTCTCCCAGGTGTCGCCTATTTAGACTAATTGTCTCCCTTCATATTCCCTCCCATACTGCCTCACTTTGCGGTTTATACTACTTCCTGGATGAAGTGTTCACTGCTGGAGGCTGCTGCTGCTGTTTCCTCAGATAAGTCTTTTTCCCTATTTGTGTTTCCTTGCTGGCTTGATTCTAGGTGACCCTGACTCCGTCCGTATTAAGTGCAGGGAGCCGGTGGTCGTGTCCCCTAACTATTATAGGGTTTTCAGGTGTCACACAGTATTAGGTACGTGGGCATGCAATCGTCTACCATAGAGGGCATGCAATCGTCTACCATAACCCATATGCTCCTTTGTTTGGGATCAAGCCAGTCGGATGTTTATTTATAAGCTCCAGCTATCTGCTAACTTCATCCGTGACATTGGATCACTCAAATAAATGTCCCACTCACATAGTGCGTTCATAATAATCAAATTTAAAACATAATATAGCCTCATGCACACGACCGTTGTTTTGGTCCTAATCCGAGCCGCCGTTTTTGCGGCTCGGATGCGGACCCGTTCACTTCAATGGGGACGCAAAAGATGCGGACAGCACTCCGTGTGCTGTCCGCATCCTTTGCTCCGTTCCGTGGCCCCGCAAAAAAAATATAACCTGTCCTATTCTTGTCCGTTTTGCGGACAAGAATAGGCATTTCTACAATGGGCCGCACGTTCCATTCTGCAAATTGCGGAGGGCACACGGACGGATTCCGTTTTTTGCAGATCCGCGGTTTGCAGACCGCAAAAAACGGAACGGTCGTGTGCATGAGGCCTATAGGACATGTTTGTATTTCACAAAACTTGTGCATGCATTAGCAATAGCAACCATTGCATACTGGTACGTACTACATGTTGCGCTATAGTATACAACTTTATCTAATAGCGTATGTATCGCCTCATCTGTTGCAATATGTTGCTTTTGTTCACTCATATACACCTCATGTGCTTGAAACTTATATACAGTGCTGCCCATAATTATTTATACCCCTGGCAAATTTTGACTTAAAGTTACTTTTATTAAACCAGCAAGTAATTTTTTGACGGGAAAGATAATAAGACGATGTATAAGAGGCATTATTGTGGTCCGCAACTTTCAGCCCCCCCAGCTGTAGTGCGACTACAACTCTCAGCCTGCATACCTGCTCAGCTGTTCTCGGAACTCCCATGGAGTATACTGGGAGATGTAGTTTCACAACAGCTGGAGTGCCAGAAGGTGCGGAGCCCTGATCTCTGCTTAAGGAATTAAACCAGAATAGTTTTCTTCTGCTGTCACCGTTTTGAGCAGTTATGGAGCCATCATTTAGTCACAGAGTCACCCAGTCTTATAGCTGTTGCTCTATCCTCTCTCCACTTTTCTTTTGATCTACACCTAAAAAAATTGGGCGACAGGGCGCCTTCACGCGCTGCGGATTTTGTTGCAGAAATTTCCGCATTTTGTTCTATTCATTTGAATAGGGGCGGCAAGCACCTGGATTTCTGCAAGTCCCATTCAGGCGAATGGAACAGATTTTCAGTTGTGGAGGCGCCCTTATTGCTGTACCCCAGAAGACGCTACTCCATGAGGTTTAGCAGCAACCACAAGAGATCTGCTTTGATTGAGGATCATGGTCCCTTTAATAAACCCCATACGGAGGGTAATACTCACACACCATTCCTCGTCTCTAGTGCTAACCTGCTGGGAGTTCAGGCCCCGCAGTCTTTTACTATGTCTGCTGCCATTCAGTAAACACAGGTTCAGTAGCATTTAACCGGCAGGCGCTCAATCCCTGGAGGGAGGGCGTACAGCCCATGTGTATGTGTTGTGTGAGTGAAGTAAGTTGCTTAGAAACGACAGGCACAAAGGACCTGAGCGCTGCGTCTACCTGTCCCAGTCTGCTGCGGAAAAGCATGTATTTCCTTGTGTCCAATAAGCAAACTAATGGCGGCCTCCATTCATTAGATCCGGTACAAGGGATACTATATGTCTGCACACTGGAAGGTCTGTGGGCCTCCCTCTACACCCTGTTACAGTATGGTTTCTACATTGTAGCAACTTGGAGCTGTTATTTCCATGACCCAATCCTCCTGCAACTGTGCCCATGAGCAGCGGGCAGTTGTGGTTGGCCTGGTCTTTTGCCACCCTCCATTACGCTCACTTCATTTGAAGTACACTCTGTTCGCATCTACTCTCCCTCCAACCTCCAAGTAGCCGTCATTTGCCGCCCCCCAGGCCCAGCCACCATCTTTCTTGACCACTTTATGACCTGGCTACTACACTTTCTTTCTGCCGACATCCCCACTATCATCATGGGTGACTTCAACATCCCTATTGACACCTGCCACTCCGCCTCCTTCTCCTTGACCTGTCCACTGCCTTCTCCATTAGTCTGTCCTCCTTCTCCTTGACCTGTCCTCTGCCTTCTCCATTACTCTGTCCTCCTTCTCCTTGACCTGTCCTCTGCCTTCTCCATTACTCTGTCCTCCTTCTCCTTGACCTGTCCTCTGCCTTCTCCATTACTCTGTCCTCCTTCTCCTTGACCTGTCCTCTGCCTTCTCCATTACTCTGTCCTCCTTCTCCTTGACCTGTCCTCTGCCTTCTCCATTACTCTGTCCTCCGTTTCCTTGACCTGTCCTCTGCCTTCTCCATTACTCTGTTCTCCTTCTTCTTGACCTGTCCTCTGCCTTTGACACTGTTGACCACTCCCTTCTGTTACAAACTCTCTCATCTCTTGGCATCACTGACCTGGACCTTTCCTGGATCACATCATACCTCACGGACCAGACGTTTAGCATCTCCCACTCTCACACCACCTCCTCGTCTCATTCCCTGTTGATGTCCCTCAAGGCTCTGTCCTAGGACCCCTGCTCTTCTCTATCTACACTTTCGGCTTGGGACATCTCATAGAGTCCCATGGTTTTCAGTATCACTCCTATGCTGACGACCTCTCTGGTCCAGACATCACCACCTTACTATCCAGAATCCCACAATGTCTATCTTCTATATCATCCTTCTTCTCCTCTCGCTTTCTAAAACTTAACATGGACAAAACAGAATTCATCCTCTTTCCCCCATCTTGCTCAACCCCCCAACAGACCTATCTATCACGATCAATGGCTGCACA
Organism: Bufo bufo; assembly: GCF_905171765.1. Lineage (NCBI taxonomy): Eukaryota > Metazoa > Chordata > Amphibia > Anura > Bufonidae > Bufo > Bufo bufo. The sequence goes on along the minus strand of NC_053398.1, from coordinate 9,333,363 downwards.
CTCTCCCCGGTAAACCAAGTCCGCTGCCTTGGAGTGACCTTGGATTCTGCCCTTTCCTTCCGACCGCACATCCAAGCCCTTTCCACCACCTGCCGCCTCCAACTCAAAAACATCTCCCGCATCCGTGCTTTCCTCAACTTTGAATCTGCGAAAATGCTTGTACATGCCCTCATCATCTCCCGCCTAGACTACTGCAACGTTCTCCTCTGTGGCCTTCCATCTAGCACTCTCGCACCCCTCCAATCTATCCTCAACTCTGCTGCCCGACTAATCCACCTCCCACCCTGTTACTCCTCTGCCTCTCCTCTCTGCCAATCCCTTCACTGGCTCCCCATTGCCCAGCGAATTCACTTCAAAGTGCTAACAAATACATACAAGTCCGTCCACAACCTGTCCCCTCCCGACATCTCTGAGCTACTTTCCCGATACACCCCCACATGCACTCTTCGATCCTCACAAGGCCTCCTTCTCTCCTCTTATCGCCTCTTCCACAATCGCCTCCAAGATTTCTCCCGTGCATCCCCCATACTCTGGAACTCGCTGCCCCAACATATCAGACTCTCACCGACAGGGGAATCCTTCAAAAGAAACCTGAAACCCACCTCTTCAGACAAGCCTACAACCAGTGACCCTGCTGCCTCTATACCGCCATGACCAGCTTCACCCGCACCTACTGTGTCCTTCTCCCATACCATGTAGATTGTAAGCCCCGTGGGCAGGGCCCTCTCTCCTTCTGTAACTCACCTTGTTCATGCTTAGTGCAGTTGTCTGTATTATATATGTGCACCTCTTCTCATATGTACAGCGCTATGGAATGAATGGCGCTTTAATAATAAACAGTACCCCATCTCTTTAACAGTGATTTCACCAACACCCCGTCCCCTTAACAGTGACATTCTTAGCGGACCGTCTTCTTAACTGTGATCTCTACCGTTCCCTGCCCCCTTAACAGAGAACTCCACAGCAGCCTGCCCCTTTAACAGTGTTCTATTAGTGACCTCCACAGTACCCCATCTCCTTAACAGTGATTTCCACAACACCCATCCCCTTAACAGTGGTCTCTACAGCAATCATCCTCTTAACACTGACCTCCATAGCGGATCGTCCCCTTAACTGTGACCTCCACAGCAGCCTGCCCCTAGGGTGGCCAGAGGTCCGGTTTTAGGCCTTCAGACTCCCTGTCCTCCGTCCGGCGCAGGGCCTGGATGGACACAGGGATGTCCTTTTAAAGAGCTCACTCTCAGACAGCAGCACTGTGCTGTCTGAGCTTGAGCTGCAGGGAGAAAGTCACCCTCCCTCCCACCTCTGCAGCTGACAGAAGTTGATTTTTACCTTGTTTTTTTTCAATCTCCGTCGGCTGCGGAGTGGGAGGGGGCCTGGCCTAACCGGATCAAGGAGTGGCTTAGCGAGACCTGGGGGCAAGGTTCTTAAGTCCGTCTTTCTGAATGGCCACCCTACCTGCCCCCTTGACTGTGATCTGCGCAGCACTCCGCTCCCTTAACAGTGTCATCCACAGTGCCCTGCCCCTTTAAAGCTGACCTACAGCAGTGAAGAAAAATGGCTGGGTTGTTATGGAAACCTGGTGTAAAACTGTGTGTATGTGGAGACTAAGGGCCTGCGATCTTCTATTGGCTGATAAGGGTCATGTGACCAGGCTTCTATTGGCTAATGCATTTTTTGGGAATATCTCAGGACCGGTACGTGCCAGAGAGCAGAGACCCGGTCTAAAACCTTCCCGGACACCTGATGTACATTTCTGCCAAATTTTGTGATTGTAAATGCGACGTTGCGGATTCCTTTAGCGGACATACACACATACACTCAGCTTTATATATTAGATATTACAGGGGTCCTCCTGGAATATAACATTGATGACCTAACCTTAGGGAGGCCCATCAATCTCTGATAAGTTCCAATCAGCTGAGCGAAGAGGCTGCAGAACTTCAGCACCATTGGCATAGTTGTGGCTGTTCCTGGTACTGCAGCTCACAGCATTTATGTGCATGGGACGAAGCTGCAATTCTTGGCTTCAGTTCCCAGTAAGGGACTCTGTTTTTATTTCCTATGCCCCTTTATTAATATCCTGATAGATAGCTATGATTTTATTTTACAGCCGTCTATTCGGAGACAATGCAGCATTTACTAGTGCACAGGAACATGGCGCGGCGCCTGGTAGGTCACGTGCTGCCCGTTATCTCCGTGATAGAACTGTAACCGGAGCGGCAATACCAGACACATTGTAATTTAATAAATACTCCTGATTGCATCTGCAGAAAGCGCTCACAATGAGCCAGGAACGTAAAAATTTGGATTTCCAGATGGCAGACGTTACCAAGGCCAAAAGATATCCCCGCCCGGCTGCAGCGGAGAAACAGATGATTTACAGAAACTGTGTTATATTATCATGTATAATCTACAGCAGCACTAACAATATATAACACAGAAATCCAGCAGGAAAATGATTAACAGTATTTAAAAAAAAACTGTGACACCAATAGGTAACACTTTTTCTTCTATATAGGAGGCAGTATTATAGTAGTTATATTCTTGTCCATAGGAGCAGTATTATAGTAGTTATATTCTTGTACATAGGAGGCAGTATTATAGTAGTTATATTCTTGTACATAGGAGCAGTATTATAGTAGTTATATTCTTGTACATAGGAGCAGTATTATAGTAGTTATATTCTTGTACATAGGAGGCAGTATTATAGTAGTTATATTCTTGTCCATAGGAGCAGTATTATAGTAGTTATATTCTTGTACATAGGAGGCAGTATTATAGTAGTTATATTCTTGTACATAGGAGCAGTATTATAGTAGTTATATTCTTGTACATAGGAGCAGTATTATAGTAGTTATATTCTTGTACATAGGAGGCAGTATTATAGTAGTTATATTCTTGTACATAGGGCAGTATTATAGTAGTTATATTCTTGTACATAGGAGGCAGTATTATAGTAGTTATATTCTTGTACATAGGAGCAGTATTATAGTAGTTATATTCTTGTACATAGGAGGCAGTATTATAGTAGTTATATTCTTGTACATAGGAGCGGTATTATAGTAGTTATATTCTTGTACATAGGGCAGTATTATAGTAGTTATATTCTTGTACATAGGAGGCAGTATTATAGTAGTTATATTCTTGTACATAGGAGCAGTATTATAGTAGTTATATTCTTGTACATAGGAGGCAGTATTATAGTAGTTATATTCTTGTACATAGGAGCAGTATTATAGTAGTTATATTCTTGTACATAGGAGCAGTATTATAGTAGTTATATTCTTGTACATAGGAGGCAGTATTATAGTAGTTATATTCTTGTACATAGGAGCAGTATTATAGTAGTTATATTCTTATACATAGGAGGCAGTATTATAGTAGTTATATTCTTGTACATAGGAGCAGTAGTATAGCAGTTATATTCCTGTACATAGGAGCAGTATTATAGTTGTTATATTCTTGTACATAGGAGCAGTATTATAGTAGTTATATCCTTGTACATAGGAGCAGTATTATAGTAGTTATATTCTTGTACATAGGAGCAGTATTATAGTTGTTATATTCTTGTACATAGGAGCAGTATTATAGTAGTTATATCCTTGTACATAGGAGCAGTATTATAGTAGTTATATTCTTGTACATAGGAGCAGTATTATAGTAGCTATATTCTTGTACATAGGAGCAGTATTATAGTAGTTATATTCTTGTACATAGGAGCAGTATTATAGTAGCTATATTCTTGTACATAGGAGGCAGTATTATAGCAGTTATATTCTTGTACATAGGAGCAGTATTATAGTAGTTATATTCTTATACATAGGAGGCAGTATTATAGTAGTTATATTCTTGTACATAGGAGCAGTATTATAGTAGTTATATTCTTGTACATAGGAGCAGTATTATAGTAGTTATATTCTTGTACATAGGAGGCAGTATTATAGTAGTTATATTCTTGTACATAGGAGGCAGTATTATAGCAGTTATATTCTTGTACATAGGAGCAGTATTAGAAAACTTTTGATAGAAACTTTTAAATACATAAAGGGAATCAACTCGGTAAAGGAGGAGAGCATATTTAAAAGAAGAAAAACTACCACAAGAGGACACAGTTTTAAATTAGAGGGGCAAAGGTTTAAAAGTAATATAAGGAAGTATTACTTTACTGAGAGAGTAGTGGATGCATGGAATAGCCTTCCTGCAGAAGTGGTAGCTGCAAATACAGTGAAGGAGTTTAAGCATGCATGGGATAGGCATAAGGCTATCCTTCATATAAGATAGGGCCAGGGACTATTCATAGGATTCAGATATATTGGGCAGACTAGATGGGCCAAATGGTTCTTATCTGCCGACACATTCTATGTTTCTATATTTCTATGTATTATAGTAGCTATATTCTTGTACATAGGAGGCAGTATTATAGTAGTTATATTCTTGTACATAGGAGCAGTATTATAGTAGTTATATTCCTGTACATAGGTGGCAGTATTATAGTAGTTATATTCTTGTACATAGGAGCAGTATTATAGTAGTTATATTCTTGTACATAGGAGGCAGTATTATAGTAGTTATATTCTTGTACATAGGAGCAGTATTATAGTAGTTATATTCTTGTACATAGGAGGCAGTATTATAGTAGTTATATTCTTGTACATAGGAGCAGTATTATAGTAGTTATATTCTTGTACATAGGAGGCAGTATTATAGTAGTTATATTCTTGTACATAGGAGCAGTATTATAGTAGTTATATTCTTGTACATAGGAGCAGTATTATAGTAGTTATATTCTTGTACATAGGAGCAGTATTATAGTAGTTATATTCTTGTACATAGGAGGCAGTATTATAGTAGTTATATTCTTGTACATAGGAGCAGTATTATAGTAGTTATATTCTTGTACATAGGAGGCGGTATTATAGTAGTTATATTCTTGTACATAGGAGGCAGTATTATAGTAGTTATATTCTTGTACATAGGAGCAGTATTATAGTAGTTATATTCCTATACATAGGAGCAGTATTATAGTAGTTATATTCTTGTACATAGGAGGCAGTATTATAGTAGTTATATTCTTGTACATAGGAGCAGTATTATAGTAGTTATATTCTTGTACATAGGAGCAGTATTATAGCAGTTATATTCTTGTACATAGGAGGCAGTATTATAGTAGTTATATTCTTGTACATAGGAGGTGGTATTATAGTAGTTATATTCTTGTGTACATAGGAGGCAGTATTATAGTAGTTATATTCTTGTACAAAAGAGGCAGAACTATAGTTGATATATTACCTACATTGTCTGCACCTGACAGAAATCATGAGTACACATGTTATCAGATTTTATTAATGGGGTCTTCTCAGGATTTGGACTTTTTTAACGTTGTATCCCAGCACAAAATAAGGAATAAAAAAATAATTATTTTTTAAATATTTTTCCAGAAATGTACCTGTACGTATGTATGTGAGTTTGCAGGAAATTGCGTTTTCTTCTATATACAGTATATATATTAAAGGTAACGTGAAATCATATGCAAAAAGAATATGTTCCAAATAATGAAATTCATGAAAAATAGAAAGTGAGGAAGATTTGGCTGGGATGTAATTGGAGCCGACTCAGTCGAGTCCGTGTCTTGTCCCAGCACCCATGAAGAGGGAATTAATTTCGAGGTTTGTGTTTGTAATTAATGTAAATGAGTTAGGTAGGGACCATTGATTTCTCCTCGGAATTAATTGGACATGATCAATCACTGGATCAGGCGCGTGCCGGAAGGTCATTCATCAGATAGTTAATGTCATCCTATGCTGGTTTGGCCTTTCAGCTGGGAAAAGATGGAGATCCCCGGGGGAGAGGTGCAGGTCATTACACCGATGACAATTAATGTGCGTTCTGCTGTCCTCACCACTCATTACTCTTTATATGGCTGCACAACTGCTGGGTGAACAGAAGCAGAAGGCAGGAATTAGCAGCAGGACTGAATATTGTAGACATGTAAATGAGTGGAACAGCTTCTCTTATTTTTTTTTAGGGGTTTTTAGCCTCCTATTTATGTGGATTCTTTCACTCTAGATAGTTCTAGTATTACAATATCTCTGCAATGATCATTGAAATTATTTTTCACTTGCAGTACCTTGCCTGTCCACATGGTGTGCTGTTTAAAGGACACGTCTTTCAGGCAGCTATAGTTCAGTGCTCAAAAGCTCCACCTAGTGGTAGGAGTGGATACGATTACTATTACCATTAGTACTACTACTCATAAACATTACTACTACTCTTAAATACTACTCTTACCATTACTACTACTCCACCTAGTGGTAGGAGTGGATTTAGTGCTATCGTTTACTCTTTTTGCCCCTTGAATATTTTGTCCCCTAGTGAAAACCATGTACCAGGGTTCCCTACTTACAATGTTCCACTATTGTATCTCTCTGTAGCTACTCTCTCACCTACTGGGTCCTTCCCCTTCCCTTGTAGATTGCAAGCTCTCGCGGACAGGGTCCTCTCCCCCTCTGTACCAGTTTGTTAATAGTTTCATGTTTATCGTATTTAGATTTTTTTTTATTATGTAAGTGAAACCCTCTCTTGATGTACAGGGCCCAGGAATTAAGAGCACTTTCAAATAAATAATAATAATAATAATAATAATAATAATAATAAGAGTGAGTACTACTACCTACTGGCCTGCTGTTAATAACAATACATATGGTAACTAATACTACGTTACTATTACTACTGCAAATAATAACAATAAGTGGTACGACTACTGATAATGTTTTACTACAGCTGCCAATAGTACTTTACTCATACGATCATATGAGTGCGGGACAATAGTCCCGCGGGCGGCCCGACGTGCACAGCATCATTGTAATCTATGATGCTGTGCGCTCGCTAAGAGTTCAGCTTGGGCCGCTCTTCCGTCAATTCTTTGGCAGGGGTGCACTTAGCTTTTCTGCTGCCTGAGGCAAAAATGGAAATGACGCCTCCCCCGATCCCCGCACCAAATTCTTGAACTCACCCCTTCCCTCCAGCCCTACTGTTAAAGGCATACTTGGAAAACATTACATACAGCGCTACAATACATACAGGGTAATACAGCGCCATACACCTCTTACATCCAGTGACGTCTCCTCTGATGTTCTCTTTCCTCATCTTCTCCTTTCAGACCAGACCCCCATGATGATTTCTCTGCAGACATATTCTTTTCATAGTTTTCCATCATCCTCCCACCTTCTGAACACCCCACCCTGCCACCACTAATACTGTGCCCACTGTGCTTCCCAATACTATACTGCAGAAACAGATAATTCCCCTGAAAAAACTTGTACCACACAGATAGTAACCCCCTTCAATAACTATTGGCACACAGTGCCCTAAAAAATAACTGTGCCCAGAAAATAGTGTCCCTGACACTAATAATGTAAACATAATGTTCACCAAAAATAATTGTGCTAAGCTGATACAGTGCCAGGGTGCCCCCCACAGTAATAGTGCTCCTCAAAGTCCTACCAATAGAAATAATTATCTGCCAGAGAGCATAGTGTTAACAGTGCCCCCCATTGTAATAGTGCCCCCATGGTGCCCATACTTGTAATTATGTTCCCCATAGTCCCCCAGTAGTAGTAATTCTCCTTACCTATCAGATCACACCCCCATATCAGATCTTGAAATCAGACCTCAAATCGAATCCCCATATCAGATCTCCAGACCCCCATATCAGATCCTCAGATCAGAGTTGGACCCTCATATTGGACCTCAGATCGGTGTCAGACCCCCATATCAAATAAAATATAAATCCACGGCACACTCATATGACGTTCAGTAGAATAGAATTTATTATGTTGTAAACACCAACTTAGTATTTGTATAACAGAAGAGTGGGGCCAACGTTTCGGTCCAACCTGGACCTTGATCACGGCCTATAGACAAAAAATATATATATATTTTATTTTACAACAATCAAATGTTAATTAACGTTGGATATAAGAATTATACAAGAAGAGTAGTCTACATTTGTATACAAATGTTATAACGTAATAGGTCACAGGGCTGGGTTAGTCTGCCAAGGAACAGAATAAAGAAAATAGGAGTAATGATAAGAGAAATAAATAAGAGAAAATAGGAGCAGGAGGAGGAGTCTGATCAAATCTATATCATATATCATATACCATAGAAACTAATCGAAAAACCCAATCAAAAGGTAGGGAAATATATATAGCAATTCTAATTATAGTATACACCAATAGGCGGACTGACTCCAAGAAAGAACAAACAATTTGCTGCTCCAATGGTCTATCATCAATACAACATACAAACATAGCGAAAATCCATCCGAATTATGTTAGTATTATAAAGTATAGGCGGCTAAATCAAAAAGCTCTAAGCACAAAAGAAAAGAGTAAGGCAAGAGGCATATTGTATCTAAAGTATTACCTTATGTCTCAGAAGCGATGTCTAATCGTTGGTGGTACAGGGGAGACCCCCATATCAGACCTGGGATCAGAGTCGGACCCCCATATCAGACCTGGGATCAGAGTCGGACCCCCATATCAGACCAAAATAAACTTGCCTCTCCTGCAGTCCCCGCTGCACTGTCATCTGGCTGCATACAGCGTGAGGTCATAGTGCGTGCCGTACATCCTGACCCTGTACGCAGTCAGAACACAGCAGAGCGGCGCGGAAAAGACCAGGGAGGAGGCCAGATGACAGTGCAGCGGGGACTGCAGGAGAGGCAAGTTTATTTTGGTCTGATATGGGGGTCCGACTCTGATGAGTACAGGGGTGAGTACAGCTCTCACAGCGCTTCACTCCTCGCACCTCCTGCATACTAGTGAGCACTTCCATAATGGAAGCACTCACTAGTATTCACTTTATAAGATGCACTGCATTCTATAAAGTGAAAAATACAGCAATTGGTGGTGTGCCTCTGGCAAGGGGGCCCTGCGGGCCTCCCTGGCTTAGGGGCCCGGTAGCAATTGTGACCGCTGCAACCTCTATAGCTACGCCACTGCTACTACTACATGTACTAGCACTACTACTTTTTGATAATGTTACCACTATTACTTCTGGTCTTAAAAGCTAGTTGTTCCTACAACTACATACTAACTACTACTACTACTACTACTACTACTACTACTACTACTACTACTACTACTACTACTCTTACTACTACTACTACTACTCTTACTACTACTACTCTTACTACTACTACTACTCTTACTACTACTACTCTTACTACTACTACTCTTACTACTACTACTCTTACTACTACTACTCTTACTACTACTACTACTACTACTACTCCTCAAGGGAGTCTGTCACCACATTTGGGCATATTAGACTGATCAAATAGTGTTATATGTGCCACCCAGAACTTAAAAACAGTACCTTTATTGTAGAAAACGGACCTTTCTTTTAGCCGAAAATGAACTTTTAACATTATGTTAATGAGCCCTCTCAAGTGCCCAGGGCGGCGTCTCAATCCTCCGAGCCCCAGGCAGCACCTCCTCAACGGCTCATAACCCGCCCTCCGTGTACCTCTGCCCGCCCGTTTACTCCCCTCCTCTGTCCTTTTCCACTGCAGCTGCGCGGTCAAATTCGTAGCGGGCGCATGCGCAGTAGGTATTGCGATGCCCTGCCAGGAGCGGGCATCGCATTGCGCATGCGCCCGCTACGAATTTGACCGCGCAGCTGCAGTGGAAAAGGAGAGAGGAGGGGAGTAAACGGGCGGGCAGAGGTGCACGGAGGGCGGGTTATGAGCCGTTGAGGAGGTGCTGCCTGGGGCTCGGAGGATTGAGACGCCGCCCTGGGCACTTGAGAGGGCTCATTAACATAATGTTAAAAGTTCATTTTCGGCTAAAAGAAAGGTCCGTTTTCTACAATAAAGGTACTGTTTTTAAGTTCTGGGTGGCACATATAACACTATTTGATCAGTCTAATATGCCCAAATGTGGTGACAGACTCCCTTTAAAGGGGAGTTAAACATGGTGTCTGAAGACAGCATGTTATAGCGCAGGAGGAGCTGAGCACATTGATATATGGTTTTATGGGAAAAAATTCAGTTAAACTTGTATTTCATTCATTTACATTCCTGCTCATTCTGGGATTTGTCAGGAGGCGGTCCTATCAGTGATTGACAGCTATCTCTGTATACACAGTCATAGAGGGAAGGCTGTCAATCACTGATAGGACCTCCTCCTCATAGAGGGAAGGCTGTCAGTCACTGATAGGACCTCCTCCTCATAGAGGGAAGGCTGTCAGTCACTGATAGGACCGCCTCCTCATAGAGGGAAGGCTGTCAGTCACTGATAGGACCGCCTCAGAGGGAAGGCTGTCAGTCACTGATAGGACACCTCCTCCTTATAGAGGGAAGGCTGTCAATCACTGACAGGACCTCCTCCTCATAGGGGGAAGGCTGTCAGTCACTGATAGGACCGTCTCCTCATAGAGGGAAGGCTGTCAGTCACTGATAGGACCGTCTCCTCATAGAGGGAAGGCTGTCAGTCACTGATAGGACCGTCTTCCTCATAGAGGGAAGGCTGTCAGTCACTGATAGGACCGCCTCCTCATAGAGGGAAGGCTGTCAGTCACTGATAGGACCGTCTCCTCATAGAGGGAAGGCTGTCAGTCACTGATAGGACCGTCTCCTCATAGAGGGAAGGCTGTCAGTCACTGATAGGACCGTCTTCCTCATAGAGGGAAGGCTGTCAGTCACTGATAGGACCGTCTCCTCATAGAGGGAAGGCTGTCAGTCACTGATAGGACCTCCTCCTCATAGAGGGAAGGCTGTCAATCACTGACAGGACCTCCTCCTCATAGAGGGAAGGCTGTCAGTCACTGATAGGACCGTCTCCTCATAGAGGGAAGGCTGTCAGTCACTGATAGGACCGTCTTCCTCATAGAGGGAAGGCTGTCAGTCACTGATAGGACCTCCTCCTCATAGAGGGAAGGCTGTCAGTCACTGATAGGACCGTCTCCTCATAGGGGGAAGGCTGTCAATCACTGATAGGACCTCCTCCTCATAGAGGGAAGGATGTCAGTCACTGATAGGACCGCCTCCTCATAGAGGGAAGGCTGTCAGTCACTGATAGGACCTCCTCCTCATAGAGGGAAGGCTGTCAGTCACTGATAGGACCGCCTCCTCATAGAGGGAAGGCTGTCAGTCACTGATAGGACCTCCTCCTCATAGAGGGAAGGCTGTCAGTCACTGATAGGACCGTCTTCTCATAGAGGGAAGGCTGTCAGTCACTGATAGGACTGTCTTCTCATAGAGGGAAGGCTGTCAGTCACTGATGGGACCTCCTCCTCATAGAGGGAAGGCTGTCACTGATAGGACCGCCTCCTCATAGAGGGAAGGCTGTCAGTCACTGATAGGACCGTCTTCTCATAGAGGGAAGGCTGTCAGTCACTGATGGGACCTCCTCCTCATAGAGGGAAGGCTGTCAGTAACTGATAGGACTGTCTCCTCATAGAGGGAAGGCTGTCAGTCACTGATAGGACTGTCTCCTCATAGAGGGCAGGCTGTCAGTCACTGATAGGACCGCCTCCTCATAGAGGGAAGGCTGTCAGTCACTGATAGGACTGTCTCCTCATAGAGGGAAGGCTGTCAGTCACTGATAGGACTGTCTCCTCATAGAGGGAAGGCTGTCAGTCACTGATAGGACTGTCTCCTCATAAAGGGCAGGCTGTCAGTGATAGGACCGCCTCCTCATAGAGGGAAGGCTGTCAGTCACTGATAGGACTGTCTCCTCATAGAGGGCAGGCTGTCAGTCACTGATAGGACTGTCTCCTCATAGAGGGAAGGCTGTCAGTCACTGATAGGACTGTCTCCTCATAAAGGGAAGGCTGTCACTGATAGGACCTCCTCCTCATAGAGGGAAGGCTGTCAGTCACTGATAGGACCGTCTTCTCATAGAGGGAAGGCTGTCAGTCACTGATAGGACTGTCTTCTCATAGAGGGAAGGCTGTCAGTCACTGATGGGACCTCCTCCTCATAGAGGGAAGGCTGTCAGTCACTGATAGGACTTCCTCCTCATAGAGGGCAGGCTGTCAGTCACTGATAGGACCTCCTCCTCATAGAGGGAAGGCTGTCAGTCACTGATAGGACCGTCTCCTCATAGAGGGAAGGCTGTCAGTCACTGATAGGACCGCCTCCCTGACTTCAAAGCCCAGAATGATCAGGAATTAAATGAATGAAATACAGGTTATTCAGATTTTTTTCTATAAAAGTATATCAATCTGCTCAGCTTCTCCTGTTCTATAACATGCTGCCTGCAGATTACTTAACATTTTTATTATGACAAGTTCCCTTTAAATACTACCATCATTAGTACTACTACTACTACTACTACTACTACTACTACTACTACTACTACTACTACTACTACTACGCAATACAATGTTCCTAGTAATACTAACATAACTAATATACAACTCCCATCATCCCCGGAGTACTAACATGATACCAGCCTTTTCCCGTCCCCTCCTCTGATATCTTCACTACATCTTGTTGGTTATTGTCTGCAGTTATACATAAAGCTAGCCCCCCCTCCCCTATAATCATGTGCAGCGAGGTGACACTGGTCTGAACAATGACATAAATTGCAGGTGACTAACAAGAGCAATTCTCAGGCAGGACATGTAACCCTTCACTGGGCAGGAGATATATTGTAGACAAGGCCAGGCTGTGATGACAGGCGGGGCCCCCAGCGCTGCGGGTCATTGCTCTGCTGCTAATTGGTCTCTGGGGAACCTCTTCTGCTCCCATTCACCATTTTTATTTGTTTCTTTCTGCTTCATTGGATAATGAACCCAAAGCCATGCGAGGTGTTTAGGATTGTTTATTATAACTTCTTACTTGTGTCATTTTGTTGTTATTTTATGAAGACATTTTGCAAACATTTTATACAATTTTGTCAAATTTTATTGAAATTTTGTTTCCAATTTTTTTATATTTTGGAATACTACCTCTGTTAAGAGGGAGATGGCGGTAACTGAATAACTGGGTGGGTTTGCTGCTCGAGAGCCTGATAAAGCTGGGCGACAGCTTCTGTGGGTGCGGTAATGGGGACTGTATCTGCTGTAAGAATATCGGGTGGCAGGGCCTAAGGCTGCACCTACACCCTGGCCCCCTATAATATTTATATTATCGTTTTAGATTAGAGGTCAGCAACCACCCACTATTGTGAAACTACAACTCCGTGCATTCACTTTTAGTGGTGGTTTGAGACTAGTCCAACAAATGTGCATGCTGGGAGTTGTAGTCTCACAACACCCAGAGCGCAGAAGGATGCTAACCCTTGTTTTATGTTGTAGCATGATATCCCCTGAGGCTTATCTTGTAGCTTCTGCGCCTCATCGAATGTTAGGGATTAATGAGGTGCGAGGTATTAATGTAACTTTTATGTGAACGGCTGAGGCATTCAGGTATTAGGATCGGCGCTTACGTAATATTGACTCTTGTGATCTCCCACGGCGTTCCTGGCAGGAATTGGTCCCTGACTGTGATTAAAGGAGAGCTCTATTTTGACTGCAAATGTACAACTTTCCTCAGTTAAAATCTGCATGAAATGTCGTAAATACGCTGCGCTGTTGACTTCAGCTAATTTGATTATGCTTTCTTCTCTGTTCACAGCTAAAGCTGAACTGTTACCAGGAGAAGTGCATTGTGGGAGCTGATTTGACACACAGTTGCATTGTTCACTGTTAGGTCACATGACATTGACATAGGGGCGGAGCCAAACTGCTGTCTTTTTCTAAGGGAAATCTAGAGAGGCGTAAAAGCAGCTCTGGATGTGAGTGGAGAACATATCATGAAATTACTTAGTACAAGATACAAGAAAATGTAAATGTAGAGTGAAAATGGAAAGTGGAATTATGCTCTTAAGATTTATTATAGCCCATCATAACTCTGTTCAGCCTTAGTCTGCTGGTCCATGAAAATAATTCCAGAGCTGCAGTGAAGACTGACACTTACATATAGAAAGCAGTAGGTAGGTGGGTATGTAGTGGGAACCCAGTGAAACATTGTAGATTGATATGTCATGCAGGGTTTGTAGCGTCTTCTGGTCCATGAAAATAATTGGAGAACTGCAGTGACGACTGACACGTACAGAAAGCAGTAGGTAGGTGGGTATGTAGTTGGAACACATGGTAACAATGTAGACTGATATGCCGTGCAGGTTTGGTAGAAATCTGCGTGACAACCACATTGCAATGTGCCCAATAAGGGTCACTTACCGTATATGAGACTCAAAATCCACTGAATAGGACATTTAAGGTGATGGACCGCCATAAAGGCTCCTGACCTGTCCACAGGAAAGGCTATTAGGCCTCTTTCAGACGGGCGTTGCGGGAAAATATGCGGGTGCGTTGCGGGAACACATTGTAATGCGTTTTGCACTCGCCTGAGAAAAATTACACATGTTTGGTACCAAAACCCGAACTTCTTCACAGAAGTTCGGGTTTGGGATCGGTGTTCTGTAGATTGTATTATTTCCCCTTATAACATGGTTATAAGGGAACATAATAGCATTCTGAATACAGAATGCAAAGTAAACTAGCGCAGGAGGGGTTAAAAAAATAAAAATAATAATTTAACTCACCTTAGTCCACTTGATAGCGCAGCCGGCATCTCCTTCTGTATTCTTTCTTTAGGACCTGGGTAAAGGACCTTTGATGACGTCACTCCGGTCATCACATGATCCATCACCATGGTAAAATAACATGTGACGTACCATGTGATGACCAGAGTGACGTCATCAAAGGTCCTTTACCCAGGTCCTAAAGAAAGAATACAGAAGGAGATGCCGGCTGCGCGATCAAGTGGATTAAGGTGAGTTAAATTATTTTATTTATTTTTTTAACCCCTCCAGCGCTATTGTACTATGCATTCTGTATTCAGAATGCTATTATTTTCCCTTATAACCATGTTATAAGGGAAAATAATAATAATGATCGGGACTCCATCCCGATCGTCTCCTAGCAACCGTGCGTGAAAATCGCACCGCATCCGCACTTGCTTGCGGATGCTTGCGATTTTCACGCAGCCCTATTCTCTTCTATGGGGCCTGCGTTACGTGAAAAACGCTGAATATAGAGCATGCTGCGATTTTCACGCAACGCACAAGTGATGCGTGAAAATCACCGCTCATGTGAACAGCCCCATAGAAATGAATGGGTCGGTATTCAGTGCGGGTGCAATGCGTTCACCTCACGCATCGCATCCGCGCGGAATACTCGCCCGTGTGAAAGGGGCCTTTGTGTCTGATTGGTTGGGGTCTGAACCAATGAGGACCTTTGTCTGTGTGTGGGGTGGTGGTTTAGTAAGCGTCCTGACGATCCATTGATCTCTATGGAACTCGGGGCCCCCTGTTTTCATGACCATGGGGCTCCCAGTGGTTGGATCCCCACCAATGACGTATACAGTAGATAGGTAATAAATTGTTATAGTGGAACAACCCCTTTAAGACACTCCAGAGGACGACGTATATATCCAGGTCACGTATGTATGAAATTACATAATAATCATCCCGAACATCGATTGTGCTTCACATTGAGATCAGCAGAAGTGACTCTGCCGCATCAATAATAAGTCTAATTATTCTTCTCTGTGTAACATTGTAACAGTCGCCTCCTTTTACTAATTAGCAGCGCTCGCGCTAACCGCTTATAATTAGGAAGCTGCGAATCTGGATCAGGTTACAAATGAGAAGATGAACAATTATAACACATACGATTCTGATTCTACATCAACAGCCGAGCTCTGCTGTAATTACGGACTATATATATATATATATTATATGTGGAAGGGTCTGCCTCTATCATATGTGCGCCCCTTGATTGCACTTAAACTTCAGTTTTTTTCTGCAAACCCATTGAAATGAATGGTTCCGCACACGGTCCAAAAAAAAACCCGGAACAGACACGGAAAGAAAATACATTTGTGTGCATGAGCACTAACACTGGGCGCTAGATAAGTGGAGGGCCCACCGTTACGACCCCCATGTTCCCTCCCTCACCAGTCCAAAACCTGGTATTTGGTTTGAACAGAGCAGTGGTCAAGCGTGCACTTAGAACAGGGATCAGTAACCTCCTCCGGCACTCCAGTTGTTCTGAAACTACAACTCTCAGCATGCTCCATTCACTTCTATCGGATGTACAAGTGTGCACGCTGGGAGTTGTAGTTTCACAGCAGCTGAAGTTGGAAGTTGTTGCATCTACAATACCGGACACTGCCTTGAGGTGGCGCTCTTTCTGAAATTTGGCGCTGAGATGCAATTCCAGTGGTTGCATGCATGAAGGGAGATTTATCGGTACTAGTGTCACAGGATGCATTCACAAGTCGACAAAAATTGTGCAACTTGCGCAAAAGTTACCACTTTATACAGAGACATTTCAGAATTTGATAAAAAGTATCACAATAAAAGTGTCTGTTTTTATTTATTTTTAACAATTGGGAAAGAATTCAGCAATGCATGGCAGCTTCACATCACTGCACCTGGCCCTTCTCCATGTACCCTCCCGTATGGCAGCGTCCCAGACTACTCCGCTCCCCCCAGTCAGTATTCACGCTGCGTTACTTGGAGGAGAGACATCTGGATTTCATTTGCCTGGAATGTCGCTCCATATTACATCTGCATTGTACCCCTGTGTGTGCTGTGATCACGTGCGCAGGGGGAGGGTGCACTGTGATACGATACGCGCCTCCGTATCCAACGCTGATGGTAATTTCCAGCTGAAAATGCAATAGTCGGGGTCCCTTACCCAGAGATATGGGTAGAAATGGTCAAAAGATGGTCCGTCTTCCTCAAGGACCAAAGGGGTCCTTTATCCTTCCTTTATAGAATAGGGAAAGAGATGACGACCTACAGGTCAGAGCAGAGGAAACCCCATAGAAAAGTGAATATCAGCCCCCAAAATCCAGATAAATAACACCGCCATACAGTGCACATACTGCATAGTGCCATAGCATGCGCATTAAATAATGCTGCTACAATGTGCCAGGCAATAGTTACATTACTTATTGGTTAATGCTCCAATTTTTGGATGATCCTCCCCTTTAGGCCTCATGCACACGACCGTTGTGTGTTTTGCGATCTGCAAATTGCGGATCCGCAAAACACGGATGGCGTCCGTGTGCGTTCCGCAATTTGCAAAACGGCAAGGAGAGCCATTAATATAACTGCCTATTCTTGTCCGCAAAACAGACAAGAATAGGACAGGTTATATTTTTTTGGCGGACCACGGAACGGAGCAACGGACGCGGACAGCACACGGAGTGCTGTCCCCATCTTTTGCGGCCCCGTTGAAGTGAATGGGTCCGCGTCCAAGCCGCAAAAACTGGACCAAAACAGCGTTCACGTGCTTGAGGCCTTAGGGTGACATCCATGAGATAAAGATGGCCGCCTGTAGGGTCTCGCCCATGGTGCATTTAATATTACAGATCCATGTCTTCCCGTTAGTAATAACTTCATCCTCGTAGCGGTAAACCCATCGCTGTCTATTCACAAGCTGTATTTTTAAGCTGTTTTTGAAGGTTCAGAGGGTCCCAGTTCTGGTGTTTGCACAGCCCGGGCCGTGTCCTGTCACCGCCGACGAATATTCAATGGTGGCTTTGTTCAGTAAGTGACAACTTCGCTCATAAAATATATTGAAGAGATAATTACACATAACGAGAGGCCAACTATTTGACATTTCGGATTATAGGAGAAGAAATCCACATTAGTTTAGAGGAGAAGATTGAAACTTAAGGGGCCCAGTGCAAAATATGTCAGTGGGGCCCCCATCGAGTGGTCACTTATATGTTACTGTATAGAAGCCGCTCATTGTCTATAATCTGTAAAGATCTTGAATCTGACGGTAACACTTTATGATGCAATCATCGATATAAGGGCTCATGCACACGACCGTATGTATTTTGTGGTCCGCTAAAAACGGATCTGCAAACAATACGGATGACGTCCGTATGCGTTCCGAACGATACAGCCAGCCCCTAATAGAACAGACCTATCCTTGTCCGTAATGCGGACAATAATAGGACATGTTCTATATTTTTGCAGAACGGACATATGGAAACGGAATGCACACAGAGTAACTTCCGTTTTTTTTTTTTTTGCAGACCCATTGAAATGAATGGTTCTGCAGGCGGTCCGCAAAAAAAATGGAATGGACACGGAAAGAAAATACGTTTGCGTGCCTGAGGCCGAAGAGGTAATTGCATCTCCGCTGCTTTTCTCCTATTTGGCTTTGACCTCTTTGAGCCTCACGTCGAGGGGCCCAGAAATAACGGCGCTCTATGCATTCCCTCTAACAACAGCTACAATTATGAATCTGTTCTTCTAAATGTGTTATCTGATTTATAGAAAAGGAAATGACAGTAGTTTCCAACAGTCCATGTGACCACCGGGTGGCGCTGCACATGGACTATTTGTTCAACAATATAGGCAAACTGTTACTCAGTGTTATAGCTCAGTGTTATAGCCGATGCAGGACGTAAGGGGGCGGATGCGGACACACAGGTGCTGACTTTGGTGTCCTTTGGATTCCTGTGTCATGCTCCACCCCCTCATACACTAAACATATCACAGTGTAACAATTCCGACTGGAGAGTTACTTAATGGTTATTATTGTATCATTTCATCTAAACATTATACAGTAAACACTGACCTGTAATTTAACAAGTGCAGAATACAGACACTTGGGGTACAGGATAATGACGCTGACACTTGGGGTACAGGATAATGACGCTGACACTTGGGGTACAGGATAATGACGCTGACACTTGGGGTACAGAATTGTGATAATTGGGGTAGAGGATGATGACACTTGGGGTACAGGATATAAACACTTGGGGTATAGGATAATGACACACTGACACTTGGGGTACAGGATGATGACACTTGGGGTACAGGATGATGACACTTGGGGTACAGGATAATGACACTTGGGGTACAGGATAATATCACTCGGGGTACCGAATTGTTATAATTGGGGTACAGGATGATGGCACTTGTACAGGATAATGACACGCTGACACTTGGGGTAGAGGATGATGACACTTGGGGTACAGGATAATGACACGCTGACACTTGGGGTACAGAATTGTGATAATTGGGGTACAGGATAATGACACTTGGGGTACAGGATGATGGCACTTGGGGTACAGGATAATGACACGTTGACACTTGGGGTAGAGGATGATGGCACTCGGGGTACAGAATTGTGATAATTGGGGTACAGGATGATGACACTTGGGGTACAGGATAATGACACTGACACTCGGGGTACAGGATAATGACACGCTGACACTTGGGGTACAGGATAATGACACTGACACTCGGGGTACAGGATAATGACACGCTGACACTCGGGGTACAGGATAATGACACGCTGACACTTGGGGTACAGAATTGTGATAATTGGGGTAGAGGATGATGGCACTTGGGGTACAGGATATAAACACTTGGGGTATAGGATAATGACACACTGACACTTGGGGTACAGGATGATGACACTTGGGGTACAGGATAATGACACTGACACTCGGGGTACAGGATAATGACACGCTGACACTCGGGGTACAGGATAATGACACGCTGACACTTGGGGTACAGGATGATGACACGCTGACACTTGGGGTACAGAATTGTGATAATTGGGGTAGAGGATGATGGCACTTGGGGTACAGGATGATGGCACTTGGGGTACAGGATATAAACACTTGAGGTACAGGATAATGACACACTGACACTTGGGGTACAGGATGATGACACTTGGGGTACAGGATAATGACACTTGGGGTACAGGATAATATCACTCGGGGTACCGAATTGTTATAATTGGGGTACAGGATAATGACACGCTGACACTTGGGGTACAGGATATAAACACTTGGGGTATAGGATAATGACACTTGGGGTACAGAATTGTGATAATTGGGGTACAGGATATAAACACTTGGGGTACAGGATATAAACACTTGGGGTACAGGATATAAACACTTGGGGTACAGGATGATGACACTTGGGGTACATATCAATACTTTAGAAAACAATGCTTCTGTGATGAAATTGCTGCTGCGTGTTAACCCTCTGTCGTCCTGTGGGTTTTCCATGAAGAGGATGTGTAATTGCTCTGGAGAAGTGAATAGATTACTGGGGTTTCCTCTGGTGGCTGGAGATGAATGTCTGTGTGATCTTTGCCGGGGGCTGCAGCTGTCAGGTCCAGGCTCCTGGTGGGGTCCGCGTCTGACAGGTTCCAGCATTACCATTGCTCTGAGCTTGTCAAAGAAAGGCTATTAAAAAAGGCTCGGGCCCTCAGTGCTCAAGAGGAATAAAATGCAAATCTGCAGGGACTGCGCCTCTATTTAGTCATGTCATTTGGCGTTTTGCCTGCAGCTATAAATGTGATACCATCTGTTCTTCTGATTAATGGCTGGAGCTGCCCAATTTCTATACAAGTTCTATATAATATCTATGTATATGTAACACCTCAGCGGCACCTGTCCTGCTAATTTGTAACAATGTATCAGTGCAGATAAAATGCAGTTTTTTCGACTCGATACAATCCCTCAGCTACATATAAACTCGAGACAGTCTCTAGATGCAAACAGGAATGTTTTCTTTCACTGACAGCAAGCACAGATGCCAGGTGTTACAGCTTTTAGTCCCGGCGCATTGTTGTAGGTTTTCAGGTTTTACTATATTTTAATTGCTGTCTAATGAAACCTTTCGAAAATACATAGTTTTTTCAATTATTACTGTGCTTGTTGTCAGTGAATAGGAACAATGCTTACATCCAGCAGCTGTACAGACCTAATCCTTGGACCTCTATAGTGCTTATCAGAAAAATGCCCACCATTCTTCATGGCCATTCTGCAGGGGTCAATGGGTGATAGGGACAGGTAAGTACCCGTGTGGCATGTGTTGTGTAGGGACTAGAATTTTAGATGTTAACCCCTACTTTTTAACCTCTGGTCACATTCCTACAAAAACTCCTTCTGGCCTCATCTGCAGGAAAATACTACTAATAATCGTCCTATTAATACTAACCACATCACACTGCAGATAGTGCCAGACAGTAGCACCTATTATTGTCCATAAAGGGGTTGTCCACTTTGGAAAATCCCTTTAAGTTAGTAGGGGCAGGGGATAATAAGCTAATATGTCAGCAATCAACTGTGATCTGTAGATGATTCCAACAGAGAGTGCACAGCTTCCCCTGCAGTGCCCCCACAGGAGAAGTAAAGTATTACACAATTATCAGTGAAATGAATGGGTTGTCCATGAAATGTACAAATGTGCGGAGTCCTCCACAGGTTCCCCCTAAAAATTCACCGGGGAACCCCTTTAATGGATAAATGGTATAGATGTATCAGGACGGATGCTGCCTCTGGAGTCCAGGATGGGTACTGCACAATCTCCACAGTGGTTGATATGAGGCCCATTTAGTGGGTGCACCCATTCAAAAGACTATCCTTTATAAAAGCGGCATCTTCCTGGGTACGACTGCTAGCCCCAAACCTCTGGAGTAATGGCGCTGACAGCCAGCTTTAAGGTGCTGTTTTCTTCTGAGCATCATGTCTCGCATTCATAGATCTTAATGTTCCTCATAAACGTATTATTAAAGAGTTTAATTGCATTAAAGATATTATTAACCATCACCGGTTTAGAGGACGCGTTATCAGAGCTCGGGGAGAAACCAAGTCCCTGCAACGCGTTTCATGTCCTCCCCGGCGGCGTCCCTCTTAATGAGCGGCATTGTAAGATGCTGCAGGTGCTGTGAATATGATTTCTTAAGGTAACAGAGTACGGAGCCAAGTCCACACATTTGTAAACCATTTCTGGCTTAATGAAACTTCTTTTTTTTCTCTCAAGGACAAGTAGCTGCTGCCAAAAGCAATTGTAAAAAATAGGTTTTAACTTTCAAGGAGGCGGCAAAACGAAAATCAATTACATTTTATTTCCAAATGATTGCATTTCTGGATTTTATGTGGTGTCGTGCGCAAAAGCTGTGCCCTCAATAGCATATTCTGTGCGTTGGCTTCAGTATGTAATATAGTATTCTGTGGACGTATTCTGCTTAAATTGTGCCTCCATCTTTGCACATTCTTATACAGTGTGTATATATATATATATATATATATATAGATATATATATACACATATAGAACTGTGTCACTGTGTACATACATTACTTATCCTGTACTGATCCTGAGTTACATCCTGTATTATACTCCAGAGCTGCACTCACTATTCTGCTGGTGCAGTCACTGTGCACATACATTACTTATCCTGTACTGATCCTGAGTGACATCCTGTAATATACCCCAGAGCTGCACTCACTATTCTGCTGGTGCAGTCACTGTGTACATACATTACTTATCCTGTACCGATCCTGAGTTACATCCTGTATTATACTCCAGAGCTGCACTCACTATTCTGCTGGTGCAGTCACTGTGCACATACATTACTTATCCTGTCCTGATCCTGAGTTACATCCTGTATTATACTCCAGGGCTGCATTCACTATTCTGCACAGTCACTGTGTACATACATTACTTATCCTGTACTGATCCTGAGTTACATCCTGTATTATACTCCAGAGCTGCACTCACTATTCTGCTGGTGCAGTCACTGTGCACATACATTACTAATCCTGTACTGCTCCTGAGTTACATCCTGTATTATACTCCAGAGCTGCACTCACTATTCTGCTGCTGCAGTCACTGTGTACATACATTACTTATCCTGTACTGATCCTGAGTTACATCCTGTATTATACTCCAGGGCTACATTCACTATTCTGCACAGTCACTGTGTACACACATTACATTACTTATCCTCTACTAATCCTGAGTTACATCCTGTATTATACTTCAGAGCTGTACTCACTATTCCGATGGTGCAGTCACTGTGTACATACATTACTTATCCTGTACTGATCCTGAGTTACATCCTGAATTATACTCCAGAGCAGCACTCACTATTCTGCTAGTGCAGTCACTGTGTACATACATTACTTATCCTGTACTGATCCTGAGTTACATCCTGTATTATACTCCAGAGCTGCACTCACTATTCTGCGCAGTCACTGTGTACACACATTACTTATCGTGTACTGATCCTGAGTTACATCCTGTATTATACCCCAGAGCTGCACTCACTATTCTGCTGGTGCAGTCTCTGTGTACATACATTACTTCTCCTGTACTGATCCTGAGTTATATCCTGTATTATACTCCAGAGCTGCACTCACTATTCTGCTGGTGCAGTCACTGTGTACATACATGACTTATCCTGTACTGATCCTGAGTTACATCCTGTATTATACTCCAGAGCTGCACTCACTATTCTGCTGGAGCAGTCACTGTGTACATACATTACTTATCCTGTACTGATCCTGAGTTACATCCCGTTTTATAATCCAGAGCTGCACTCACTATTCTGCTGGTGCAGTCACTGTGTACATACATGACTTATCCTGTACTGATCCTGAGTTACATCCTGTATTATACTCCAGAGCTGCACTCACTATTCTGCTGGAGCAGTCACTGTGTACATACATTACTTATCCTGTACTGATCCTGAGTTACATCCTGTATTATACTCCAGAGCTGCACTCACTATTCTGCTGGAGCAATCACTGTGTACATACATTACTTATCCTGTACTGATCCTGAGTTACCTCCTGTATTATACTCCAGAGCTGCACTCACTATTCTGCTGGAGCAGTCACTGTGTACATACATTACTTATCCTGTACTGATCCTGAGTTACATCCTGTATTATACTCTAGAGCTGCACTCACTATTCTGCTGGTGCAGTCACTGTGTACATACATTACTTATCCTGTACTGATCCTGAGTTACATCCTGTATTATACTCTAGAGCTGCACTCACTATTCTGCTGGTGCAGTCACTGTGTACATACATTACTTATCCTGTACTGATCCTGAGTTACAGCCTGTATTATACTCTAGAGCTGCACTCACTATTCTGCTGGAGCAGTCACTGTGAGACTCCCATCATTTTATGGACAATCATCTCGGCTATCTCATACATACATTGGACCTGCAGCTATTTAGCATCTGATTTAGTTCTACAGATTCTTCTTATGTAACTGCGTTGTTACAGTTTGGCTCCTAAAATTCTAATCTTTATTTTTTTGTAAACCCACCTTTGGCTTTCAGCACTGTCTAGTGGCGTCGCTAGGGGGGGGCGAGGGGGGGCAATCGCCCCCCCTATGTTGTCCTTTGCCCCCCCGGTTGCCCCCCCGCTGATTCCCCCACGTGAATACTAATGAGCGCTTCCATTATGGAAGCGCTCATTAGAACCGAGAGACCAGGAAGTGGTGAACGCTCTGTACTTACCACTTCCTGGTCCTCAGCTGTCGGCTGTGCAGGGCGCTCTGTGACCTCACGCTGTGCGCGCCAGTTCAGAGCACAGTCGACTGAGGAGAGGCAGGCGGCGTCCAGGAGCAGGAGAGGTAAGTGATTTTTTATTTTATAAACTATGTGGCTGCTGGGGGCATAAGGGGGGCTAATGATGAGAGGCATATGGGGGGCCGGGGCTAATGATGAGAGGCATATGGGGGGCCGGGGCTAATGATGAGAGGCATATGGGGGGCCGGGGCTAATGATGAGAGGCATATGGGGGGCCGGGGTTAATGATGAGAGGCATATGGGGGGCCGGGGCTAATGATGAGAGGCATATGGGGGGCCGGGGCTAATGATGAGAGGCATATGGGGGGCCGGGGCTAATGATGAGAGGCATATGGGGGCTAATGATGAGAGGCATATGGGGGCTAATGATGAGAGGCATATGGGGGCTAATGATGAGAGGCATATGGGGGCTAATGATGAGAGGCATATGGGGGCTAATGAGGAGAGGCAGCATATGGGGGCTAATGAGGCATAATGGGGGCTAATAAGAGGCATAATAACAGTGTCATCCACAGATCCCCCATAATAGTGTCATCCACAGATCCCCCATAACAGTGCGACTGCGCACTGACGAGAGACAGAAAGAAGGGGAAAGAATCCGCGGAAGCAAGCAGAGGACGGCACAGCAGACGACTGAATGGCTTCTTTTGTAAGTAAATAGTTTTATTATAAATGTATCCCTGCAGACCGCAATTCTCTGGTATTTTGTAATCTTATTTATATATACTTAATTTGTTTTTGCCCCCCCATTTTTGACTGTGGTATCTTTGTGCCCCCCCTATATATTGATCCTAGAGTTGCCACTGGCACTGTCTGAATCCTTCTGAGCACGCTCTCCATCAGATTCAAGCACGTCTCAACCGAAATCTTTTCCCAGGTCTCATCTACACGTTCCCGATGTCGTTGCATACTGGTCGACTCACTTGGGTACGAATACAGCTTTTTCTTCAACTCTACCCACAAGTGTTGGATTGGGTTGAGGTCTGGGGACTGTGGGGGACAACTGATTGTGGGGGAGAACCCAGCACCTCTACTTCATTGTCTTTGAACCATTTCTTCTCCAATCTCGATGTATGCTTCGGGTCGTTGTCCTGCTGGACACTATGTCGTCCTTTTCATACCCATAGTACTCGAGTGTAGGAAGTAACTCCTCTTGTAGGATACCCACATATAGCTCAGCATTGAGACCACCATTGACCTGGTCAAGTATCCAACGCCTTTGGCTGTGAAACAACCCCATGTCTTCAGGCTTCCTCCACTGATTTCTCAATCCGTTAGCCCCTTTTCCCTTGTTTCTTCCAGACCCATTTGCTCCCATCAGAGCCCAGTCTATTGACCTTCGCCTCAGTAGTGTCGCAAGTAAACTCATAAGCAAAAAGCTCAAGAAGGGGACCAAAAAAGTGACAACCATAGCTGTCTAGACAAAAAAAAAAAAGCCTAAAGGAAGTGTATCACTTGTACATCTTTGCCAGTTTGCATAATTCTATTTATATTTTCTGTACACGATTATGCAGCCGTCTTCATGGAACATTTAGAGATTTGCTTTACAGTAGCCTTTAAGAACCCCTGGAAATAAGGAGAAGACGACATAAGCAGTGTTAGAAATGATTGACTGTTGCTCCCAACACATAACATTGTGTTGCCAAATGTTTAAAGGGATTCTGTCATCAGAAATGAGCCCTATAAGCTAAACATATGGCGATGTCCCTTGTAAAAAACAGAATCCTAAATGAGTTTATCAAATGCCCCTGCGGCTCTACATTCCTGAAAAAGCGGTTTATATCACCTGTCAATCACTTAAAAATGGTGAAAGGTGCCCGGCTGCAGCCATGTCGTTTAGGTGCCCAGCGCCGCCTTCTCAGCTGAAATCGCCGCCCTCCCTTTCATGCGATCCGCCTACCTCACGTCATCACTGCCTCTCTAACCACCGCTCGCTTCATCCAGATCCCGCGCGTGCGCACTAGGTACATCCTGATGCGCCCATGCGGACTACTGGCAGCGGCCTCGTTTAGCGAACTGCGCATGCGCCGGCCGGCGCACTTCGCTCGAACCTCCACTGACTGCCCTATTACAGCCCATCCAACCTCCTACAGCCTGGTTCAAAGCTCGCGGGATCTGGATGAAGCGAGCGGTGGTTAGAGAGGCAGTGATGACGTGAGCTGCACTTTAAAGTAAAAATACGATTGTTTATAGTTACAGTTTTTCTTTCAGTTTTAGTTGCCCTTATTTCCATATGCAATATTCAGGAATTATATTTAGAATACCGCCAGAGAGCAGCAACTGGATGTCCCCCTGACTAATCATAAGTTTACACCAAAGTACTAACTGTATTATGCAAAGTATCTCTCACTGCCCAAATGATGGCAATGAAAGAACAGACATCTCATAACGTAATAAGAATATTGCACATAGTCAAGGGGCACAAATGATTGTATATTTTCAGGTTTCAGTTGAATCTGTTGACTTGTATCCTATATTGCCCTCTATTTATGACTAGAAGTACTATAATACTGCTCCTATGTACAAGAATATAAATACTATAATACTGCCTCCTATGTACAAGTATATAACTGCTATAATACTGCCCCCCATGGATAAGAATATAAATACTATAATACTGCCTCCTATGTACAAGAATATAACTACTATAATACTGCTCCTATGTACAAGAATATAACTACTATAATACTGCTCCTATGTACAAGAATACAACTACTATAATACTGCCTTCTATGTACAAGAATATAACTACTATAATACTGCTCCTATGTACAAGAATATAACTACTATAATACTGCCTCCTATGTACAAGAATATAACTACTATAATACTGTCTCCTATGTACAAGAATATAACTACTATAATACTGCTCCTATGTACAAGAATATAACTACTATAATAATGCCTCCTATGTACCAGAATATAACTACTATAATACTGCCCCTTATATACAAGAATATAACTACTATAATACTGCTCCTATGTACAAGAATATAACTACTATAATACTGCCTCCTATGTATAAGAATATAACTGCTATAATACCGCCTCTTATGTACAAGAATATAACTACTATAATACTGCCTCCTATGTACAAGACTATAACTACTATAATGCTGCCTCCTATGTACAAGAATATAACTACTATAATACTGCTCCTATGTACAGGAATATAACTACTATAATACTGCTCCTATGTATAAGAATATAACTACTATAATACTGTCTCCTATGTACAAGACTATAACTACTATAATAATGCCTCCTATGTACAAGAATATAGCTACTATAATACTGCTCCTATGTACAAGAATATAACTACTATAATACTGCTCCTATGTACAAGAATATAACTACTATAATACTGCCTCCTATGTACAAGAATATAACTACTATAATACTGCCTCCTATGTACAAGAATATAACTACTATAATACTGCTCCTATGTACAAGAATATAACTACTATAATACTGCTCCTATCTACAAGAATATAGCTACTATAATACTGCTCCTATGTACAAGAATATAACTACTATAATACTGCTCCTATGTACAAGAATATAACTACTATAATACTGCCTCCTATGTACAAGAATATAATTACTATAATACTGTCTCCTATGTACAAGAATATAACTACTATAATACTGCTCCTATGTACAAGAATATAACTACTATAATACTGCTCCTATGTACAAGAATATAACTACTATAATACTGCCCCCTATGTATAAGAATATAACTACTATAATACTGCTCCTATGTACAAGAATATAACTACTATAATACTGCTCTTATTTACAAGAATATAACTACTATAATACCGCACCTGATGGAGATGAGTTTTGATCCTTTGGAAGCAGCATTTTTGTATTTTCTCTGGCGGTTTTCCTGACTTCTCCATCTCTTTTGCTCTTAGAAGTCTCTCCATTAATAAACATTTCAGTAATAAAACAATACATACAATTAGACAATAAATTCCTTCTTAATGAGATAAATCACAAAGTTCAATTACCTTTAATTTCATGCAGTGTGTTTGAAGATCATGTTTTGATGATGCCGCTCTTTAATTGAGCAGCAAATTAGAAGCGATAGAGAAGTGCTCATCCGGCTCGGTGCAGTGACTCATCCTTTGTTGCAAGTCACTGGTAATTTAGGGAACAGACATGTAACATTGTTGTAAACACAAACACTTGTAATTATGGAGAGTAAACAATGTTCCGTTCTGATGAGCTCTCCGCCGCCCCCTAAGTGCGGACACAGCCACGTTACTTCTCCTTGTGTGTGAATCAGTATACCGCATACCGCCATGCGTCCCCAGAAATAACCGCTGCTTTATTGGCTCCGTAACCAGATCAACACCTAATGAGTAACTAGTGAAGAAGGGCGTTTGGCCCAGGGCTGCGGATGTGCTAAGTAACTCCTGAGCTGAGGGAGCACGCTGAGTGCAGTATTTAAAGTGCATTGACGCTCAGTGAATGCTGAAGAGGAACTTTAGAATATTACCTGCAGTGTAAAAAAACTGGCCCGATTCTAAGGCATAACATGAAATTCCGGGGCTGGGCCCTATCCAAAATCTGAATCGCTTCACTTCACAAAATCGCTTCGCTTCACAAAATCTGAACACATCACTTATTGTATTCGTCTCCTAAAATTATCCACAGGGACCTCTCCGGCTGCAGGGCTCAGGTGCAACTGCTGCATTTGCACCTCCCATTGCTATGCCTCTGGGCCAAGGAGTCACAGTGGTAGCTTGTCCTGCCCCTCTCAAGGTGTATTGCCAACAAGAAGGGCATAAGGGAACTGTGCCTGTCAGACAACCCGATAGACGGTGCCTGTCAGACAACCCGATAGACGGTGCCTGTCAGACAACCCGATAGACGGTGCCTGTCAGACAACCCGATAGACGGTGCCTGTCAGACAACCCGATAGACCATGCTTTCCAGATGACCTTATATAGGCCCTGTCTAAAGGGTTGTCTATCAGGGTCATCTTGTAGGTACTGTCCATCAAATCATCAGATATGAACGGTCTATTGGGTTGTCTGGAAGGCACTGTCTATCACCGTTGTCTGGTAGGCACTTTCCATCTGGTTGTCTGGTAGGCACTGTGTATCAGGCCATGTGGTAGGCACTGTCTATCGGGGTCGTCTCATAGGCCCTGTCTAAAGGGTTGTCTGAGATGACCCTGATAGACAGTGCCTACCACATGACCTGATACACAGTACCTGCCAGACAACATTGACAGACAGTGCCTTCCAGACAACCCAATAGACAGTGCCTGTTTGACTTGATGGACAGTGCCTACCAGGCGACCCTACAGACAATGCCTACCAGATGACCCTATAGACAGTGCCTTTCTGATGACTTGATGGACAGTGCCTACCAGATGACCCTATAGACAGTGGTGCCTATCTGATGACTTGATGGACAGTGCCTACCAGATGACCCTATAGACAGTGCCTTTCTGATGACTTGATGGGCAGTGCCTACCAGATGACCCTATAGACAGTGGTGCCTATCTGATGACGATGGACAGTGCCTACCAGATGACCCTATAGACAGTGGTGCCTATCTGATGACGATGGACAGTGCCTACCAGATGACCCTATAGACAGTGCCTTTCTGATGACGATGGACAGTGCCTACCAGATGACCCTATAGACAGTGCTATCTCAGTTGTTTGTACTTTGAAAATGTGTTACAAAAGACCTTGAGGAATAACGTGGGAAGTTTTTGACTGTGGAGCCATGCTGGCCTGACCTCTCAGGAGTGATGAGTTTGTTATTTATAAGTCAGTTACATCTTGTAGGGTAGAGGGACAGGTAGGTTTTGGAGAAAAGTGGACTACATACCTAAGAGGCATCTCCTAAGTAGAGAAGGGTCTTAGAAGGATGGTGGTTCAGAAGTGACACTGCTACAAATCGAGGGCAAAATCCATGGTATATGAGGAGTAAGGTCATCTTGATTTAGTGATCAGACATTTATGGGACCTCGAGCAGCCATATTCTCCACTAGGGACAGTGCTTCTGCAGGTGAAGACCTCTGTAATACAGAACGTGATGGTTAGGCCCATAGTTCTATAGAGCCATGGATCAAATGGATCTCAAATATGCTGTTGTGTCCCCCTCCTGCCCACGCACAGTAGTAAGCCCCAGACCTCAGAGGAGATGAATCAGCGCACCACAATCTTCTGTGATTTATGAGAACAGAGGAGGAAAGCAGAAATGGTGAAACCCTAATGAGATTACCCTGAAAATAAAGCGGACAACGGTGAAAAATCTAATTAGTATGTGATGAAGTGTGGGTTATTTCCACGTAATTATATCCGCTTTCCACAGGGGAGATGTACTGCCTGACGAGCTCGCCATCTCATTCCCACTAATAACCGAGCCAATAATCAGTGCCGCCATCAACATCTGATTTTAATAGGTCCTGCAAAATGACATTCTGTATAACTGAGCACAGTCATTGACTTAAATCGAGAAATCTGACGTCAACCTGATCCTGATCTTCTCCTCAGTCTGACTTCCTGTCTGCAGTTTTATCAGGTATATTCCTACAGCGCCACCTAGAGGTAGGGATGATATATTGCAGTCCTCAAAATAGAAACGTTTGCTGTTTCAGTCATAATTGTTGCAAAACCCTGTGTTTAAAAGATAGTTTTGCATTACAACTTACAAATCCTTTTAGTGGCCACTTGAAGTTCCACCCTGTTGAAGTGCGATATTTGGAAGGTGCGATCACAAAATATAAATGATCTAGTTCTATTCTAGCATGAACTGTATTACAGTATAAATAACTTCAGAAAAGTCACGGCACTCTTGTTCTTGAATCCAAGCTTAGTGTTTAATCGCACCGAATAAAATACAGCAACGTTTCGAAACACAGGTCTTTCTTAAGCTACAGTTCTTGTATGCCACAGAGCTGCGTACAAGAAACGGCGTTTAAATATTTAGACTTTCACTTTGTGTAAGGGTATGTTCACATATATGACAGAAATCTGACTACATTGGATTTTCAGCCGCCGGGCCCCAATTGTCATGTCCAATGTGCAACTTCAGCCTCCAGGGCCCCAGTGCACAACATGCAATGCAATTTTCCAGAAACTTTTCTCCATGCAAATGAAAGGTGCTGCAGCGGGCAGGGAGGTGCCCGAGCAGAAGGCCATCCTGTGCTGGGCTGTGATTGAGGGTGGTTGGGTGTGACAGTGTCTGCCAGGAAAACCATCTTAGGGAAAAAAACTATCAGGGATAGAAATCAATCAAGCTTATCGCCAGGGAGAGTGAAGGGAAAGGTAAGGATTCCAAAGAAGAAGAACAGTCTGTGCAGAGGAGAGAGGCAGGGAAGCTGTCAGCCAGGGAGGAAGGAGTGAGGGGCTGTGGCCTCTGTGCCTCCTAGCAGAACTGCAGCTGCTGCACTGCAGACTTCAAAATTAGCGACCTGCAAAGAAATACTTTACATTTTTTCCCCTATTTTCTCAGAAATCCTATTTTTGTGGGGTTCAATTTATTTAAGCTGCAAATTTAATGCCCCGGAGTGGCAGTACCACCTTTTGTGCCCCTCTACTATCACCTACGGTTGATCTAATGTCATCATGTGTATTTATTCCCAAGGCCTACAAGATGTGTATTCCCATTTCCCTGTAATGTTATGTTAACATGTAATGTACTTGGTTCACCAGCAGATGGCGGCAGTGTTGGCAGATCTAGTTTGCCTGGAATGGAACCTTCTGTCCATTTTAGCCCTCTCTAGAGAGGGAGGAGTTTTAGTTAGTGAAGGCAGTCTAGCCTTCCCCCTCCTTGGGGACAGGTGTGTGTACAGAGTAGCCCTAGTATGGGGTAAGAAGCAGGCCCTCGTCTCTGCTGGTCGGGCCCTGCCAGCTGAATTTCTTCCTTCATCTCTTCCTTCCTTCCTACTTCATTTCCGTCCTTTCCTTCCTGTAATCCTTCCTTCTGTCTTTCCTGTAATCCTTCCTTTCGTCCTTACTGTAATCCTTCCTTCCTGTAATCCTTCTTCCTTCCTTCCTGTAATCCTTCTCCCTTCCTTCCTTCCTGTAATCCTTCTTCCTTCCTTCCTGTAATCCTTCTTCCGTCTTTCCTGTAATCTTTCTTCCTTCCTTCCTGTAATCCTTCTTCCTTCCTTCCTGTAATCCTTCTTCCGTCTTTCCTGTAATCCTTCTTCCTTCCTTCCTGTAATCCTTCTTCCTTCCTTCCTGTAATCCTTCCTTCCTGTAATCCTTCTTCCTTCCTTCCTGTAATCCTTCTTCCTTCCTTCCTGTAATCCTTCTTCCTTCCTTCCTGTAATCCTTCTTCCTTCCTTCCTGTAATCCTTCTTCCTTCCTTCCTAGTAACACTTTATGAAATATTCTGTCCAAGTTCTAAAATCTGTAGTAAATTCCCCAAATTTTCCTTAAATGAAAAAAAAAAAAAAACATTATAGCACAAAAATAAATTGGTGGAATTGCCGTCACTTTAACTTTGGCAGCACCACCATTACAATTTGTGGCAGTCGCAGTGTCTTTGTACCGCCATCTGGCTTCCTATATCAGATGTTTATACTGGCAGACGCTGCTGTTGGCCAGTAATGAGAGCATGACGCTGGCCAATGGTTTTGGGGGGCTTGAGATTTGCCAGACGAGTGCGATGTGCAGAGGAGGATTCAGGAATCACCGCGCAGCGTACATCGTTACTCATTTACAGGGCGGCTACTAGGGCTGGATTTCCCATTCTCCCCCTATATCCAGGGCTGAACGCGCCGCTGCCTTCTCCGGGTTGTGGTAATGCAGTCAATGGGAAAAATCACTGGAAAAAGCTGAATGGATGAGGACGTATACAAGTGATTGCCAGCTCTTTGGGTCAGGAAGGCTGAATTTCTGTACAAGCGGTATCGGTATACCAAAGTTTTATCAGCGACATGGCAATATATAAAGGGAATCTTCCATGTCTGTTTTGTATTCTGGAACATTTTAAATTTTTTTAGAACTGTGCTTTGTGCCATTCCTCTGTTATTCCTCCTGGAAATAGTTGGATATATTGAAATCTCGACGTTACCATTCCCCTTGCCTAGGTCTGTGCCAGCATTGAAGAGTGCCCCTGAGAGTAAGTCACTGATTCTTCCCACTAAATATCTGCCTCTGGTGCCCACATAACTCAAATGCCTCAGATGCCCACACAGTGCGTGCCACAGAAATACCCTCACAATGCCTGCCACAGAAATACACCCACAGTGCTGGCTACAGGAATACCCCCACAGTGCCTGCCACAGGAATACCCCTACAATACCTGCCACAGAGACACCCTTACAGTACCTGCCACAGGAATACCCCCACAGTGCCTGCCACAGAGACACCCCTACAATACCTGCCACAGAGACACCCCTACAGTACCTGCCACAGGAATACCCCCACAGTGCCTGCCACAGAGACACCCCTACAATACCTGCCACAGAGACACCCCCACAGTGCCTGCCACAGAGACACCCCCACAGTGCCTGCCACAGAGACACCCCTACAGTGCCTGCCACAGGAATACCCCCACAGTGCCTGCCACAGAGACACCCCTACAGTGCCTGCCACAGGAATACCCCCACAGTGCTGGCTACAGGAATACCCCCACAGTGCTGGCTACAGGAATACCCCCACAGTGCCTGCCACAGAGACACCCCTACAATACCTGCCACAGAGACACCCCTACAGTACCTGCCACAGGAATACCCCCACAGTGCTGGCTACAGGAATACCCCCACAGTGCTGGCTACAGGAATACCCCCACAGTGCCAGCCACAGAGACACCCCTACAATACCTGCCACAGAGACACCCCTACAGTGCCTGCCACAGGAATACCCCCACAGTGCTGGCTACAGGAATACCCCCACAGTGCCTGCCACAGAGACACCCCTGCAGTACCTGCCACAGAGACACCCCCACAGTGCCTGCCACAGAGACACCCCTACAATACCTGCCACAGAGACACCCCTACAGTACCTGCCACAGGAATACCCCCACAGTGCCTGCCACAGAGACACCCCTACAATACCTGCCACAGAGACACCCCCACAGTGCCTGCCACAGAGACACCCCCACAGTGCCTGCCACAGAGACACCCCTACAGTGCCTGCCACAGGAATACCCCCACAGTGCCTGCCACAGAGACACCCCTACAGTGCCTGCCACAGGAATACCCCCACAGTGCTGGCTACAGGAATACCCCCACAGTGCTGGCTACAGGAATACCCCCACAGTGCCTGCCACAGAGACACCCCTACAATACCTGCCACAGAGACACCCCTACAGTACCTGCCACAGGAATACCCCCACAGTGCTGGCCACAGGAATACCCCCACAGTGCTGGCTACAGGAATACCCCCACAGTGCCTGCCACAGAGACACCCCTGCAGTACCTGCCACAGAGACACCCCCACAGTGCCTGCCACAGAGACACCCCTACAGTACCTGCCACAGAGACACCCCTGCAGTACCTGCCACAGAGACACCCCTACAATACCTGCCACAGGAATACCCCCACAGTGCCTGCCAGAGATATCTGCATAGAGTGAGGTGGATGTTCCATAGTTTGTCACAAATGCTCGTTCATTGCCTGTGCGTGGTGTGTCCATGGCAAACGTGTTATTTGACGTTTCATTATGCCGGTGCCATGTATCTGTCTGTGGTTTTGGCCTCTCTGATATCCATAACATGGCGGCAGTAGGTCCTAGAGGAAGAAAATCCTGCACGGTGTATGGGCTCTGGACGTGCCCCATGTCACTAGACTGGGTGGAGAGAGGACTCAATAACCATAATGGTTTCCCACCAACTGACGCCGAAAATATACTTCTGAGACATGGCCGCCGTGCCGAGCGGCGGAGTGATGGGGAGCTGAGGGGGGATCAGGTCAAGAGGGACCATCAGATGAGAACTAGTGATGAGCGGCAGGGGCAATATTCGAATTTGCAATATTTTGCAAATATTTAGGTGAATATTCGTCATATATTCGCAAATTCGCAATTATTTTCTTGATTGCGAAAATCAGCAATGTAATATGCGTGTATTGCGCGCACAATACAGGCGTGGGTCACTGCTGCTACATTTTTCAAGCTGCTAGAAGTTTCCTGAGACTGGAGAACATGGTTGGCACGGCAGAACGTTACAATAGCTTTATATCCAGATAGAGTGCTCCGATATATTCGCGATTGCGCAAATTGGCAATTAATTATCTGAATATTTTTGCGCAATACGTGCAACTTCACATTTTATCAGGTCTGAGTAGATATTACTGATAGGTGCACTAAGTATTGTTGTGACTATGTCTGTAGCATGTATGTATGGACAGCAGAGAAACAGTAATCCCTATCACACTGCCTAACACCTATCAGCTCCACTATATCAGGATATAACCTACACTGACTATCTGTATTATATATATCAGCTAACTAACTAATGTAATTGGATAAGGAATAGGATCCAGATGAAAGCACAGAGCTCAGCAATGTCACTGCTCTCTCTCTCAGAACTGCAAAAAACTGCAGAAAGTGGCTGCTGGGGAGGCTCTTATATAGTAAGGGGGAGGGAACTTTCCTATTGGTTGCTAGCAGGGGTCAAGTCCTGGGAAAAAAAGTGTGGGAACTCACCCAAGTGCCTCCGCGTGATGTCACGGCGTTCGCAAAGGGCAGGGGAGGTCGGCTGGAGCAAGCAAGTACTGTATTTTTTGCCCTATTAGACGCACCGGCCCATAAGACGCACCTAGATTTTAGAGGGGGACAATAAGAAAAAAATATATTTCATTACACCTCAGGTCAGACCAGCAATCAGACCCCCAATGTTAATCAGACCTCCGCTAACAGCCCCAATAAGATCCCCAATAAGACATCAGATCTCAATATGAATGACCAACAATCAGACCTCAGATAATAGCCCCTTGCCTCTCCATCAGCCCCCCCCAGTGCCTCTCCATCAGCCCCCCCCCCAATGCCTCTCCATCAGCCCCCCCCAGTGCCTCTCCATCAGCCCCCCAAGTGCCTCTCCATCAGCCCCCCCAAGTGCCTCTCCATCAGCCCCCCCAAGTGCCTCTCCATCAGCCCCCCCAAGTGCCTCTCCATCAGCCCCCCCCCAAGTGCCTCTCCATCAGCCCCCCCCAGTGCCTCTCCATCAGCCCCCCAGTGCCTCTCCATCAGCCCCCCCCAGTGCCTCTCCATCAGCCCACCCAAGTGCCTCTCCATCAGCCCCCCCAAGTGCCTCTCCATCAGCCCCCCCCAAGTGCCTCTCCATCAGCCCCCCCCAAGTGCCTCTCCATCAGCCCCCCCCAGTGCCTCTCCATCAGCCCCCCCAAGTGCCTCTCCATCAGCCCCCCCAAGTGCCTCTCCATCAGCCCCCCCAAGTGCCTCTCCATCAGCCCCCCCCAAGTGCCTCTCCATCAGCCCCCCCAGTGCCTCTCCATCAGCCCCCCCAAGTGCCTCTCCATCAGCCCCCCCCCAAGTGCCTCTCCATCAGCCCCCCCCCAAGTGCCTCTCCATCAGTCCCCCCCAAGTGCCTCTCCATCAGTCCCCCCAAGTGCCTCTCCATCAGCCCCCCCCCCAAGTGCCTCTCCATCAGCCCCCCCCAGTGCCTCTCCATCAGCCCCCCCCCCCCCCAGTGCCTCTCATCAGCCCACTGCCCATAATATCTGGAAAAAAAAAAACACTTACCTCTCCTGGACGCAGACGTTCCTCTTCTCCTGCTGTCGGCTGTGCTGTGAAGGCTGCGCACAGCGTGACGTCACAGAGCGACTCACTCCTGTGCGCACTGCGCAGCCTGCAGAGCCGACAGCCGAGGACCAGGAAGCGGTGAGTACAAAGCATTCACCGCTTCCTTCCTAGTCCTTTTGCCCTGAAACTTTGGGAACGGCGTTCCTGCCATGAAAAAACTGCAGGAACGCCGTTCCCACCCGTTCCCCCTCGACTCGAGCCCTGGTTGCTAGGGATGTTGCTAAGCTCAGACAAAGACATTGCAGCCTTCTCATTGGCCCACAAGCAAGAAGGGAGGTTACTGATGAAAAAAAAATCTAGAATATTCGAGAATATGAATACATAGCACTATATTCTACATCTTCACGAATTCTCAAAGTGGCAATAGTCGCGATTCGAATATTCGCGCGCAACACTAAGGAGAACTGGGAACCGTGTGCTGACATAAGATGTGGGGACCCTGAGAGACCCACCATACCTGAGAAGACCACCACCATCCAGCCAACCATTGATCTATGCTGCGGAGATCATGTGCCCGACTACTGCACTGCCACCAATCACTGGCCTCTGTGAGCACCCGATGTTGTCGGGGACATTTATGCTGCAGAAAGACCAGCAAGGTGAACCAGCGACTTCTCCAGATCAATGGCATCTATAGGATTCTATACTGGTTCCCTTCGTGTCACTCCCCGGTGGCCAGGATGGACCAATGACCTCCACCACGTGGGCCCACCCCTTGTAATATCTCCATTACAATGGCCACAACCTCTTAGATTTTTCATATTGCAGAATTAATATTTTTTTTTGTATGTCCACAACTTTTCATGCCCCAGAACTGTTTAAGAATTTTCGATGACACCACGTTGGAACCGTCCAGAAGATCGGTGATTGTTTGTGTGGATGTGGGTATTCCTCACGTGCCAGCCTCACAACGCAGTGCACATAGACCGTACTCCCCGCAACGGCGAGGTGCTGCTCCTGCTCTGAAGGCATCACATTTCACCGAATTCATCTCGGACGGATCTGGAAAAGTTCCCAGATATTTTTAAAACCTGGTGGATTTATGGTAGAAAGCTGAATGAGGTGCGAAATATTTAAGTGTCTGGGTCTGGTGGAGGCTGCCAAGGTCTTAATGAAATTCGGTGTGTATGAGAAGGTGAGATAGTCTGCAGGGTTTAGAGTGCAGCAGTACGGTCGGTCAGTAAATACTGAGTGCTGCCTTTAATACTGGTGACCCCCTCAGAGCCCCCTATAGCCGCACCTTTGCACAATCAGACTACCGCAGGCATCGGAGGGTCCGGCCATTGTTTAGTCCTCCGACCGGTTCTGATCCACATTCTTCTTGTCTTGCACAGTTGGGGGTGACATTGAGCACAGGAGAAAACTTCTCCCACTGTTGCACAGGGTAGGGGGTCCCCCACCGATCACGAGAATGGGGGCACCCCCGTACTCCTTGCAGACCCCCTGAAATGAAAGGAGCTGCCGGTCGAACATTAATTTCCGGGGATCACATAGAATTCCCATATAAATGAATGGAGCCCCGCGCGTATATGCCCGACCGGCCGCTCCCTTCATTTCAGAGGGGCTACGATCCTCGTGATCGGTGGGGGTCCCAGAGGTAGGACCCCCACCGATCTAATAGTTATCCCCTACCCTGTGAATAGGGAATGACTTGAAACAGCCGGAATACCCCTTTAAGAAAATCATGGTGCCGATGTAAACTACAACTTGTCCCCTATGGCCGACGGCGTGAAAAATGGGGTGGAAAAAATATGTGGGTCCTCAAGGGGTTAAAGGGGCATTCCAATCCAATAGATTTGTGGCATACCTTGTTCTAAGTGATACATCCGGGGTCTTACAGGTTGGGGTTTATTTATACATTTCTAATGTATTCCATAGAAATGCGTGATTTTAATGCTTATGATGAAGCCGCTGAAACACTCTGTGCTGCTGTGAGCAGCAGGAGGATTTTATCAGCTTGTGGATCTTTACATTTTTAGGCCGTGGTTCCCTTTTGTTGTTGTTGTTGTTGTTTTTTGTATGTAGATGACGGTCCGTCAGATGGAGGGTTTGATGCGATTATTGCCCGTGGGATCTGTATCCGCGCGGAGTAATTATTATTTTCAGAGAAACCTGAAGAAAAGGGATTTCTGTCCGCGGTATTGTTCCTTGATTAGCCGGTTCAGGTGGCTGCTAGGCAACCAGTCTCCTCCGCAGCCGGCGCAGGTTAAAATGCAATAAGACTGCAGGATACCCTGAGAGCAATTAAAATGCCAGTCTTCCCCCAGAAAGTCGCCAAAACAGCCGCGCATGACTCCGCATCGCTTCCTGGCATTAGGGATCAGGCTGCAAAGTCAATACATTCATGCTTGGGCTGGAACCAGTATGAAATATAAAAAAAAAACAAGGTACGACAAACCTCGCGCCTCCTTCTCTGTGCAATCCGTGTGCGCTACCGCATGGCTGTCAATTATTTTCTATAATAGTTTCATCTTAAAGGGAAATTCCACCCACAGTTATTATGACCACCTGAGGCTCCAGCCATCGTCCGTGCGATAAATGCTGAAGATATGATATAAAATAATTATTTCGCCACCAGTGGGAGGAGAATTTTTTCCCCCCTGTGCTCTTTGTCGCCATCTGCTGGGTGATCAGGGGTAGGACTGCAGGACCTTGAATGACCACTCTCAGTGCCGTCCTCCAATGGGTGCAACATGATGATTTTAACATTCCTTGGCTCCCTCTAGTGGTGACTGCTGGCAGATGTGATTTTCTCATTTAAAGGGGTGTTAGAAGGTGCCTTCAAAGCTGATCACATAGTGTCCCGCTGCTTGGACCTCCAATAATCTTTCAGGAAGTGTTCAATTTCCCTGCAGTGCCCCCACAGGGAAAGTGAAGTATTACACAATGTCCATTCACATCAATGGATTGTGTGTGTAATGCAGGACAGGACGCGCTCTGTCTCTACTCTGTCCAAGAGGATCCCAGGCAGAGGACCTTCCTCAACTTATGGGACAATCACATTGCTTTTTTTATGAGAATTGTTAAAAAAAAAAAAAAAAAAAAAAAAACACTTAAAGGGGTCCTCCAGGATGAGCAAAACATGGCTGCTTTCTTCCAGAAACAGCGCCTCACCTGTCCATGGGTTGTGCCTGGTATTACTGCTCAGCGCCACTGAAGTGAGTAGGGCTGAGCTGCAATACCGCAGACAAGCTGCTGACAAGTGTGGCGCTGTTTTTGGAAGAAACCAGCCATATTTTTCTGATCACTGATAACCCCTTTAATGAATCCAATTGATTTAACTGGGAAGCTTTCTAAGCTAGACATCCCCTTTAACAAACCCTTCTTAGATTAAAAGCCGCCAGGGCCCCCATCAGGCCAGTACTGGTGGTACTGCCGTCAGGGGCCCGGCGATCAGGCTGTAATGTATGTGCCACCTACACAACTGGGCACATTCTGGTGCCATATATTGTGTTACATTTAGGCCCCTTTCACACGGGCGAGTATTCCGCACGGATGCGATGCGTGAGGTGAACGCATTGCACCCGCACTGAATCCTGACCCATTCATTTCTATGGGACTGCTCACATGAGCGGTGATTTTCACGCAACATAGAAGTGAATGGGGCTGCGTGAAAATCGCAAGCATCCGCACGCAAGTGCGGATGCGGTGCGATTTTCACGCACGGTTGCTAGGAGATGATCGGGATGGGGACCGAACATGGTTATAAGGGAAAATAATAGCATTCTTAATACAGAATGCTTAGTACAATAGGGCTGGAGGGGTTAAAAAATAAATAAAAAATAATATAACTCACCTTAATCCACTTGATCGCGCAGCCGGCATCTCTTCTGTCTTCTTCTTTGCTGTGCACAGGAAAAGGACCTTTGATGACGTCACTGCGCTCATCACATGGTCCGTCACATGATCCATCACCATGGTAAAAGACGTCATCAAAGGTCCTATTCCTCAAAGATGAAGACAGAAGAGATGCCGGCTGCGCAATCAAGTGGATTAAGGTGAGTTAAATTATTATTATTATTTTTTAACCCCTCCAGCGCTATTGTACTACGCATTCTGTAGTCAGAATGCTATTATTTTCCCTTATAACTATGTTATAAGGGAAAATAATAAGGATCGGGTCTCCATCCCGATCGTCTCCTAGCAACCATGCGTGAAAATCGCACCGCATCCGCACTTGCTTGCGATTTTCACGCAGCCCCATTCACTTCTATGGGGCCTGCGTTGCGTGTAAAACGCACAATATAGAGCATGCTGCGATTTTCACACAACGCACAAGTGATGCGTGAAAATCACAGCTCATGTGCACAGCCCCATAGAAATGAATGGGTCCGGATTCAGTGCGGGTGCAATGCGTTCACCTCCCGCATTGCACCCGCGCGGAAAACTCGCCCGTGTGAACTCAGCCTTAGTGTCAAAATCGCACCATTTTCCCTGAATGCACCCGGCCCCGATCCGCAACGCCCGTGTGAAAGGGGCCTTAATGTACTAGCATTTGCTTATTTGCTGCAGATTACGGCCCCACGTTCAGCACCAACCAAGCGTGGTCCAAGACAGGACAACTGGTGAGCAGAGCACCCATACCGAAGCCTATACTTCACCTCGGAAATTGGGGGTTAGGATGGGGAGGAGCTGTGGGTTGAGGGGTGGAGCCTGGGCTGGGCTGCGGGGGGCCCCACAAAATTTACCTGTATAGGGCCCTGAAACTGATGGCAGCTACAGAGAAAACGTATTATCAGCAGCGGCCTCTGCAGGAGAAATATATTATTACATCGCACCCATGCAAATGAATGGACATCATTTTTTTAGATGACATTTTTGTTACGTAAATTCTTGTTTTATTTATATGACTTTTTTTATTTTGAAGGTAACATACAAAAAATCCTTTATATTTAAATTCCCATCCCTTTAAAGATTAAATCATATAGCTGTACTTTCCTTAACCCTGGACAAAAATAAAGTTTGCTGCCTAATGCAAAGCGGCTTGTTGGCACCCTCACCTGGCACCCTGTACCAGCAGAATTTTCCTGTCTAGATCCCCCCCCCCCAGTGACGCCCCTGAGGACCCCCCTCTACCTCTACTAATATCAATGCCCATAGATCTGAATGGGATGACACTGATTGGCTCGCTCCCCTGTATCTGCATACGCTTTATTAGACTATGTAACAATGTATCCATGGGCCTGATTGGATGTCAGGTCTAACCCCAATAGATCTTGGCGGGCTCCTGATTGTCAGTTACTATGGCAACGGAACACATCCAAAAAAAAATTCTCGCACAATGAGTCGGGTGAGAAAACACAGGCGCCAGGCAATGAAAAACGAAGAACTTTATTTTATCTCCTTGGAGGAAAAAAAAATCAATCTTTTATCTTCCTAAAGGTCAGAGATTCGTTCATGTGTGAAGGAACTTTATGGGAGCGAATAAATATTCCGTATTTATGTCAAGTGCTGAAACGTCAGAAAGTCCACAACTCGGATATATGGATTTTTATTTCTAGAAGGATCAGCCTGGTCCGGCGGATCCGGTCCAGGCGACATTGAGCAGCTGTTGGGGGGGTTCTTAGCGTCTCTGTCCACGCTGAACGGTTTTTGGGCTTCCACGGAGACAACGTGGATCTGTATTTTAGCCGCCACTGATCAGGTTTCTCCATGTAGTTGTCGACCATTGGATTCAATTTTGGGGAAAAAATAAGGATGTGTTCACGCTAAATTTTTGCAGGCATAAAAAATCTGGCATGGAATCTGTGTAAAAAAAACAACAACATTGCAAAATAAAAAAATAAAAAAGTTGAATATGTTTTTTGCACAGATTTTGTGGTAAATTTTAGGCCTCCTGTTGATTGCAGTGACAATTTCCACATGCAATCCTTGCAAAGAATAAATATGTTGCAGTGTGCATGTCTTCCGAATGGAAGTTGGGGGAAAGGCGCTACTGGACACCTCTCGCAGCGGGTTGTCTTCTTGAGAACCCAAGGATTGGTCATGTTGACATCCAGCAGCCCAATCCTTCTCACTCCTGACTCGGGAGGTCCCCCTCCATGGGTGTAACTATAACGGTTGCAGACACTTGCTATGGGGCCTAGAGGTTGAACATTGCACCTTTTTGTGGGGAATAACAATATGGTGGCTTTTTGCTATAATGTAGGTTTTCTGAAATATGGCGCTTTTATACAGAGCATAGAATGAATGCATCTGTTCTATTTATGCTGCTGTTTTACTTTACTTACACTAGGTGATAGGGGTCCCATCCTATTTTGCTAGGGGTCCCATCCTATGAATTATAGTTTCACCCCCGCCCCCATTCACAGTAGATGGTTGGCTGGTTTGCCCTCAGGGCCGCACCGTCCATTAGACAAGTTGGGGCAATTGCCTCAGGCGGCTCGGCCTTGTAGATAAGAGGAGGGCGGAAGGAAATGAGCGCTTCCATTGTGGCTGCCCCGCTCTCTCTTCAGCTGTATTGGTGTCCTCAGGACAACTATATAGGTGAATCATGTTCTGGCACAGATTATGGGGTTACTATGGAGAAGGGGGGAGAGGAGCACTATGGGGGCATCTACTGGCGGCACTATATAGGGGTATTTTATACTGGCATGCATTGTAGGGGCACTATAGGGACATTAGCTCTACTGCGGGCACTAAGAGGGTTTTATTGTGTATTGGCACACACAAAGGGGCATTGGCACATGTTATAGGGACATTGGCTTTACTGGGGGCACTAAAAGGGGGTATTTTTTATACTGGCACACAGTATGAAGCATTGGCAAACATGGGGCACTGTGGGGACACTGGTTCTACTTGGGGGGCACTAAGAGGAGGCATTTTTTGTACTGGCACACAATGGGGGCATTTTTGTACTGGCACACGAGGTATTTTTTGTACTGGCACACATTATGGGGTAATTTTTTGTACTGATACACATTATAAGGGGACTTTTTTTTTACTGGCACACTTTGGGGGCATTTTTTGTACTGGCACACATGGGGTCATTTTTTGTACTGACACATTATAAGGGGACATTTTTTGTACTGGCACACATTATAAAGGGACATTTTTTGTACTGGCACACATTATAAGGGGGCATTTTTTGTACTGGCACACATTATAAGGGGGCATTTTTTGTACTGGCACACATGGGGTCATTTTTGTACTGACACATTATAAGGGGCATTTTTTGTACTGGCACACATTATAAGGGGGCATTTTTGTGCTGACACATTATAAGGGGGCATTTTTGTGCTGACATATTATAAGGGGGCATTTTTTGTACTAGCGTACACTATAAAGGGGGAATTTTTGCACTGGCACATATTATAAGGGGGCATTTTTTTTAATCT
The DNA here is from genome assembly GCF_905171765.1 of Bufo bufo. Classification (NCBI taxonomy): domain Eukaryota; kingdom Metazoa; phylum Chordata; class Amphibia; order Anura; family Bufonidae; genus Bufo; species Bufo bufo. Next base: position 9,288,845 of record NC_053398.1, on the reverse strand, counting down.
AATTGCAGAAAGAATTTTTTGCATTTCATTTCTCAGTCTTTCTTTGTGAAGAGACCCTGATTAAACATGAATTAGTCTGAGGCAGCTCCCAGGACGTGATATTTTCACTAGTTGTGAATAAATCAGGTGCTTGGACGGCTGTAAATAATATGGATTAAAAATTCCCAGAATCCTCTCTGCAAAATTAAATCCATCTCATATTTTAGCACCTGGTGCTCGGGGACTTGTTCGGGGTCAGAACAAGCTGTCACTCAGGTTCCCAATTAAAAAGTCAATGCGCGCTGAGCATAACCTTCACCTCTAAACCGCGGAGTAACGCCGCCATGCTGGAATCAGCCAAAAAGAAAAAAAATTATGATAAATAAAACCAATTTACAGCAGAAAAATCGCAAAGTATCTGCCATTCATCACATCACAAATATCAGAATGTTGTTTTTTTTTGTTTGTTTTTTTTCAGAAATAAAAATACCAATATGTATGAAATGGGAAATATATTAATATATCATATTCAATCATGCAATGTATATACACAGTGACTGCACCAGCAGAATAGTGAGTGCAGCTCTGGAGTATATTACAGGATGTAACTCAGGATCAGTACAGGACATGTAATGTATGTACACAGTGACTGCACCAGCAGAATAGTGAGTTCAGCTCTGGGGTATAATACAGGATGTAACTCAGGATCAGTACAGGATAAGTAATGTATGTACACAGTGACTGCACCAGCAGAATAGTGAGTGCAGCTCTGGAGTATAATACAGGATGTAACTCAGGATCAGTACAGGATAAGTAATGTATGTACACAGTGACTGCACCAGCAGAATAGTAAGTGCAGCTCTGGAGTATAATACAGGATGTAACTCAGGATCAGTACAGGATAAGTAATGTATGTACACAGTGACTGCACCAGCAGAACAGTGAGTGCAGCTCTGGAGTATAATACAGGATGTAACTCAGGATCAGTACAGGATAAGTAATGTATGTACACAGTGACTGCACCAGCAGAATAGTGAGTGCAGCTCTGGAGTATAATAAAGGGTGTAACTCAGGATCAGTACAGGATAAGTAATGTATGTACACAGTGACTGCACCAGCAGAATAGTGAGTGCAGCTCTGGAGTATAATACAGGATGTAACTGAGGATCAGTACAGGATAAGTAATGTATGTACACAGTGACTGCACCAGCAGAATAGTGAGTGCAGCTCTGGAGTATAATACAGGATGTAACTCAGGATCAGTACAGGATAAGTCATGTATGTACACACAGTGACTGCACCAGCAGAACAGTGAGTGCAGCTCTGGAGTATAGTACAGGATGTAACTCAGGATCAGTACAGGACATGTAATGTATGTACACAGTGATTGCACCAGCAGAATAGTGAGTCCAGCTCTGGAGTATAATACAGGATGTAACTCAGGATCAGTACAGGATAAGTAATGTATGTACACAATGACTGCACCAGCAGAATAGTGAGTGCAGCTCTGGGGTATAATACAGGATGTAACTCAGGATCAGTACAGGATAAGTAATGTATGTACACAGTGACTGCACCAGCAGAATAGTGAGTGCAGCTCTGGGGTATAATACAGGAGGTAACTTAGGATCAGTACAGGATAAGTAATGTATGTACACAGTGACTGCACCAGCAGAATAGTGAGTGCAGCTCTGGAGTATAATACAGGATGTAACTCAGGATCAGTACAGGATAAGTAATGTATGTACACAGTGACTGCATCAGAAGAATAGTGAGTGCAGCTCTGGATATAATACAGGATGTAACTCAGGATCAGTACAGGATAAGTAATGTATGTACACAGTGACTGCACCAGCAGAATAGTGAGTGCAGCTCTGGAGTATAATACAGGAGGTAACTTAGGATCAGTACAGGATAAGTAATGTATGTACACAGTGACTGCACCAGCAGAATAGTGAGTGCAGCTCTGGAGTATAATACAGGATGTAACTCAGGATCAGTAAAGGAGAAGTAATGTATGTACACAGTGACTGCACCAGCAGAATAGTGAGTGCAGCTCTGGAGTATAATACAGGATGTAACTCAGGATCAGTACAGGATAAGTAATGTATGTACACAGTGACTGCACCAGCAGAATAGTGAGTGCAGCTCTGGAGTATAATACAGGATGTAACTCAGGATCAGTACAGGATAAGTAATGTATGTACACAGTGACTGCACCAGCAGAATAGTGAGTGCAGCTCTGGAGTATAATACAGGATGTAACTCAGGATCAGTACAGGATAAGTAATGTCTCTGTCAGGACGACCTCTATGGTTTTACCTTGAGATCTGTGAACATTACTTTTCTCTCCATTAATCAGATTGCAGGCCCGCGTTCGTCTTGTTCTCACGACCTTCTGAAGGACATTATCTGTTGCGGAGACTTTGACAGGTTGTTTATCCTGATATTCGCAGTCTCAAAATTGTTTGTTTTTATTTTTATGCTCTGAAGACAGAAATGTATTAAGATTTTAATCTAGAGATCACTGGTTCCTAAGAAAAGCATCTTAAAGCAACATTCCCTTCTTTAGGGCTGTATTACACCAACAGATTATCTGACCAATCAGATGGCCCTTTACACACACACACACCAACTATTGCTCTGATTGGACAGATATTGGTCAGATTACCTTAGAAGAGCTTCTTTACCTATGCCCCCATGACAACACTTCCTATCCATGTTGTCCACCAAGGGAACAAAGGGTCTCATAATAACCAACCAGCACCAAAAGCATATAAAGAAGTGAACTGACTGGTTGCAGGTTCAGCGCCCGTACTGTGATGCTGAACTGCCAGAGAACTGGAGCAAGAAGTGTTGTCATGGGGTCTGGGTGTCCAGGGCAGGCGGAGAATTGTAATTTCACAACAGCAAATGAGCCGCAGCCCCACTGACCCGAAACTACTACTGTGCAGTTTTCAGCAGGGGAAACATTAGGGACCGAAACCTGGGCATAGCCGCAATGCCGGGGCGTAACTACCATAGCGGCAGACCATGCGACTGCTATGGGGCCCAGTCTTGGGATCATCTCCTCTTCTACTGGAGGTGAAAACTTGGTCAGGACTCTACCCTCTAAAGCAGGGATGGCCAACCTGCGGCTCTCCAGCTATTGCAAAACTACAACTCCCAGCATGCCCAGACTGCCTACAGCTGTTGGCCATCCCTGCTCTAAAGGAACAACTTTTAGCACATGAGGCAGTGGAAAATGGCCCAAGGGTCACTGAAAAGTGTGGGGGGCGTCTGGTTTGATCCTTGCTATGGGGCCCTTACTTCTGCCGTAATGCTTCTGTCTCTGGACCCTCACTTATTTCCCCCCCACTTGCAATTACAAACTCTGCATTCCAGCTTCTATATATTGTAATGAAATCTCTTACACCCCTATCCTGGTTTGCAGCTGAAATGACGCAGGATGCAGAGAATGTACAGGACATTACAGCTGAATTAAAAAAACTAAGCAATCTCTTAAAGGAGAAAGCACCATTTTTAATAACACAAGCATCACGGCCCCTTACCGGAGGCGTCTAAACCCTTGTTCTGGACACAATGCAATCAGAAAAATAAAAATATGCTGCTCCCAGGGGATAGGATTCAGGTCGTGTATACGTTTTGGAGCTCACTTTACTAATTTCAGCTCCTTCTGGACATCATTCCTTCTGGTTTTAAGGACTGAGACTACAGAGGGGGCAGCAGGACACGGCATTGCACTGCCTATGACTCTCCCATCACTTCCTACTGGAGACCCCTCATGATGCGCCCTGGACCAGCGCCAGAGCCCTAGCAAACACAGCTCCTTCATGGATGAACCACTGACCATTACGAACACGTGAAAGAGGCCGAACAGATCCGTCTCTATACTATTGAAACTGTCACAAGCCTCTATCCTGCAGTGCATAAAACTTTCAGTTATATACAGGGTGTGTACATTTTTGCAACTAGGTTGTATTGCACCAATTTATCTAGATTGTCTTTATTAAAAAAAAATCTTTACGTCTCCATGGTTACAGACTACAAACAAGCCCTGTGTAGTCTGATCCTGCAGTCATGACTACTCCCCATTTTACTGTTTGTCGGCCAGTAATAAACGAGGGCGCGCGGCTGGAGGATCAGGCGACACCGTTTATTTGCAGTCTCTATTCTTGGTTACATAATTCTGCGTAAGCGCCGTAGACACAAAGCGGTAGGAGATTTTAATCAAGGATTTAAAACGTGTCGACAGAGCAAAATGGAAAAAGTCTGCGTACCCTTTATTCCTTTTAATACAGGATTCCTGTGTTTGGTCTTGCAAATGTCTTGCCGGCGGTGAAAGGGTTACAGGCTGATTATAAATTGGTTGTAAAGATGTCATCCGTTCATTAAGCCAGACAACCTCTGTCAGCCGCGCATTAATGGGACAGAGCCGAGTCACATTACACAGAACAAACATGTTTTCACCCAGGCAGCCATCCAGAACGGACACGGCTGTTCCTCTAACCACTGGATATTGATTCACATCACTCCCGGCTCCAGAGCTGCCAGCGGTCCCTGACAATTATCACTCAGCTGCGCGCACCTGACTACCGGGTGCCGCCGCCGTGGCGGGACCATGCTGCGGATGTAGAGACCATGGTGGCACGAGCCTGATGTTTCCAGTAAGACAAGACCATTGCTGTCCAGGCGTTCCCGAAAACAGAGTGAAAAATATTCATCATCGTCATTTCTATATTAATGGGGTTAATTTTAGGGTTAGGTAATTAAAACCTATTCTACATGTGAAGGAAATATTATTTGTAATATACTTTAATGTTTATTTATTTATTTTACTTTTCCTTGCGAAATAGGCACCAACAGGAGCAAGGGCAGGGCAGGAGTTCCATAGCAAATGGCTCCTCCTTCCTATGCCTGCTCCGCGGGGGCGGGCCCAGCGCGCGACTGCCTTAGATTAGCCTAATTTATGATGAGGAGGAGGACGCCTCGTCATTAATTAGCTGAATCGTACAGCAGCGCGGTGGGAAATATAAAGACAAGAGGGAAAAAGCCTGTATTTGTAAATTACCCCCAGATAGTCTTGCTTTGGGCGAGTTGTCTTCAGTAGAGATGAGCGAAGTATTCAAAAGGTCTGTTCGGGTGCTTCCCCAAATTTTACAAAAAGAATTCCCTCTTTGACAAATTACTTTGTCACGAAGCACATTTCTTTGTAAGTAGTTGGTGCAATGACCGGGAACGGCAAATGTGCCCCCCCCCCCCCCAAAATCATTGTACCCCTTAGATGCCGCGTTCATAGCTGATGACGGGATCTAGTAGAAATATTACAGTGTAACATGAAAAATAAATTATACTTATGTCATCCATTTGATCAGAAGGAGCTGGCTACCACCATCTTGATTAAGATCTAGCCCAAAATCTCGTGCGGCCTGTGATGATGTCATGACGCCAGTGTGGTGACATCATTATACGTCACCGTACACTGGATTTCATGCAAGATCTTCAATCAAGATGGAGGCAGCTAGCTCTTTGCGCTCAAACGGATGAGGTAAGTATTGATTTTTTTTAAAAATGTTTTACCACCATTTAGGGAAAATCGATTCGCTACCACGAAGCGGTTTCACTACGAATCAAATTTTCCCTGAAATTCGGATTTCAATTCCACTTCGTGGAGTTCGATTTGCTAAACACTAGTATTCAGTCTAGACAGTGCTCTATGAGCACTGGACTGATACATTGTAGCAAACTATCAGAGAGATTTTTGTACTTTATGTTACAGGGAAATCTAAACTAGTGCTGCAGCCCCTTCATTCTCAAAATCCGTTACGGTCCTAACGATTGGACTCCTGCCGATCATAAACCGATGGCATATCCTAGCAGTAGACCCTGGAATACCCCTTTAACTTGTATACCCTTGTGCATTTATTTGAAACAGTCTCTTTTTAACCATAATAGAACCTGAAAGTAGTCACAGCCCCCCCCCCCTTACTTTTATCTTTTTTCCCACTATATATAATAATCCATGTCATGCCTCCTATTAACAGACAAATTCCTCCGTTATAAAGCAGTGTAAAGCATTACACCTGCTGGACTAGATTATTGCACCATGAGACCCAGATAAAAACTCCTTCCGACCCTGGTGATAAATCGTGAATAATGTCCTGTAAGTTGATGGTGGCGACTGTATTTCAAGCACAGAGAAAAGCTCCGCCATATATCTGCTTTTCACAAGAAAGTAATAACCCCCTTTAAATTGTAACAAGTGGCTTAAATCTTGGAAACATTTCCCTTCTCATTATATAGGAATGTAGCAATCTGGCATTAACCCTTTCTTCACGGCAGTGATTCCCTTCACTAATACTCTTGGTCCCATGCGAATTCAAGGGGTAAAGCCCTGATGGGATGGCGGAGGCAGGTCTATGGGCCATAAAACAGCAGAGTGTGCACAGTCGCCGGGAATCTGATCCCGCCATCTCGCTCTCTATGAATTTGCAGTTGTCTGGGATTGCAATCTGTCTCAGAGCGATCTCGCTTATTTGCAGGTAGCCAGGAATAACGAACGGTGCTGTTTAGTTCCCCCCTGCCAGTTGCTACATTTGGTCCGGGCCAGCTTTAATGTAAATGTTACCGGGTTTTATGGCCTCTGCTTAATTCCCATCACACTTCATTCGTTTTTCCACAGCCTGGTTTTTGCATTTTGCTTTATTTAAAGTGAAATTGCAGGAAGAAAAGTCACAGAACTCGCTGCAGCCTCTACTGACTCCTGGTGGATTTATCATTTCAAATTCATTTACGAAATTCTGTTTGTTTTCACTCTAGTAGACCTGCAAAATCCAATCACCTCACCTCTGTTGTGTGCTGATACGAGGAGACGCCCAGGTTATACCAGCTGTACATATATAATTATATACAGGAGATGCCCAGGTTATACCAGCATGGTCCATATCACTATATACAAGATGTATAACTTATACCAGCTGTACAGATATAATTATATACAGGAGATGCCCAGGTTATACCAGCTGTACATATATAATTATATACAGGAGATGCCCAGGTTATACCAGCTGTACATATATAATTATATACAGGAGATGCCCAGGTTATACCAGCATGGTCCATATCACTATATACAAGATGTATAACTTATACCAGCTGTACATATATAATAATATACAGGAGATACCCAGGTTATACCAGCATGGGCCTTATCGCTATATAGAACTCAGGATCAGTACAGGATAAGTAATGTATGTACACAGTGACTGCACCAGCAGAATAGTGAGTGCAGCTCTGGAGTATAATGCAGGATGTAACTCAGGATCAGTACAGGATAAGTAATGTATGTACACAGGGACTGCACCAGCAGAATAGTGAGTGCAGCTCTGGGGTATATTACAGGATGTAACTCTGGATCAGTACAGGATAAGTAATGTAATGTACACAGTGACTGCACCAGCAGAATAGTGAGTGCAGCTCTGGGGTATAATACAGGATGTAACTCAGGATCAGTACAGGATAAGTAATGTATGTGCACAGTGAGTGCAGCTCTGGAGTATAATACAGGATGTAACCCAGGATCAGTACAGGATAAGTAATGTATGTGCACAGTGACTGCGCCAGCAGAATAGTTAGTGCAGCTCTGGAGTATAATACAGGATGTAACTCAGGATCAGTACAGGATAAGTAATGCATGTACACAGTGACTCCACCAGCAGAATAGTGAGTGCAGCTCTGGGGTATAATACAGGATGTAACTCAGGATCAGTACAGGATAAGTAATGTATGTACACAGTGACTCCACCAGCAGAATAGTGAGTGCAGCTCTGGGGTATAATACAGGATGTAACTCAGGATCAGTACAGGATAAGTAATGTATGTACACAGTGACTGCACCAGCAGAATAGTGAGTGCAGCTCTGGAGTATAATATAGGATGTAACTCAGGATCAGTGATGAGCGGCAGGGGCAATATTCAAATTTGCGTGAATTTTTGGGTGAATATTCGTTCGTCATATATTTGCAAATTTGAGAATTCGTGATCTCCAGTCATTATTTTCTTAATAGCGAAAATCGGAAAATTTGCAATACGAAAATTCACGATCAACACTACTCCTCAAGTCAAAGATATTGCAGCCTTCTCATTGGCCCACAAGCAAGAAGCAGGGAGGGATCATGGGTACTGCTAAAAAAAAAAATCTAGAATATTCGCGATTACGAAGATATAGCACTATATTGTAGATATTTGCGAATTCTTGAAGTGCCAATATTCTCAATAAAAATTTGCGATCAACACTACTCAGGATCAGTACATGATAAGTAATGTATGTACACAGTGACTGCACCAGCAGAACAGTGAGTGCAGCTCTGGAGTATAATACAGGGTGTAACTCAGGATCAGTACAGGATAAGTAATGTATGTACACAGTGACTGCACCAGCAGAATAGTGAGTGCAGCTCTGGAGTATAATACAGAATGTAACTCAGGATCAGTACAGGATCAGTAATGTATGTACACAGTGACTGCACCAGCAGAATAGTGAGTGCAGCTCTGGAGTATAATACAGGATAAGTAATGTAAGGCTACTTTCACACTTGCAGCAGAGTGATCCGGCAAGCAGTTCCGTTGCTGAAACTGCCTGCCGGATCCGGAAAAACGTGTGCCAACTGATGGCATTTGTAAGACTGATCAGGATCCTGATCAGTCTGAAAAATGGCTGATCAGTCAGAAAAATGCATTGCAATTCCGGATCTGTCTTTCTGTTGTCATCCGGAAAAACGGATCAAGCATTTATTTTTTTCACCTTTTTTTCGGTCTGTGCTTGCGCAGCCCAGAATGCCGGATCCGGCACTAATACATTCCTATGGAAAAAAATGCTGCGGTTTCCTCTCTGTTCTGATCAGTCAAAAAGACTGAACTGAAGACGTCCTGATGCATCCTGAACGGATTGCTCTCCATTCAGAATGCATGGGGATAAAACTGATCAGTTCTTTTCTGGTATAGAGCCCCTAGGATGAAACTCAATGCCGGAAAAGAAAAACGCTAGTGTGAAAGTACCCTAATCTATTTGTTTATTAGTTAGGCCTCTTTCACACTTGCGTTGTTGGGATCCGGCATGCACTTCCGTTGCCGGAGGTGCCTGCCGGATCCGTAACAACGCAAGTGTACTGAAAGCATTTGAAGACGGAACCGTCTTCCAAATGCTTTCAGTGTTACTATGGCACCCAGGACGCTATTAAAGTCCTGGTTGCCATAGTAGGAGCGGGGAGCGGGGGAGCGGTATACTTACAGTCCGTGCGGCTCCCCGGGCGCTCCAGAATGACGTCAGAGCGCCCCATGCGCATGGATGACGTGATCCATGTGATCACGTGATCCATGCGCTTGGGGCGCCCTGACGTCACTCTGGAGCGCCCGGGGAGCCGCACGGACGGTAAGTATGCTGCTCCCCCGCTCCCCGCTACACTTACCATGGCTGTCAGGACTTTAGCGTCCCGGCAGCCATGGTAACTATTCAGAAAAAGCTAAACGTCGGGTCCGGCAATGCGCCGAAACGACGTTTAGCTTAAGGCCGGATCCGGATCAATGCCTTCCAATGGGCATTAATTCCGGATCCGGCCTTGCGGCAAGTGTTCCGGATTTTTGGCCGGAGCAAAAAGCGCAGCAGGCTGCGGTATTTTCTCCGGCCAACAAACGTTCCGTTCCGGAACTGAAGACATCCTGATGCATCCTGAACGGATTTCTCTCCATTCAGAATGCATTAGGATAATCCTGATCAGGATTCTTCCGGCATAGAGCCCCGACGACGGAACTCTATGCCGGAAGACAAGAACGCAGGTGTGAAAGAGCCCTTAGAATTGATTTACCAGGTTTTCATTTATCTAAGTATCAGACATTTCAATAGAGAACATCATTTTTATAGACTCACTCATTTTTTTCAATACTTCCAAAGCAACCAGTAGGTGGCACAAATAATCCTTAGCATAAAAAAGTAATTTGGTTTCCTCCAATGTAGAAGAAATGGCTATGGAGATTGTAACGATATTCAGAATCCTGTTATATAGCAGTATATTATTAGGGTGAATGGGGATGAGCTGCAGTACCCCTCACACCCAGCAGACAGTCGTGGCACTGTTTTTGGAAGAAAGCAGCTATGTTTTTCTGACTTGGATATAACATGCAACAGCAAAATTCGTGCTAATAATAAAGTGGGTGGATGTTGAGGATTTGATACTTCCACTTAACACCCAATATTTGTGCACTTCATATACTTTAGGAGGCATGCAGAGCTTCAAATCCTCTGCACAGACATAGAGGTAAATGACACTATTCTAACAGGATGTAGCCCCCACTAGACGGGTTTATTAGTGAGTTCAGTGGCAGCTGTATAAAGCTAAATGAAGTGAGTTTCTCTTAGTGGTTGCTGTATCTGTATGCAGTGAGCTCCCCCTATTGCTGGCTGTCTAAATCTATATGCAGTGAGCTCCCCCTTGTGGTGGTTGTATTATCTGTATACAGTGAGCTGCCACTAATGGTGGCTGTGTAATCTCTATACAGTGAGCTCCCTCTAGTGGTGGCTGTATAATCTATATGTAGTGAGCTCCCTCTAGTGGTGGCTGTATAATCTGTATGTAGTGAGCTCCCCCTAGTGGTGGCTATATAATCTGTATGTAGTGAGCTCCCTCTAGTGGTGGCTGTATAATCTGTATGTAATGAGCTCCCTCTAGTGGTGACTGTATAATCTGTATGTAGTGAGCTCCCTCTAGTGATTGCTGTATAGTCTGTATATAGTGAGCTCCCTCTAGTGGTGGCTGTATAATCTGTATGCAGTGAGTTCCCACCAATGGTGGCTGTATAATCTGTATGTAGTGAGCACTCTCTTGAGGTGACTGTATGTAGTGCACTTCCCCTGGTGGTGGCTGTATAATCTTTAGGTAGTGAGCTCCCTCTAGTGGTGGCTGTATAATCTGTATATAGTGCGCTTCCCATATTGGTGGCTGTATAATCTGTAAGTAGTGAGCTCCCCCTAGTGGTGGCCATATAATATGTATGTACCTACCTGCCTCTAGTGATGGCTGTATAATCTATATCTAGAGAGCTCCCTCTAGTGGTGGGTGTATAATCTGTATGCAGTGAGCACTCTCTAGTGGTGGCTGTATAGTCTTGTATGTAGTGCGCTTCCCCTAGTGGAGGCTGTATAATCTGTAAGTAGTGAGCTCCACCTAGTGGTGGCTGTATTTTCTGTAAGTAGTGAGGTATAACATGTATGTACTGAGCTCCCTCTAGTGATCTATATGTAGTGAGCTCACTCTAGTGGTGACTGTATAATCTGTATGTAGTGAGCTTCCCCTGGTGGCTATATAATCTGTATCTAGTGAGCTCCCTATAGTGGTGGCTGTATAATCTGTATGTATTGAGCTCCTTCTAAAGGTGGCTATATTATCTGTATGTAGTGATCTCCCTCTAGTGGTGGCTATATAATCTGTATGCCGTGAGTTCCCACCAGTGGTGGCTGCATAATCTGTATGCCGTGAGTTCCCACCAGTGGTGGCTGTATAATCTATATGTAGTGAGATCCCTCTATTGGCGGCTGTATAATCTGTATGTAGTGAGCTTCCTCTAGCGGTGGTTATATAATATGTATGCAGTGAGTTCCCACCAGTGGTGGCTGTATAATCTGTAGATAGTGAGCTCCCTCTAGTGGTGGCTGTAAAATCTGTATATAGTGTGCTTCCCATAGTGGTGGCTGTATAATCTGTAAGTAGTGAGCTCCCCCTAGTGGTGGCCATAGAATATTTATGTACTGAGCTCCCTCTAGCGATGGCTGTATAATCTATATCTAGAGAGCTCCCTCTAGTGGTGGGTGTATAATCTGTATGCAGTGAGTACTCTTTAGTGGTGGCTGTATAGTCTGTATGTAGTGCGCTTCCCCTAGTGGAGGCTGTAAAATCTGTAAGTAGTGAGCTCCACCTAGTGGTGGCTGTATTTTCTGTAAGTAGTGAGGTCCCTCTTGTGGTGGCTGTATAATCTGTATGTAGTGCGCTTCCCCTAGAGGTGGCTGTATAATCTGTATGTAGTGAGCTCCATCTACAGGGAGTGCAGAATTATTAGGCAAATTAGTATTTTGACCACATCATCCTCTTTATGCATGTTGTCTTACTCCAAGCTGTATAGGCTCGAAAGCCTACTACCAATTAAGCATATTAGGTGATGTGCATCTCTGTAATGAGAAGGGGTGTGGTCTAATGACATCAACACCCTATATCAGGTGTGCATAATTATTAGGCAACTTCCTTTCCTTTGGCAAAATGGGTCAAAAGAAGGACTTGACAGGCTCAGAAAAGTCAAAAATAGTGAGATATCTTGCAGAGGGATGCAGCACTCTTAAAATTGCAAAGCTTCTGAAGCGTGATCATCGAACAATCAAGCGTTTCATTCAAAATAGTCAACAGGGTCGCAAGAAGCGTGTGGAAAAACCAAGGCGCAAAATAACTGCCCATGAACTGAGAAAAGTCAAGCGTGCAGCTGCCAAGATGCCACTTGCCACCAGTTTGGCCATATTTCAGAGCTGCAACATCACTGGAGTTCCCAGAAGCACAAGGTGTGCAATACTCAGAGACATGGCCAAGGTAAGAAAGGCTGAAAGACGACCACCACTGAACAAGACACACAAGCTTAAACGTCAAGACTGGGCCAAGAAATATCTCAAGACTGATTTTTCTAAGGTTTTATGGACTGATGAAATGAGAGTGAGTCTTGATGGGCCAGATGGATGGGCCCGTGGCTGGATTGGTAAAGGGCAGAGAGCTCCAGTCCGACTCAGACGCCAGCAAGGTGGAGGTGGAGTACTGGTTTGGGCTGGTATCATCAAAGATGAGCTTGTGGGGCCTTTTCGGGTTGAGGATGGAGTCAAGCTCAACTCCCAGTCCTACTGCCAGTTTCTGGAAGACACCTTCTTCAAGCAGTGGTACAGGAAGAAGTCTGCATCCTTCAAGAAAAACATGATTTTCATGCAGGACAATGCTCCATCACACGCGTCCAAGTACTCCACAGCGTGGCTGGCAAGAAAGGGTATAAAAGAAGAAAATCTAATGACATGGCCTCCTTGTTCACCTGATTTGAACCCCATTGAGAACCTGTGGTCCATCATCAAATGTGAGATTTACAAGGAGGGAAAACAGTACACCTCTCTGAACAGTGTCTGGGAGGCTGTGGTTGCTGCTGCACACAATGTTGATGGTGAACAGATCAAAACACTGACAGAATCCATGGATGGCAGGCTTTTGAGTGTCCTTGCAAAGAAAGGTGGCTATATTGGTCACTGATTTGTTTTTGTTTTGTTTTTGAATGTCAGAAATGTATATTTGTGAATGTTGAGATGTTATATTGGTTTCACTGGTAAAAATAAATAATTGAAATGGGTATATATTTGTTTTTTGTTAAGTTGCCTAATAATTATGCACAGTAATAGTCACCTGCACACACAGATATCCCCCTAAAATAGCTAAAACTAAAAACAAACTAAAAACTACTTCCAAAAATATTCAGCTTTGATATTAATGAGTTTTTTGGGTTCATTGAGAACATGGTTGTTGTTCAATAAAAAAATTAATCCTCAAAAATACAACTTGCCTAATAATTCTGCACTCCCTGTAGTTGTGGCTGTATAATCTGTATGTAGTGCGCTTCCCCTAGAGGTGGCTGTATAATCTGTATGTAGTGAGCTCCCTCTAGTGGTGGCTGTATAATCTGTATGTAGTGAGCTCCATCTAGTGGTGGCTGTATAATCTGTATGTAGTGAGCTCCCTCTAGTGGTGGCTGTATAATCTGTATGTAGTGAGCTCCACCTAGTGGTGGCTAAATTGGATCCTGTAACAGTGTATACTTAATTAATTAATTAGTGACATTCATAAATTCAAATATTTGGTTTTTGTACAAATAATCAAAAATGAAGTGTATTAATGAATGGAGAAAAGAGAAGCATATGGAGGTGGTAGTGATACAGCTTCCAGTTTTATAGCAGTATGAAATGGTACCCCCTGGGCCTCTGCCACCCTACCTCTATCATACTTTGTCTCAATATGTCCTGCTTGGTGGTTTGTAAATATAATTTCTTAACTTTCAGTAAAATTTGGTCACATATAGCACATTGGCATACCTCCAATAGAGGCAGACCTGGCAGCTGCTATGTGGCCCTTTGGGAAAAAGGTCCATCAGTGAACCAAAGACCCAGGCCCTTAATTACTCTCATTATTGTCCAGCGCCAATTCTCTACCATCAGTGGAGAAAGCTAAAGGACCTGTCTGATGATGTCATCACAGGTCCTGTACATCTAGTATAGGAAATGTGCAAAGAATGGTGTTGCTCCCAGGTTAAGATAGGAGCATCAGCCAGGACCAGTGATGACATCATCTTCAGCATCACAGGTCCTGTACATCTAGAAAGGAACTGCAAAAAGCATCATCACAGGTCCTTCAACCCCCAACAGCATGGAGAAGAACTGCAAGATGAGCTCTCCACTGAGACTAGAATGGAGTGGTAAGAGGAGGTCCTCTGCTTTTCTCCATTACCTATTTTTTGTGTCCATTCCCTATTTTTAGGGAAAGAATATAAATTGGGCCTTAATGCCCCATTCATAGCCACAGCCACTTTCACCACCCCTGGCTAGTATATACAGCAGTGTACTGATATGTGAAGTATGCGGTCTAAATGAGGCTACTTTCACACCTGCGTTCGGGTGTCCGCTCATGCGCACCGTTTGAAGGGGCTCACGAGCGGCCCCGAACGCATCCGTCTGGCCCCAATGCATTCTCAGTGGAGGCGGATCCACTGAGAATGCATCCGCCTGCCAGCGTTCAGCCTCCGCTCCGCTCAGTGAGCGGACACCTGAACGCTGCTTGCAGCGTTCGGGTGTCCGCCTGGCCGTGCGGAGGCGAGCGGATCCGTCCAGACTTATAATGGAAGTCAATGGGGACGGATCCGCTTGAAGATGACACAATATGGCTCAATCTTCAAGCGGATCCGTTCCCCATTGACTTTCAATGTAAAGTCTGAACGGATCCGCTCAGACAACTTTCACACTTAGAAAATTTTATAAGTTTTAATGCAGACGCATCCGTTCTGAACGGATGCGAACGTCTGCATTATCGGAGCGGATCCGTCTGATGAAACATCAGACGGATCCGCTTCGAACGCTAGTGTGAAAGTAGCCTGATTCAGTGTGTACAGATATATAGTATATACAGCAGTGTACTGACATGAGGTACGAAGTATAATAGATGCAGTGTGTACAGATATATAGTATATACAGCAGTGTACTGATATGTGAGGTACGAGGTCTAATAGATTCAGTGTGTACAGATATATAGTATATAAAGCAGTGTACTGATATGTGAGGCACGAGGTATAATAGATGCAGTGGGTACAGATATATAGTATATACAGCAGTGTACTGATATGTGAGGTACGAGGTATAATAGATGCAGTGTGTACAGATATATAGTATATACAGCAGTGTACTGATATGTGAGGTACGAGGTCTAATAGATTCAGTGTGTACAGATATATAGTATATAAAGCAGTGTACTGATATGTGAGGCACGAGGTATAATAGATGCAGTGGGTACAGATATATAGTATATACAGCAGTGTACTGATATGTGAGGTACGAGGTATAATAGATGCAGTGTGTACAGATATATAGTATATACAGCAGTGTACTGATATGTGAGGTACGAGGTCTAATAGATTCAGTGTGTACAGATATATAGTATATACAGCAGTGTACTGATATGTGAGGTACGAGGTCTAATAGATTCAGTGTGTACAGATATATAGTATATACAGCAGTGTACTGATATGTGAGGTACAAGGTATAATAGATGCAGTGTGTACAGATATATAGTATATACAGCAGTGTACTGATATGTGAGGTACGAGGTATAATAGATGCAGTGTGTACAGATATATAGTATATACAGCAGTGTACTGATATGTGAGGTACGAGGTATAATAGATGCAGTGTGTACAGATATATAGTATATACAGCAGTGTACTGATATGTGAGGTACGAGGTATAATAGATGCAGTGTGTACAGATATATAGTATATACAGCAGTGTACTGATATGTGAGGTACGAGGTCTAATAGATTCAGTGTGTACAGATATATAGTATATACAGCAGTGTACTGATATGTGAGGTACAAGGTATAATAGATGCAGTGTGTACAGATATATGGTATATACAGCAGTGTACTGATATGTGAGATACAGGGTATAATATATGCAGTGTGTACAGATATATAGTATATACAGCAGTGTACTGATATGTGAGGTACGAGGTATAATAGATGCAGTGTGTACAGATATATAGTATATACAGCAGTGTACTGATATGTGAGGTACGAGGTATAATAGATGCAGTGTGTACAGATATATAGTATATACAGCAGTGTACTGATATGTGAGGTACGAGGTATAATAGATGCAGTGTGTACAGATATATAGTATATACAGCAGTGTACTGATATGTGAGGTACGAGGTATAATAGATGCAGTGTGTACAGATATATAGTGTATACAGCAGTGTACTGATATGTGAGGCACGAGGTATAATAGATGCAGTGTGTACAGATATATTGTATATACAGCAGTGTACTGATATGTGAGGTACAAGGTATAATAGATGCAGTGTGTACAGATATATGGTATATACAGCAGTGTACTGATATGTGAGATACAGGGTATAATATATGCAGTGTGTACAGATATATAGTATATACAGCAGTGTACTGATATGTGAGGTACGAGGTATAATAGATGCAGGGGGTACAGATATATAGTATATACAGCAGTGTACTGATATGTGAGGTACGAGGTATAATAGATGCAGTGTGTACAGATATATAGTATATACAGCAGTGTACTGATATGTGAGGTACGAGGTATAATAGATGCAGTGTGTACAGATATATAGTGTATACAGCAGTGTACTGATATGTGAGGTACGAGGTCTAATAGATGCAGTGTGTACAGATATATAGTGTATACAGCAGTGTACTGATATGTGAGGTACGAGGTCTAATAGATTCAGTGTGTACAGATATATAGTATATACAGCAGTGTACTGATATGTGAGGTACGAGGTATAATAGATTCAGTGTGTACAGATATATAGTATATACAGCAGTGTACTGATATGTGAGGTACGAGGTATAATAGATGCAGTGTGTACAGATATATAGTATATACAGCAGTGTACTGATATGTGAGGTACGAGGTATAATAGATGCAGTGTGTACAGATATATAGTATATACAGCAGTGTACTGATATGTGAGGTACGAGGTATAATAGATGCAGTGTGTACAGATATATAGTATATACAGCAGTGTACTGATATGTGAGGTACGAGGTATAATAGATGCAGTGTGTACAGATATATAGTATATACAGCAGTGTACTGATATGTGAGGTACGAGGTCTAATAGATTCAGTGTGTACAGATATATAGTATATACAGCAGTGTACTGATATGTGAGGTACGAGGTCTAATAGATTCAGTGTGTACAGATATATAGTATATACAGCAGTGTACTGATATGTGAGGTACAAGGTATAATAGATGCAGTGTGTACAGATATATAGTATATACAGCAGTGTACTGATATGTGAGGTACGAGGTATAATAGATGCAGTGTGTACAGATATATAGTATATACAGCAGTGTACTGATATGTGAGGTACGAGGTATAATAGATGCAGTGTGTACAGATATATAGTATATACAGCAGTGTACTGATATGTGAGGTACGAGGTATAATAGATGCAGTGTGTACAGATATATAGTATATACAGCAGTGTACTGATATGTGAGGTACGAGGTATAATAGATGCAGTGTGTACAGATATATAGTATATACAGCAGTGTACTGATATGTGAGGTACGAGGTCTAATAGATTCAGTGTGTACAGATATATAGTATATACAGCAGTGTACTGATATGTGAGGTACAAGGTATAATAGATGCAGTGTGTACAGATATATGGTATATACAGCAGTGTACTGATATGTGAGATACAGGGTATAATATATGCAGTGTGTACAGATATATAGTATATACAGCAGTGTACTGATATGTGAGGTACGAGGTATAATAGATGCAGTGTGTACAGATATATAGTATATACAGCAGTGTACTGATATGTGAGGTACGAGGTATAATAGATGCAGTGTGTACAGATATATAGTATATACAGCAGTGTACTGATATGTGAGGTACGAGGTATAATAGATGCAGTGTGTACAGATATATAGTATATACAGCAGTGTACTGATATGTGAGGTACGAGGTATAATAGATGCAGTGTGTACAGATATATAGTGTATACAGCAGTGTACTGATATGTGAGGCACGAGGTATAATAGATGCAGTGTGTACAGATATATTGTATATACAGCAGTGTACTGATATGTGAGGTACAAGGTATAATAGATGCAGTGTGTACAGATATATAGTATATACAGCAGTGTACTGATATGTGAGATACAGGGTATAATATATGCAGTGTGTACAGATATATAGTATATACAGCAGTGTACTGATATGTGAGGTACGAGGTATAATAGATGCAGGGGGTACAGATATATAGTATATACAGCAGTGTACTGATATGTGAGGTACGAGGTATAATAGATGCAGTGTGTACAGATATATAGTATATACAGCAGTGTACTGATATGTGAGGTACGAGGTATAATAGATGCAGTGTGTACAGATATATAGTGTATACAGCAGTGTACTGATATGTGAGGTAGGAGCTGTAAGTTATACCTCATAGCTCACATATCAGTACACTGCTGTATATACCTGCCAGGGGTGGTGGAAGTGGCTATGAATGGGGCATTAAGGCCCAATTTATATTCTTTCTATGGGGCCCAGTGATTTCTATGTAGATCCCTGATATAGCAGTATTAATTAGGCACAGCATGGCAGTATGGTATTATTTAGACACTATATGGTTACTCTGTTATTCTTGGTGCGCCGTATGGTAGTTTGGTATTTCTTATACACTGTATGGCTGCTCCTTGGCACTTTAACGCAGTATTAATTGGGTGCAGTTCGGTAATATGGTATTATTTGGACACTATATGACTGCTCTTTTGCGCTCTATGGCAGTATAATTTAGGTATAGTATGGCAATATAATATTCAGACACTAAATGGCTTCTCATTATCATTGTAGGGTGGTATTAATTGGGCACTGTATGGTAATTTGCCATTACTTTATACACTGTATACATTGTAGGGAGAAATGAAGGAAGGAGGGAGAAAGATAAAGGATAGGAGCGAGGAATAGAGAGAGAGCTCTGTCATACCATATTTACCTATCTATCTCATATCTATCTACAGTATTATTTCAGAGTCTCAGAAAACCTGAAGATAAACTAGAAACTAATGGACACAAATCTTGTTACCGTCGTCAATCGCTCGGCAAATGTCTGCGCCTCCCTGATAAATATGAGAAGAGAGAATGGAAACGAGCCAGTTCTGCACCCCTATAAAGCGAGACACGCAGAGGGCTCTGCTAAGTGCCCTTCTCTCCCTGACCCACAAATGAAGGATCAGCACTTACCTGATGCTCTGCAAAAACAAAATTCTGTTTATACCAGAGAAATGGTTTCCAAAGAAACAGACGCACAATACCAGCCGCCATACAGTGCTCAGCGCTCTCCATCTATTCAATGTCAGATGAGGAGCAGCAGACGGGCTGCATGTTATGTCAAGGCGCCGGAGAAGATAATGGACCCAACACTGGATGAGGCTCATAGAAAACATTGAAAAATGTCATAGATGGATAGAGAAACCGACAGATAGACAGTTATGCAAAAGATACAGATGTAGCACAGTCATAACACGTTAACTAGATGGATAGAGAAGAGATTAGATAGATAGATAAGAGATAGATAGATGGATAATGAGATAGATAGATAGATAGATAGATAAGAGATAGAACAGATAAGAGATAGATAGATATGAGATAGGTAGGATAGATAGATCATATACATAGATATGAGATAGATAGAACAGATAAGAGATAGATATGAGATATAGATTAGATAGATAGATATGAGATAGATAGACAGACAGATAGATAGATAGATAGATAGATAAGAGATAGATAGATATGAGATAGGTAGGATAGATTAGATAGATAGATCATATAGATAGATATGAGATAGAACAGATATGAGATAGAATAGATCTGAAATAGATAGATATGAGATAGAATAGATCTGAAATAGATAGATATGAGATAGGTAGATATATAGATATGACATAGATAATAGATAGATCAGATAAATAAATCCATCTTTGATTTTTTCCCCCCCCCCCCCATCTTTTTAATTCAGTTGCTATTATTGGGACTATGTAAGTTTTTCAATCTTCTTCATTTAGGACATGAATATCTTGTGCGGTTGCTCACGTCCCCTGTCCTGCACACGGACGCCGCACTAGCCGGGAATCACTTCACTTAATCTCAGTCGTATCTTCAGTATTTGCTGGTAACTACTGTTGTATTTAGACTCTGTGAAAAGGGATAATGGGGCGAGGGCTCGTTGAAGGTAATTTTCTGCTATTATCTCAATTTGTGTTACAGCGGGGCGAGCAGTCAAAGCCTCCATCAAAATATATTACCCTGATAAAAGCACCGCCATTAAGCCCCAGATAAGCGGTAGTTATGCCACTTAGTTGACCAATTGTCCTTCTATTGCTTTGTGAGGGTCCTTGTTCATCTCTGACCTTGTGTCACATCCCTCCTCGTGCCTTCAATTGTCTGCTGCCTTGTTCTGCTCCCCGGGTGATAACTCAGTAATTATACACCATATCAATATTTAAAGGGGGTGTCTAGTTTACAAAACTCATTGTCAAGCACCCTGTCAGGGAATTCAGAGTTAATAGAGGGGCGTCCTCTCCTCAGAGGAGCTGCCAAGAGCGTCTCTCACTGTGGAGGACCCATCATGTTCATGCATTACAATGGGAACTGTGTAGTACTTAACTTCACCTGTGGTGGCACTGTAGGGTTCACTCACACATTACAGGTGATCGCTGGAGATTCCAGAAATGGGACACCCTGTGATCAGCTTACGGTTGGAGGAACCTTCTGACGTAAAGGGAATATCTAAATTGGAGAGCCTCTGTTGATGTAGTTTAATAGAGAGCAATCACCGAAACTCATAGCGCATCAACTGGAGAAATGTCATGAATTGCATCAAATTACTCAAAATGGTGCACATGGTTTGAACAGGCAGGCGGCCTATTTCAGCAGCTCTCCATTCATTCTTGAGTTTTTGCTTTTTTAATTCTTTTTTTAGAGCTGTTGTGTATTTGTTTACTTACTTGTTACTTAGTTTTTGCTTAGTGACAAGATGGAGTGGACTACATTTTGGTCAACCCGGTTTTTCTTTTCTTTTCCCTGAAACCCAGTAGTGTATTTTTTAAGTAAATTCTGTGTTATGTTTTTTCTTGTATTTTACTCTTTAATTTCTAATTACTCCTATTTTTGCTCCTGTTTGTGATTGCTGCTGTTATGCCAAAATGTCTCCACTGAGGGACAATAAAGGGATTTTCTTCTTCTTCTAAAGTTGGCAATAGGATATTAGATGCATTTGTCATTAATTCCACCTTCATAATCAATAAAAACCATGTCATGATTGTGTGCAGTGATCTCCCTGCGCAGCGCCATGACATGCTATCTTATATTGTATACTGATATACTATGTAGATATGGATTGAGCCACAGTCCTGTGCGGGGCGATCACAGCACAGTCATCAGCACTGTAAACCAGGCACATACACATATATCTACAACATACCTGTAAAAATCATGTCATGGCTGTGTGCAGTGATCTCCCCGAGCAGTGCCATACTGTATTATATTGTATACTGACATATCGTGTAAATCATTTTATAATATTAAAGGGAACCTGTCACCTCAAAAACGCATATAAAACCGCCAGCATTACCTCATAGTAGCCCCCAGTCTGTTAATAATCATATGTTTGATCCGGTAGTCTGATTCTCCATAGATTCAAAAAACAATGTTTTAAGCGCCATCAGCGATATCTTGCTGATCAGCTTGAAGTCAAGGGGGCAGTGGCTTCCTTGATTCAAGTCAAGGTAAGCATGCCCCCTAACCGTCCCCTTTTTTTGTTAGATTGACAGCCTGCAGTGCGGCCGGGATCGCACAAGTCTCGCGCAAGCGCAGTGCGCCGCTGAAACCCAGCTAACAGCAGCAGCCGGAGACAGGATCGCGCTTAACCAAGGAACGCACCGCGCATGTGCGAGACTTATGTGATCCCGACCACACTGCAGGCTGTCAATCTAACAAAAAATGGGACGGTTAGGGGGCGTTCTTACCTTGACTTAAAGCAAGGAAGCCACTGCCCCCTTGATTTCAAGCTGACCGGCAAGATATCGCTGATGGCGCTTAAAACATCGTTTTTTTGAATCTATGGAGAATCAGACTACCGGATCAAACATATGATTATTAACAGACTGGGGGCTACTATGAGGTAATTCTGGCGGTTTTATATGCGTTTTTGAGGTGACAGGTTCACTTTACTTGTGCCTCAGTCCTGTGCGGGGGAATCACAGCACAGTCACCAGCAGTGTAAACCAGGCACATACATATATACCTACAATATACCTGTGCACTTATGACTGTGTGCAGTGATTTTCCTGGGCAGCGCCATCCTGTATTATGTTGTATACTGACATACTGTGTAAGTTATCTATTGTGCCTCAGTCCTGTGCGGGGAGATCACAGCACTGTAATCAGCAATATAAACCAGGTACATGCACATATACCTACAGTGAACCCGTGAAAATAACGCAAGCTTCCGTTTTTGATGTACAGTAGGTATAGAACCACTGTAATCCAGAATAATCCCTAATCCCTAGTTCTATTGTTTGCATGTGTAATGGTGTGCTGCCATATGGTTTTTGTTTCCTGTGAAAAATATGGCATGGCTGAGTGCAGTTATCTCCACGAGTAGCGCCATACTGTATTATATTGTATACTGACATGATGTGTAAGGTATGTATTGAGCCAAAGTCGTGTGCGGGAAGATCGCAGCACAGTCAGGAGCACTGAAAACCAGGCACATGCACATATACCTACAATAAACCTGGAAAAATAATGTCATGGCTGTGTGCTTTTATGTCCCTGAGCAGCGCCATACTGTATTACATTGTATACTGACATACTGTGTAAGTTATTTCATAATATTAATTGTGCCTCAGTCCTGTGAGGGGAGATCACAGCACAGTCTTCAGGCACAAACACATATACCTACAATATACCTGTGCACTTGATGACTGTGTGCAGTGATTTTCCTGCGCAGCATCATACTGTATTATATTGTACACTGACATACTGTGTAAGGTATTTATTGTGCCTTAGTCTTGTGCAGGGAGATCACAGCACAGTCATCAGTATAAGGCCTCTTTCACACTACCGTTTTTTTTTTTCCGTTTTGCGGGCCGTTTTTTGCGTTCCGTATATGGTCCGTATACGGAACCATTCATTTCAATGGGTCCGCCAAAAAAGCGGAATGTACTCCGTATGCATTCCGTTTCCGTGTTTCCGTATCTCCGTTCCGTGCAAAGATAGAACATGTCCTATATTTGGCCGCAAATCACGTTCCGTGGCTCCATTAAAGTCAATGGGTCTGCAAAAAAAGCTGAATGCATCCGTATGTCTTCCGTATCCGTTTTTGCGTAACCATCTATAAAAAAAATGTTATGCCCAGCCCAATTTGTTCTATGTAATTACTGTATATGCTATACGGAAAAACGGAACGGAAGAACGGAACGGAAACAAAAAACGGAACAACGGATCCGTGAAATACGGACCGCAAAACACTGAAATAGCCATACGGTAGTGTGAAAGAGGCCTAAACCAGGTACATGCACATATACCTACAATGAACCCATAAAAATCACGTGAAGGCTGTGTGCAAAGATTTTCCTGCGCCGCGCCATACAGTATTATATTGTATACTGTGTAAGTTATTTCTTATGTTTCAGTCCTGTGCCGGGCGATCTCTGCATAGTTATTAGCACTGTAAACCTCACTGCACGGCGCTTTGACATATTGTATCATATTTTTATATAAATAATTTTTTTTTTTATACTTTTAAAAATCATTTTCAACCTCCAATAGCATATGATTGATATTTATTATTTGTATTTTACATACATTTTAGTTTACTCGAGGTAAAAAAAAAAAAATGTCCCAAAAGCAGCACAAATCAGACATTTTCTGTTCTTTAAATGGATATTATTACCCTGGATATGATGAAATCCCAAAGTCTACAATGTAGCATCTGATATCTGCAGCCGGAGTCGATATCGGCCC
The DNA here is from genome assembly GCF_905171765.1 of Bufo bufo. Classification (NCBI taxonomy): domain Eukaryota; kingdom Metazoa; phylum Chordata; class Amphibia; order Anura; family Bufonidae; genus Bufo; species Bufo bufo. The sequence continues at coordinate 9,264,447 of NC_053398.1, read as the reverse complement.
TGACCTCACACAACCGTTACCAAATATGGTTAAAAAAAAAAAAAGGAAAATAAATTGGGTGATGTTAACAACAATCGTAGATGTTTTACTAATTACATAGAGGGGCCGGGCTCGTTAGGGCAGCACAGACACGGCCATTTATTAATTAGTGGAGACTGTGACCGTATATTGGTAGGGGGCTAATATGGACGCCTCCCCTCCCCCACACAGGGAAATCAATAGAGAACAAAGCAGGAGAATAGGCTCTTCACAGAGCAGCCTTGATCTGAAGTGCAGGCCGAGCGCTTCACCACATCCAGGGACCTTTGCGGGCGCTTTGTGTTGTCGTCTCGCCCGTCATTCAGCCTTGACATTTTTTTGTTCCTCACAATAATTCCATTATCGGTTCCATTCTTCTCGCATCTGATGCACCTGTGCCGAAAGTGAAGGCTATGGAATAAAAGCATCAAATATTAGAAATTATTATGAATCATAAAAAAGATGCGACTCTATATAGACGGAGGCGGGGTGGGGATATGATCATGAATGCTCAGGTCGGATGCATTCATCTCATCGCCCCCACACAGAGGCGTCTGCACAAGGTTTAATGGAAAGGTTCTCAATGAATGGAAAAAGTTCCTAATACTTTACTTTTCTTGTAGTTATCTCCAGAGCGGCATTCAGAATTCTGCTGCTGCCCTTGAACTAGAAACCAGAAGTAAATCAATGATGGTGATTATGCTTTATTTGCTTACAGAGATGTTGTTTTTTTTTTCTATGTTTTTTTTTTTGGTGGTGACAGGAGACCATATTGGTTGTCACTAAATGGTGTTCATGGATGGTAAACTTGGGTGGTCATGGTGAATAGGGGGTGTGATGGTGATGATGGACATGGGTAGTGATAGTGACCTTTGACTGTGATGATGTTCTTGTCTGGTAGGCTTGCCATAGATGGTGAACATTGGTGGTAATCATGGGAGGCAGTAGGACCAAAGATTGTGATGGTGTTCTTAGATGGTGAACACTGGAGGTGATATGACCATGGATGATGATGATGTTCTTAGATGTTGAATATGAGTGGTGATGTGACTATTGGTAATGATCATGGGTGGTGAAAGGACCAGTGATGGTAATGATGTTCTTAGATGGTGAACAGGGGTGGTTGTGGTGATCATGGATGGTGATGATGTTCTTAGATGGTGAACATGAGTGATCTGACTACGGATAGTGAACATGGAAGATGATGGTGAACACTCATGATGGTCTTTTGTGATCATAGTAAACCTAGATGGCGATCTAATCATGGGTAGTAATAGTGTGTATGGATATTGGTGATGGTGACTATGTGCTTGGATGGTTACAATTGGTGGTGAACATTGTTGGTGATCGTGGGTGGTGAAATGACTGTGGATGGTGAGGGTGTTCTTAGTTGGCCAACATGGCGGTGATGTGTCCAGAACATTGGTTTTGGCTATGAGATGTAATGTTGTTTATGGATGATGATCTTGGGCAGTTTATGTGGTTCATGGATGGTTAACATTTGGGGGATGTGATCATTGGTGGTGATGGTGCTAATGGATGGTAAACATGGATGTTAAAGGCATGGTTGTTCTTAATGATCTGGGATGGTGATGGCTTTCTTGTATGGTTAGCATGGATGGTGATGGTGAATGTCGTTGGTGGTTATGGATAGTGATGGTGATCATGTTCTTGGATTATGAACATGAGTGGTAATTCTATTCATGGATGGTAAATGTGGATGGTGTTTTTGGATGGCTGCCATGGATGGTGGTGTCCCACCTAAATAAAGCAGGAAAATCTTTGAAGAGCTTTATAAGCTTTTCTATGGCCATCTGATAATTTACCATTGATTTGTTTTGCTGTACACTATTAATATCAAAATCAGGATATCAACAAAACACAATATTTTTTTACAAAAAGATAAATATAGCATTTTATTAACACTTTTTGCACCAACAAAAGTGACACTGTCCACCTTTTTCATTAACACAGCAAAAGCCATGGTCACATTTCACAGCACTTTTAGGCACAAAGCAAACAAAAGAAAATAGGTTTTTTTGTTGTTTTCAAATATTTTTCAAGGCCTTGAATATTTTTGCATTTATTTATTTTTTTAAGATTTTAGTCCTTTGAATAGTTCAAGGCTGATATTGCAGTAGCGGGGCCTCCAATCACAAACACGGTACAACAGACTGAATAAAAAGGGCTCACTAACACACAGATAGCGTCGTCGTATGTTTGCGGTGGTGGAGATAAGCGTCATCATGATAGGCGAGGATGGGGTTGCATTACCGTTTGGTCTCAAGCACCAGCTCTAGGCAACTTCATATAAATTGGTTTAACGCAATGTTAATCCTGCAGTTATCGCGGAAGTTATTGCTTGGTGTCAGTCAAAAAGTTGCAAATAAATTGCTGTGAAACTCTATGGTTAAGATTTTTTAATTGCAATTAACATATTTCATTAGATTTTTCCCTCAAAAAAAGGTATGGGGGATGGGGGGAGTAATAACAATAATGCCAGTGGGTGGTCTGCTTTTTACATCCCTTAAAAAGATGGCCTCAGGTTGTCTTGTTGTTGGAACCACCAGCGATCAATTGTAATCTGTAGGGGAATCGGGCAGCAAGTGTTTAATATTCCTGCAGTGCCACCACAGGAGAAGTGAGGCATTGCATGCTGCCTGTTAAAATTAATGATCTGTCAGCGGATATGCTAAGTCTTCTAGAGAGCAGGAGAGAGAGAGAGACTCTGTGTAGCTGCTCTCTACTCTGGTTAATTGATGGAGGTTCTTAATGAATGACCTCCCGCTGTGAACCCACAATGTCATAGTAAGATATGTGAAAATGGGTTGGTCTAAACCAAATACCTCCATTAAACCTCTAGAAACTCAATCTAGACTGAATGTGGATTTTATATTTTTGATCTGTATCATCAAATGTATGTTAAAAATAAATAAATTACCTAATTAGCTTTTTATAGCAATAAATAAATAAATATATATAAACAACATATAATAACAAATATACAAAAGTAATAAATACATAAAAAATAAATAATAAAAAAATGCATAACAATAATGATAAATACACTACAATCAATACATAAAAAATAAATAATACAAGTAAAAATAATTAATTATAATAATAATCAGGCCATCTATCCTTAGTACGAATCAAGATTAAATTATTGCGTAATTGGAGGGGAATTTCTGGGGATGGTCCTGTAAATTGGTAGAAACGTAACCTATATTATTCACTATTTCAATGAAATATATATATATATATTTAATATTTTTATATATGCCCCTAACACTGGTTCTATTTATGTCTACAGGAATATTACTGAAAATATTGGTCCTTCTTTGAATTTTTATCGCCTCCGTATACGGTAAGGGCTACATGGCCATTCCAGAAAAGACACTGCTGTCAGTTTACAAGATCACTAGATGTTATTAAAATTATAGGCTACAGGAAGAACTGGTGCCCAAAAATGGCTGCCCTAATTGTAAAATGGGGAGGGGTTACCCATAACAGCCAATCGAATTGTAGCTGTCATTTGTTATTACGTTTCTATCTATTATGGCTTTTAAACACGTGGTGAGGATGGAAGTGCAGCTGTCGCGAGGTCGATTGCACTTTAGACAAAGACATCTACAAGACATGTGGCTATATTGGTAATATTGATCATGTGTGGTGTGGCCTTAATTACATAATTTGGTTTAATCTTTGAAATATTTGATGAGCCAGTAATTAAACGTTGTCCATGGTTCCCTCCCACAGAGGAAGGTATTGAATTCTCCCCAGTCTTTTGAGATCAGAGCCAATGGACGCTGCACTGATGACCTCAGTCCAACCATGTGGTCATGGGTTGTTCCTACATTGGGATGGGATATCTAATTCTAACGTTCAACTTCTTAGACTAAGCCTATGCAAAATTCACCTAAGTTCGTATGGAGGAGGAAGAGGAAGTGACTTCCAGAAAACTAAGGCACCTCACCTACACCTGAAGGTGTCTAATAGTTCTCCATGCACATCATCAGTAGGATCCATCAACAGCAACCATTGCTTCTTTCCAAAGGTATTATGTAGGAGTGAAGTCTTTTCCACATTTCTACAACCCATTGCCTAGACTAGTATTCCCCATCCTGTGGCTCCCTATCTGTTAAATAACTACAACTCCCATCATCAGCATTCTAGGAGCTGCAGTTTTGCAACAGCTGGAAAGCAGCAGGTTGGGGAACACTAGTCTAGGCTATGGATCGGAAGAGACAACTTCACTCCTACACAGTACTTTTGGAAAGAACCAGTAATTTCTGTTGATGGATCCTACTTATGATGTGTATGGAGAACTTTTAGACACCTTCAGGTGTAGGTGAGGTGCCTTAGGTTTCTGGAAGTCACTTCACCTTCCTCCTCCACAAGAACTAGGGTGACGTTTTGACAAAGTTAGACTTCCATGTTCAGTTGGATCATCTTATATTAAATAAGGAGGTGGAGGTCCAAGTATTAGGGGCACCTCGAAGCAGAAAATGGATATACGTAAAAATTTAAGATCAGTATAGCAGCTCTGCTGATCTACCAATAGACAATCCTCAACTACATCAACTTTTTGAAATATATCACACACCCCACTAGAAAAAGAAACTGTGCTCTATAGTCATACCCTATATAATATTTAGATACATATGTTTAGAGGTAAAATTCTCTTATTTATTCCCAGGTTTAATATATCTTTGCAACTACCCACCATAAATGGGTCACTAGCTAGAGTTATTGTAGTAAGGAAGGTGCTGATATCATATAGCTTATAATATTATTCACATTTGTGTTTAGTTAACAGTACATCTCTCCCTGGTATAATGTTTATCTTCTATATCGTTATGACAAAAAATGAAGGAGAAATTATACAAAGTGTATCCTCCGCTATTGTCCAGAACAGCTGGTGACCCACAGACGCCCTCTTGTCCTGGTTATCTGAAAAACAATGGTTAAAACGTTTCGAGGTCATTCCAAAAACTTTTCCTGAGTCAATAAACTTTTGCAAATTCAAGATGAACTTGGTGGATTTTTATTTTTTTCTTTGTCGTCGACGTATCCGTTCAATGAAAAGCATCAAAGAGGGAAATATTTATCATTTGTAGGTTCCCATTGATCTTCAAGAGACTCAATGAACTCTTCTTTGAAGCTTTCTAGACAAGATATGTGTTTGGCATCTTCCATGGGTCAATTCAACGCATGGTTATGGCTGGTTGTTCGATCTTGAAATGCAATGGACTCGGTCAAAGTTTCAGATGTGCTATGTCTAACTGTGCTTTGAACGACTAGCGAAGATACTGCATCTAGAGGGTTATGGTAGCCATGGTCCAGTCATGGATGGTTTCAAGGATGGAGGTTTCAAGTCTGGTGAATTATCAGTCAAACGATACAAATTGTTGCTCGGCACCGGATGATCTGCTCTTGGTGTATGGGTTCTGCGCTATACATGATCCAGACCAAAACTTTGTGCAAACACCACAATGAATTTTTATCACAGACACTATGAAAAATAACTATCTACGGCGGGGATTGTTAAGGAGTGTAATTTGCGTCATGATATGACTCTTGTCCTTCTTCTTGTACAAACTCTTCTCTCTTTTCCCAACCACTGGGCCAGCCGCTGTTCACCTGCGTGGTGGCACCGTAGGACTTTGTGTTGTTGTAATTTATGTAATTCTGGCTTATGTCCCCGGATTCTTCCGCTAGTTCATCTTCATGGATGAAGCCACACTTCTCATCACTGGTCTGCTCAGGGTCTGCCCATGGTTGTTTCTCACCAGAAGCAAAAATACCGTAGAATATAACTCCACCATAATGGACAAGAGCGGCTATCAGGAAGACGTACTGCCATTCTTCGCGTGACTAGGGGAAAAAGAAAGAAAGAAAGAGGGTCAAAAATCTTGTGAAGTACATAATTTTGTCACCATAATGGCAGAACTTGTGTATATCACATCTGTAAGCGCATAGTCTTTAAGGGGTTGTCCTATTTGCACAATCCCTTTCCATATACCCAAATGTATTATATGGAATAAGGCCCCATCTTTATTAGCCTTCCTCCTGCCAAGTGCCACATGAATGTCATTGGGTACTACATAGCTTGCCCTGTAGAACTCATACCATATGTGGTCAGTGCATTGTTTAGGGACCCATCATATAGAAAGGAATGATACCAAGGGAGGAATGCCACTGGAAAAGAGCCCCATGGGCACTCTTCGGTTACAAGAACACAACATTCAATGTGGGCATTCCATTTTCAGGGCTGTTCAAGAGCGTGCTTTACTGATGGCACCAATAGTACAGGATGCCACGTCTCCAGTTGTGGAGGATGCCAAATTCCCGAAATCAAAGAGCAACAAATCTCCAATAGTGGAGGATACCACATGTCCAATAGGGAAGGATGCATCATATTCAATAGTGAAGGATGCCACATCTCCAAAAGCAGAGGGCAACATGTCTCCAATAGTAGAGGATGCCCCAACTCCATTAATCAACGATGCCACATCTCCAATACGGGATGATGCTTTATATTCAATATGAAGGATGCCACATCTCCAGTAGTAGAGTGGAGGACATCACATCTCCAGGAGTGGTGGACATCACATCTCCAATAATAAGAGGGTTGCCTCGACTCCATTACTCAAGGGTTCTACATCTCCAATAATTGAGGAAGCCATGTGTCTTGTCTCCAATAGTGGTGGACGTGACATCTCCAATACAGGAAGACAGTAAATCTCCAATAGTGGAGGACCCCACATGTCTGGGGAGATTGTAATCTGTGTTTAGTCAGATTGTATGGAGCTATCTTTTATTTAGCCAATAATATTTTATGGCCACAATCATGGACAATCACTGGTCCCAGTACGTATGTTCATATATCTGACTGTGATACTAGACAACTCTGATTTTGGCTTATCTTGGGAAAAGCCATAATAAAAATAATCCAAAAAGATCCAAAAATATCCATTACAACCACATACTAGTTTCACAATGATCAGATTGTTGGGGGAATCTGATGGTGGCTAAGCGATCATTCATCTAGTTTGCTGTCCTAGCCTTTCATCTAAATTCCCTGGCCAAAGCAATGTGTCTTATTGGCTCTCCTCCCCTTGGCACCCAATATCCATGAAGACTGTTGGTCAGTCATGAGGACGTCAGAATTATTGGCTGACAGTGCCTGACACCTATGGGTCTCGAAGTCAAACAGGGCAATTAATGGTAAATTTTCCAGTTTTAGACACCAGGAGCCATTATCATTGATGCAGCGTCTCGGCTCCGTCCTCCTACCTCCCATTCATCTTTTTGCAGATGACAATTACGTAAGTTATAATAAGTGTTGGCTGCTGACCAGTATATCTATGCTCTCAGCGTGATTCCTTCTCATTTAATTAAAACCTTATGACTCCCTGATCACACGAGGATCGGGCGCTCGGATTCGAGCTTCTATTAATAGCAGGCCTGCCTGGAGGCTTTCACTGAGGTCTCTCAATCCGAATCTTTCCAAAGATCACAAGAACTGCAATAAACCCGAGAAATGTCTCATAGGAACATACTTTGTTCTTAGTCATCGCTCCGACGATCAATGGGCACACCATGCCAGACAGGGTGCCCACGCCGTTAGAAATTCCCATCAGAATACTGGCGTAACGAGGAGCGATGTCGAGATGATTAACATTGAAACCTGTCAACACACAAGAAAAACCAATCACATACAGAACGCAAAGGTTTCATCATTGCATGGTGAGAGTTTCTACAACTTTATGTTTCAATGCCCTACTCTTTTGAAGATCTGTTTGCCGTCGGTGAACGGAAATATTCTTGTGCCCATTCAGTGACTGAACCTGTACAGACCTCATACATGGCACTGTTGTTACAATTGTATCCAGTCTAGAGAATCCTCTGTGCGGCTGATACATTTTACCTGCCCTGAGACATTGTATCCGACTATCAGGACAGGGGAGGCAATGGGGCAGGGGATGAGTTTAGCTTGTAGAGTGGTCAATATAGAAGAAGTCTAATGTACGCAGAATAAAGGCATACAAAAATAGAGATATCAAAAGAATATAAAAAATTAGGGGGACATTTATTAAGACGGGAGATTTTTACGCCGGTCTTAATCCCTCTGTGCTGCAGGTTGATGCGCCAAAGTCATGTAGAGGCGCAGGCTATAATCTACTGGCGTGGAAAATGATGAATGAGACGGGTTGGCTGGCCCGCCCTCTTCCCCGCCCATGCAACCCCCCCTTTTTCCACCACTAAGCAAAAGTGGCGTGAGCAGGGTAAAGTCAGAGATTTGGACGCTAAACACCTTTGCAACAAAATCTGCGACCCAAGTACACCAAAAAGTGGGGTATAAACTAGGGATGAAACGATTACTCAATTGAATCAAGTAATTCTACAAAAAAAAAATCATCGATGCCAAAAATTAGGAGGATTTGTTTGTGTCATGTGACCACTGAGCGGGAGTGAAGCGCTTGCTATTACTTACCGCCCCATGGTCACCCGCCAGCCCGCACCGCGCTGCACTTTCTTCCTGACACATCTTCAGGTCACAGTGCACGTAAGCGCGCACTATGACCCGATGCTGTGTGAAGTCAGGACGACAGTGCAGTGCGCGGAGAAGAAGATGGAGGAGCTGTGGAGCGGCGCCCCTACAGGAAAGGTAAGTACTGTCGCTGGGTACATGGCTAGGAGGGGGAGATGGTGGCACTGGTGGGCAGTTGGTGGCACTGGGGGGCAAGCTGATGACACTGGGGGAACAAGCTGGTGGCACTGGGGGGCAGTTGGTGGTACTGAGGGGCAAGCTGGGGGAAGCTGGTGGCACTGGGGGGCAAACTGATGGCACTGGGGGCAGCTAGTGGCACTGGGGGGCAGCTAGTGGTACTGGGGGGCAAGCTGGTGGCACTGGGGGGAAAGCTGATGGCACTGGGGGGAAAGCTGATGGCACTGGAGGGAAAGCTGATGGCACTGGGGGGGCAGCTGATGGCACTGGGGGGGCAGCTGATGGCACTGGGGGGGCAGCTGATGGCACTGGGGGGCAGCTGATGGCACTGGGGGGGCAGCTGATGGCACTGGGGGGGCAGCTGATGGCACTGGGGGGGCAGCTGATGGCACTGGGGTGGCAGCTGGTGGCACTGGGGTGGCAGCTGGTGGCACTGGGGGGCAGCTGGTGGCACTGGGGGGCAGCTGGTGGCACTGGGGGGCAGCTGATGGCACTGGGGGGCAGCTGATGGCACTGGGGGGGCACTGGGGTGGCAGCTGGTGGCACTGGGGTGGCAGCTGGTGGCACTGGGGTGGCAGCTGGTGGCACTGGGGGGCAGCTGGTGGCACTGGGGGGCAGCTGATGGCACTGGGGGGCAGCTGATGGCACTGGGGGGGGGCACTAGGGTGGCAGCTGGTGGCACTGGGGGGCAGCTGGTGGCACTGGGGGGCAGCTGGTGGCACTGGGGGGGGCAGCTGATGGCACTGGGGGGGGGGCAGCTGATGGCACTGGGGGGGGCAGCTGATGGCACTGGGGGGGGGGGCAGCTGATGGCACTGGGGTGGGGGAGAGCTGAAGGCACTGGGGGAACGGAGCTGATGGCACAGGGGGAGCTGATGGCACTGGGGGGAACTGATGCACTTGGGTTGAACAAAGGGCGTTGGGGTCTGATGAGTTTTTATAAAGGAAAACAGTCTATTAATAAATTTTTTCATATTAGATTACTCGATAAATCGTAAAGCGTAATCGAAAGCTGATGGCACTGGGGGGAAAGCTGATGGCACTGGAGGGAAAGCTGATGGCACTGGGGGAAGCCTGATGGCACTGGGGGGCAGCTGATGGCACTGAGGGGGCAGCTAATGGCATTGGGGTGGCAGCTGATGGCACTGGGGTGGCAGCTGGTGGCACTGGGGTGGCAGCTGGTGGCACTGGGGGGCAGCTGGTGGCACTGGGGGGGCAGCTGGTGGCACTGGGGGGGAGCTGATGGCACTGGGGGGCAGCTGATGGCACTGGGGGGGCACTGGGGTGGCAGCTGGTGGCACTGGGGTAGCAGCTGGTGGCACTGGGGGGGCAGCTGGTGGCACTGGGGGGGCAGCTGATGGCACTGGGGTGGCAGCTGGTGGCACTGGGGGGCAGCTGGTGGCACTGGGGGGCAGCTGGTGGCACTGGGGGGCAGCTGGTGGCACTGGGGGGCAGCTGGTGGCACTGGGGGGGGCAGCTGATGGCACTGGGGGGGGCAGCTGATGGCACTGGGGGGGGGCAGCTGATGGCACTGGGGTGGGGGAGAGCTGATGGCACTGGGGGGGGCCGCTGATGGCACTGGGGTGGGGGAGAGCTGAAGGCACTGGGGGAACGGAGCTGATGGCACAGGGGGAGCTGATGGCACTGGGGGGAACTGATGCACTTGGGTTGAACAAAGGGCGTTGGGGTCTGATGAGTTTTTATAAAGGAAAACAGTCTATTAATAAATTTTTTCATATTAGATTACTCGATAAATCGTAAAAATAATCGATAGAATACTCGATTTCTAAAATATTTGTTTACTGCAGCCCTAGTATAAACCATAATAAATGACCTCCTTAGGCTACTTAGGCTAATCATACAACCATCTGCATCCGTTATGAACGACGGATCCGGTTGTATTATCTTTAAAATAGCCAAGACGGATCCGTCATGAACTCCATTGTAAGTCATTGGGTGCTGGATCCGTTTTCTATTGTGTCTGAGAAAATGGACCCGTCCCCGTTGACTTGCATTGTGGGTCATGGCAGATCCGCTTTGGTCCGCATCCCATGCTGGACAGAAAACCGCACCTTGCTGCGGTTTGCTCTCCGGTGTGGGTACACAACCAAACGGAACAAAATGCATTTTGGAACATTCCGTTCTGTTCAGTTACGTTTTGTCCCCATTGACAGTGAATGAGGACAAAACTGAAGTGTTTTTCTCCGGTATTGAGATCCTATGACGGATCTCAATAGCGGAATTAAAAAACGCAAGTGTGAAAGTAGCCTTAGTGTATAGAAAAGGCAGAAAATTAAGTCTGAAAGGATGCTGAGAACAGTTTGGGAGTCAGTATATCGTTTTCCAAGTAACAGATGGATCTTCACAGTATGATGGCTTTAATAGAAACAATTAGATGTTGATGTTACCAAATATGTCCATTTGTGGCAACATATGTATCGCGGCAGTTGATGCTTAATGTATGCAAATGAGCTTCTAGGACCAAAGGGAGCGTTGTGGTTACACCTAGAGGCTATGCTCTCTCTGATACTGCTGGCCTCTCCACTCTGATTGACAGGGCTAGGCAGGTGTTTTGATATTTTCACTGCCTGGCCCTTTCAATCAAAGTGCAGAGGGCACTGGAGTTGCAGAGAGAGCTGAACCTCTAGGTGTAATGGCAACGCCCCCGTTGCTCCTAGAAGCTCATTTGCATATATTAAAACGTAATTTTTCTCAGCAATGTAGGCACATATGAACATGGGACCAACACAGATGCCTTCAGCTGCCAAGCGCACATGAAACGGGTCAGCCAGTGTCATAGGTACAAATCTGCTGACAGGTGCCCTTTAAGATTGGTGGGGGTGGGGGAAACACCTTTGAGTCCCAACATTGAACGGGCAGGAGTCCTTTAGATTTTGCCAGAGTTTGATGGTTATTAGGAATAGTGACCGGCTCTTGACAGTTGGATCCCCACAGTCAGTAAGTGCACACTTGCAAATATTTGCATGGCCAAAATTTGTACATTTAAGCCCTGTAAGGGGAAAGCATTTAATTGTAAAAAAAAAAATCTATGAGGATAAAAACTAATTTGCATTTATTTGCTCCAAATCCATCTGTAAATGATCCGCCAGAAGCTGCCAGGAATATAAAACCGATGCAAACGAAACACATTTATTCAGATATTACTCATGGAGGAGATGAAGCAAAGGCGTGCACACGGCAGTAAACAAGCGTTACACATCTTCAAGGTCATGAATGATATCAGAAGTAAAAATGTCTTCTAAAGCAACTAGAAATGGCTGCGTCTGGTATTGCAGTATTCCGTTAAAAGCGGCTGGGCTGCGATACCAGATTCTGCCATGCAAAAGAGCGGCATTGTCTCTAGAAAACAAAGATTAAATATTCCAAATAGTGTTCTTACCAGAAATGGCAAATCCACTAAAACCTACAGCAAGGACAAGGAAGGATATGGCCATCCCTTTACTGTGTGAGTAGCCCACCACCAGAAGGAGGGTAGCTTCCATTCCAAAACCTGAAATGGAAGAGGAGAAATTGACTCAGTAAGGTTGAGCTTCTCAGGGTTCGATTTCAGAATTCATCTAGGCCGCCTAATATTATCTATCTGTATGTCTGATGGAAAAACCTAATTTCCCTTTGGATGTCTCCAGCCTATGGCTCTTCTGATGCAAAACTACCCAAAAATATTGTCAGAGGAGAGATAAATCACCAAATAGAGACACTGAGCAAGCAGGGAATGCAGGGATATTTCAAGTTGGATTGTGACTTGTAAATGCAGCTCTGGGGCTATAATAAAAGAAAGTATTCCCACCTACGGTGAGACATAATGGTATATGAGCGAACATTACCCCACATTATAAGTGTAAAGGCCTTACGGTTTTCTGCTGCAAATAGTTATACATAAAAAGTTAATACTTTCTAAAAACATGATATTATTTTCCTGTACTGATCCTGACCCTGTATTATACTCCAGAGCTGCACTCACTATTCTTCTGGTGCAGTCACTGTGTACATACATTACTTATCCTGTACTGATCCTGAGTTATATCCTGTATTATACTCCAGAGCTGCACTCACTATTCTGCTGGTGCAGTCACTGTGTACATACATTACTTATCCTGTACTGATCCACAGTTACATCCTGTATTATACTCCAGAGCTGCATTCACTATTCTGCTGGTGCAGTTACTGTGTACAAACACTGCATTAGTTATCCTGTACTGATCCTGAGTTACATCCTGTATTATACTCCAGAGCTGCACTCACTATTCTGCTGGTGCAGTCACTGTGTGCATACATTACTTATCCTGTACTGATCCTGAGTTTTACAGCAAGACACGGAGGCTTCGTATTGCTTTCTCCTTCTTTACTGACCACCAATAGCAGCAAAGAGAAAAAATTTACATACAAGGAACCATAGCAACCAAGGTCCCTCCCCACTGGCCCCTATAATAGGCCGCTCTTCCTCTGTAACTTCCTCTTTCTTTGCTGCTGCCAAGCTAAGTGCATCCTTTATTCTCTGCTGTTTTTAGCTATTGTGTTGTTGTCTCTTTTAGTTTTGAGCTGCGTACATAGGGTGACTAACCCTGTTTGCTGCTCAGCGCTCCACTTGCGTTTGCATCTTGCGTTGCAGGTGGGGGGTTTTGTATCGCTGCGCTTATCCCCGCGCTTTGGGGATATTCATTCGGCGCCATTAGGGCTCTCCCCCTCCCCCCCCCCCCACCGGTTTACAGGTTCATTCTGGGCTTGCCGTGAATATGGCTTTGCGCTTCGCTGGTCTTCCCCCACCCCCCATTGGCATTTCTACCTTTCGCTTGCGTCCGCACTGCCCGGAGGTTGGGGGGCGGGTCCTCCCTCTCGATTTCGGCGGCGCCATTCCCGGCGCTTCTCCGATCCGGGTGGCCGCGAGATCTCGGCGGCCATCTTGGAAGCCCTCTGTGATCGGCCGGCCGCGAGATCTCGGCGGCCATCTTAGTGAGGGCGACCGCATTTCGCGGGCTTCTGGGGGCGGACCTTCTGCGTTTCCTGCTTCCGGTCACTCGTTCCGGCTCCCTGCATGGTCGGCGGCTCCTGCTCCCCTGCTCCTAGCGTCTCAGGTGACCTCGGCCTTGTCCCCTGGTTTAATAATTATCCCAGCGCTGCCCCCATTTAGTCATCAGCTTAGACATGTCTGCTCCGACTCCACCTCCTACCAGTCGCCCCCCCTCCTCCCCGGTGGGACTTCACGCCACTGAGACTGATGCGCATGCACTGGCTCTGCAGCGATCAGTGTCTGACGCGATTGTGGCAGCCATGGGCTCCATGTCGTCAGTTTTGTCACAGACTATTGCTCAGGCTATGTCCGCACGTCCCGCTAGTGCTCCCTTGCAAGACCCCATTGCCGTACCGCAGCCTACCTCTATTGACCCCCCTGTATCACAGGGGACTTTGACTGGTGCGCATCTTGCCACCCCAGAAACCGTGCTTAGCTCACGGAAAAGGGCCTCTTCCCGCCAGGCAGAACGGGCGCGGACATGGAAATGCGCTAGAGCGCAATCACCGGACCTGTCTGACTCGGATCGAGCTTCAGACGAGGAGGCGTTAGCGGATTTTGATTACGGCACAGAGGAGGATCTCTCCCCCTCAGTTCAGGGCCCATCGACCTCCGCTGCGGCGGCCTCCTCTGCCAAGGAAGTGGCGTCGACTTCCACCGCTACCCGTTCTGAGGTCGTGTTGGATGATTCGGGCGAACCGATGTTCGACCCCGAGTCGTTACATCACCCTCGTTCGGCGGAATGGCTTCCCTCCCCTCATGTGGGAGCGTATTTGGAGCACTGGGTGCGTCACTCGCTTAGCCGCGAGTCACGCAATAAACTTAGGTCCGAGTGTCCCCGGCCAGTGGTCCCCAATAAGGTGTGTGACACCCCGTTGGTGGACCCCAAGATGTCGCAGTTCCTAGCCAAAACGGGTTGGAACCCAAAAAAGGGCCTGGATTCAGCGCTCCGCAGCTGCCAGGACAAGATTTTAGACGTGTTTGGTCCATTGACCAGGATTTTGGAGATGGCCGAGGCGGCTAGGTTTGAGGGTACCCCAATTGACCCGGTGGAATTGAGGGGCTGGGCCCAGAGGGCCATATGCCTTACTGGCAACGCCAATACGGCCGTGGCGATTGAGAGGCGCAAGGCAATCTTGTTTAAGATAGACCCCAAATTGGCCAATCTGGCGCTCACTGAGGCAGGGAAGGACGCCCAGGGCCTCCTCTTCGGCGAGTCCTTCATCAAGGACATGAGCCGGTTCGTGGGCACTTTTACGGCGCTGGACAAGGCCCAAGCATCTATGCGCAGGGTCTTCCAGGGACGGGCCTCTCATCGGGCCGGCAGTGGTAGGGGCCGCCTGTCCGGCCGTGCAAATTTCCAGGCCCGTGGAGCATACAGAGGTTCCGGTGGACATCGTCCTCAGTTCCAGGACCAAGGCAACGCAGCTCCGTTCTTCGCCACAAGAGGACATGAATGGCGTTCTCGCTCCTTCCGGGGCAACCCGAACATTCGCAGACCATTGGGTAAGTGCTCCCCGGATTGGGGATTCTATGGTACCTTGTGCAGGGGGCAGACTCCTGCTTTTTTCCCACGCTTGGAGCCTCATTACCGCGGATCCATGGGTGCTTACCACGGTCAGGGGATTTCACATAGAGCTCACGGGGTCCCCTTATCTGATTCCTTCCCCTCCGCTCGTTCCCCTATTACGCACGGATCGTGCGTTGGTGGACGCGGAATTGCAGTCCCTCAGATAGAAGTTGGCGATAGAGCCGGCGCCCCCGGCATTGGCGGGTGTGATCAGCAATATCTTTCTCGTGCAGAAGAAAGATGGGCAGATGAGACCGGTCATCAACCTTCGCTCGTTGAATGCGGTAGTTCGTTACAGTCTCTTCAAAATGGAAGGGATCCATTTCCTGCGGGACTTGTTAGTCCCTGGGGACTGGATGGTGAAACTGGACCTGAAGGATGCCTACCTGACGGTCCCGGTAGCCACTCGTTCCAGGGACCTGCTTCGTTTCAGGTGGGAAGTAGAGGTCTGGAGGTTCACCTGTCTGCCGTTCGGGCTGTCTTCAGCTCCCTGGTGTTTCACCAAGTTGCCGCGTCCGGTCGTGTCGTGGTTGAGGACTCGGGGTGTGCGCCTCATCATCTACCTGGACGACACCCTTCTGATGCACGAGTCCATAGCGGGACGCTGGAACATCTACACTGGACGGCGGACCTACTGTCGGGTCTCGGTTTCCCCCTCAACTGGGAGAAGTCCTGCCTTGCTCCGGCCCAGAGGATGGAGTCCTTAGGATTCACGGTGGATTCACTCTCGGAGTCCCTCAGTCTGCCGGCGGCGAAGTGGCGGACGGTCCGCTAGGAGTTGAGACATGCGCTCCTCGCTCCCCATCTCTCGTTACGTCACCTGGCCCGCATTTCGGTCCTGTTGGCCTCATCATTTCAGGCGATGTTCCCAGCCCCACTGCATTACCGGGCTCTCCTGCGACCGAAGATCGCCCATCTTCGGTACGGTGCCTCCTTTGCGGTCGCGGTGGTTCTGGATTCGGAAGCCCGGGAGGAGTTGAGTTGGTGGATAGCCAACCTAGAGGCGTGGAACGTGAGAGCGATCTTTGGATCTCTACCGGAGTTGACAATCTAATCGGATGCGAGCCTCCGGGGCTGGGGCGTCCATTGCAACGGGGTCTCCACTGGGGGTCCCTTGTCGGCGGATGAATCCCTCCTACACATCAATGCGTTGGAACTCCTGGCGGGGTGTTTGCGGCGATTTCGGATTTATGGGGTCCGATGTCCGTCGATCTCTTCGCCTCTCGGCTCAACAGTCAGCTCACCCGGCTCTTCAGCGGACGTCCGGACCCGAAGGCGATGGCGGTGGATGCATTCCTTCAGGACTGGTCGGTGTCCCGCCTGTACATGTTTCCTCCATTCTCGATGACCCCGAGAACACTCACGCAGGTTCTCCGCCATCGGGTGGACCTGGTTCTGGTGGTTCCGTTCTGGGGGTCCCAGGTCTGGTTCCCTTTATTTTTGTAAATTCGGAAGGAGATCCCTGTCCTTCTCCCGAGCCGGTTGGATCTCCCACGCAACCCTCAGGGTCTGCGCCATCCCCTTCTCCTCGACGGATCCCTGCAGTTGCTGGCTCACACTTAGGCAATTGTCAGCTAAATTGCTGGCGTTATTTTGCCTTATTTCGTGCAAAAGGGTCTCGGAGGTGAGGACTCTTGATTACGACGCACGTTCCTTTACCCCGGAGGGGGTCACTTGCAACATCTCGCGTCGCATCAAGACTAGCATTGTTTCGTGTCCTACCCCAGTTTTCATTCCTCCCTGGTCTTTTGTCCCGTGGCGTTCCTTTGGGAATACGAGTCCAGGACCCTGGCACATCGGTCTCTGGCCAGCTTTCGGTTGTTTATTCCTATTTGTCATCTTTTTGGACAGGTTTTTAGCCCTACGTTAGCACGCTGGCTTTTAATGGGTCATGTCATTGGCGGGTGTTGACACGTCTATCTTCAGGGCCCCTTCTGCGTATGGGGCCTCTGCCACCGTCTGGGCGGTTTTGGGGGCCAGATTGGGGGATGTTATGCGTCTGGCTGATGGGTCCAAGGTTACCACGTTCAGGGAGTTCTATTTCCGGCCTCCATCTAATTTGTTCACTGCAATCATTGACGGGCTTTGAACTTGCAATACGAAGCCTCCGTGTCTAGCTGTAAAACTAAATGATTTTCCTATTTCATGACGTAAAGTCATAGTTTTATTAAAGACACAGAGGCGAGTATTGCCCACCCTATTCCCTCCCTTGGGGGTTTTTTCTCGCGGTTTTTGTTACAGGGGTCATGTATCATTGCCTCTAGGTATTATTATTAACCGTTTTAGTTATTGTATTTTAGGTTTTATTGTCCTAATGTGGTTTCATCGCCATTGTATTGCATATTATTTATTACAATTTTTATTGTTCTCTGTCTTTATTCCTGTTGAGTCAGTGGTGTAGATGGTTTACGGACGTTCTGTCCTCATATCTTTGTTTCACCTAGGCCTATGGTCTGTTTTATTTTCCAGGATGAAGTCTTTCCGTTGCAGGATGCCGTGTTACCGGTGGATGGGTTCTACAGTTTAGCCAGGTTGGCTAGTTGATTGCGCTTCATGGGCGTTTGGACTGTCTGTTCCAGTTAAAGTTCGGAGTTATCGTTGGAAGGTTCGGGGTGTCAGCACCAAATGTTTAAAGAAAGAGGAAGTTACAGAGGAAGAGCGGCCTATTATAGGGGCCAGTGGGGAGGGACCTTGGTTGCTATGGTTCCTTATATGTAAATTTTTTCTCTTTGCTGCTATTGGTGGTCAGTAAAGAAGGAGAAAGCAATACTCGCCTCCGTGTCTTTAATAAAACTATGACTTTACGTCATGAAATAGGAAAATCATTTAGTTACATCCTGTATTATACTCCAGAGCTGCACTCACTATTCTGCTGGTGCAGTCACTGTGTGCATACACTGCATTAGTTATCCTGTACTCCAGAGCTGCACTCACTGTGTACACACATTACAAACCTTGTACTGATCCTGAGTTACTTCCTATATTACACTCCAAAGGGGACATCCTAAAACATTTAATGTGAAAATGGCTTACTGTAGCTTAATGCACCCTAATGTGCCTAAACCTCAATAAATTGCCTTGAAACTTTGCACAACCTAAGTCCTCTTATTGAGTGACGTTCGGCTCGCAGAGCCCCTATTACCTTTTGTGCAGCGGCTATTAGAAATGTAAAGGCTTATTCACAAAGCTAGCCGCAGGGTCAGCCATAGCTCCGGCTCAGGTCTTAGTCTATCTTGGATGTGGTGACGCATTGGGGATCCCAGCATGCATCTGTGGTTGCTGGGTCTCCAATGAGTCCCTGCACCTTGTGAGGAGGAGGCTACCTCCAGGTACACCTGCATTTAATTTACCGACTGAATCAATATGCTCCCATTTGGAGACTCATATAAATAGAGCTAGGACCACACGTTACAGAGGTGCCTTGACGATGGCTGTGCGGCTTCTACATATTTTTGGCCAAAGGTTCGTGCAACTAAAACCCCAGCTTTTGATGTATACTGTTAGACGGGGTAATTTGTTTTGTTGCAGGCCAGCTGGCAGGTGTGCTGGGGATTTTTTGTGTTTTCTATTGTTGTAAACCTTCCCATGTGCACCCTGCTACCAAGGCTGGTTATAAATTTATGCGGTTACCATCTTTTTCCAGGTCTTAGTTCAGTCGCTCTTCAGGTTTGGTCGGAGGATGGGAATGCTCAAGTGTAGGAAAAGTTTGACTAGGACTGAAGCCTACAGGAGGCCTCACATGCTGATTGAGGAGGAGGACCAGAGAACCTGGATGTCCACCGAAGGTACATAGTACTGAAATGGACCTCAGGAGCAAGTCTGGTGTTTCTCCTACTGAAGATCTCATGCCTCTCACTATTCAGCTGTTGCTCTAATACTCAGTGTCAGCCTGTGCTCCTATACATCTGAGTTGTTTTCTGTACGTTAAGCCACATTAAGCTCCCCAAAAAACAAGCTTAATGTCACTCATTTGCTTTGTGGGTACCCAAAACCCATGAAACTTCCAGGATGAGTTTGGGAAGCTGGGAACTTAGGTTGTGCAAAGTTTCAAGGCAATTGATTGAGGTTTAGGCACATTATGGTACATTAAAGGGAACCTGTCATCAACTTTATGCTGATCTCACTGAGGACAGCATAAAATAGTGACAGAAATGCTGATTTCAGCGGTGTGTCACTCATGAGCTAAAAGTAAGTGGTTGCTGAGAGCCAGCATCATAATCATTGCAGCCCAGGCCTTGAAAAGAGTCACATCTACCTGAGAAGAGTCCTGGTTATCCATAATCTCCTGCTCTCCCCCACCTGCTGATGATTGGCAGTTCTCTCCTTGAGAGAAAGGGAGAAAACTAGGTAGAAGCCGGTCAGTCATCAGCAGGGAGAGCAGGACTTTATGAATAACCAGGACTCTTCTCAGGAGGCCGTGACTCTTTTCCAGGCCCAGTCTGCAATGATTGTGATGTTGGTTCTCGGCCACCACTTACTGTTAACTTATAAATGACCGACCGCTAAATCAACTCACCTGTCTGTACTTTATACTGCTGTTAGTATGGGCAGCATAAAGTTGATGACAGGTTCCCTTTAAGCCATTTTCACATTAAATGTTTTAGGATGTCCCACTCCAGAGCTGCATTTACTATTCTGCTCTCATCTGAGAAGTGGATACAAATGCTTTGTAAACACCCTGGGCTCCAGACTGATACATTGTAGAAAACTTCCAGTGAGATTTACCTCTCAATGATGTATTAAAACATTGTCTCAGATGGATACACTTGTATCCACCTCTCAGCTGAGAGCAGGGCTAGTTATGTACAGGTAAACTGCTTCTGAATGTAAGAGTGTTATAATTCACTGAGAGAGATATTTGAAATACAAACAATATCGAAAAGTTGTAGAACTTTTCATTCACTTTATTTTTTATAAATAAATAAATAAATAATCCTTTCAATTTTATGAATCAATGGAATATGTGGTGTGAAATGTCAGCTTCTTCTATCAGAAACGCGCTGGAAGATTTTGTTTTCTGTGATCATTATTTACTCCAAAAATTACAG
Organism: Bufo bufo; assembly: GCF_905171765.1. Taxonomy (NCBI): domain Eukaryota; kingdom Metazoa; phylum Chordata; class Amphibia; order Anura; family Bufonidae; genus Bufo; species Bufo bufo. The sequence continues at coordinate 9,244,049 of NC_053398.1, read as the reverse complement.
ACAATTCTACCATTTGAAAAAAAAAAAAGCTAAAAAAAATATGTAATAATAATGATAATTATAATTATGAATGATACAATGCAATAATAGCAACCATTGGGGGGGGGGGGCACCATAGTTTATTGCCAGCAGCCGTGTCACTGACCTCCACAGTTCATAATCTTCCGAACAGTTGTGGTAGAGAGAATATTTTTACTTCGTAGAAAGTCAGCAATTTGTCCCCCGATAGGCACGATGATCGTCATGACTAGATGTGGCACCGCAGACAGCATTCCAACCTGACACAAAAATACATTTCCATTTAAAGTCCAGCTCCAGAGCCGTCCCTTTATACACAGGTTATCTGAAGCGGGTTGTACGGGATAATAAAAGCATCACTGTTTTTTTTCCTCAAAATCAGCGCCACCCATGTCCACAGGTTGTCTTCAGTACTGCAGTTCAGCCATGTACATTTCCACTGAGCTGCAATACCTGACATAACCCATGGATGGGTGCGGCGCTGTTTCTGCAAGAAAGCAGCCATTTTTAAATAAAATTCTAGACAACCCCTTTAAATTTCTATCTAGGTCTATTTCTCCCTTTCCAAGGGGCAGAGGAGGAAACCTGTCTAAGGGGATCAACAACAGTCCGCCTGGGCCCCCATCCCTACTACAACCATGATGCACCTCATTTAAGGAGCACAAGTCACCCCCAATTTTTTGCAGCTCCTGCTCTTACGCTTTAAGAGGGGTACTGACCGACCAAGCAGCTGTGGGTGCACTCCGGTCACGTACTCCGATCCCGGGAGGCATGAACCAACACGAGACTAGGGCCAATTTAGTTTTTGCCTCCCCCTCCCTGTACTTGTCCTCTGCCTTGACTAATGTAATAACCTTGATTATTTTGCAGCTCGGCAGCCCCCAGCCTCATTCACTGCACCAAACTATGGAAAATAATCGCACCTTGCTAATCTCAAATCCAAACACCTCTTCAAAATACGCCGGCTGGCTGATGAGCAGAAGGTAAAACGTCCAGCTCCGGCAGAAATTTGCAACTATGATTGCATAGACAGGCATCGAGGTAAAGAATTTTCTCCAAGGAGTCTTGAATTTCTGGAAGGGAAAAAAACATCAATTGTTGATTGTATTGAAATGAGTTATAAGGGGGTCAGAGTAAGGACGGTGCCCCCACAAGTCTACCATCCAGCGAAGTCATATATATATATATATATATATATATATAACTGGAATAGCCTGATACAGAGCTCCAAATCCCCTGCCTAGGCATAGAGTTACATGATGCAATTGTGCTTATCTGCAGCCACCACTAGGGGGAGCTCAGGAGATTACTGTACTGTTTTATTATTGAGTTAAGTGGATACATTGTATGCTGAGAGCTATTGAGCTCCCTCTAGTGGTGGCAGTCAGCATTTAACTCTAGGTCAATGCAGGGGATATTGAGCTATGTTTCAGAAAAACGCAGTTCCAGACCAATAAAAAAAAACAACTCACATTTTAAAAATAATTTGCACAGATTACTATCAAAATTCTGTTCAGATGTTCTGTTATCTAGGCATATTTATGACTTTGCTCATCTTGGTCTGAATCAGAGTTATATCATGCATTATACTCCAGGTACATCCAGAGCTGTCTTGGAAAACTTTGCCAATTTCCCTTGAAAAGTGGCTGTAAATTATTTTCACTCCCAAAATCAATGGGATGCAGTAACGGAAATCTACAATCTATAGCTCAGACTGTGTGAGCCCCCAAAATACATTGTTCCTTTGCTATAGGAAAGAAGCAAGAATTCTGAATGCAGCTCTGGATGTGAATGGAGAATAATAAAAAAAAAACATGGTAAATGTAAAACTTTTGTTGACACGTGGAGTTCTATTGATCCAATATATACTGTCCACATTGTATGTAAGTCAATGACACATGATAGCAGTAGGTGACGGTATATATCTTACTTCAAGTCCAACCATAAGGTTGGCACTCTCGCCAATGCTCTCTTCAATATATGTGCGCTCCTCGTCTGTGATGGTTGGGTGCTTAGCCGGGCTCTCGTAGGACACCAAGATCCAGAAGAGGTACCAAACTAAACCAAAGCAACCTACATAGACAGAGGGACAGTTCATAGATAAGGTCATCACAGATGCATATACTGCCATTCCTATCCTCTGTCACCTCCGCAGCCTGTGACTGCCAGGAAGTAGCAGGAGAGCTGATGACAGCCCCACCTCATTCCTAATGTTCTAGAATAGTAATACTGTCTGCTTCATGGGAAATCAAACAATAACCTTATACAAATACACATCCCTCAATATCTGCATCTAGAACTATGAAAATAAAAAAAGAGTCCCAGCAATCTCAGGCCATGGAAATAGTGAATCATTGTGAATTAAAAAATTGGATTTTATACAGAAATAGATAGATAGATAGATAGATAGATAGATAGATATGAGATAGATAGATAGATAGATAGGAGATAGATAGATAGATAGATAGATAGATAGATAGATAGATAGATAGATAGATAGATAGGAGATATAGATAGATAGATAGATAATGAGATAGATAGATAGATAGATAGATATGAGATATAGATAGATAGATAATAGATAGATAGATAGGAGATATAGATAGATAGATAATAGATAGGTAGATAGATAGATAGATAGATAGATAGGAGATATAGATAGATAATAAATAGATAGATAGATAGATAGATAGATAGATAGATAGATAGATAGATAGATAGATAATAGATAGGTAGATATGAGATAGATAGATTTACAATGAGCAAATTTCTCAAAATTTGTTTTGACTCATTCAAACCTGCAAAAAAAATTGACAAATCGATTTTACCCGAATCAGAACGATAGAGAGATATTCCCCTGTGTGACTCCTCTGGGTGGAGATTAGGTTTCCTTCCACATGGAAGAGAAAGCCTCCAATGATACCAGACAGTGTCGGACTGGGGTGTCTCGGGCTCACTGGTAAAATCCATTCTGGGGGCCCGCCGTACAGCTACATACATATAATACCTGCTTTACACAGCAGCAGCGGGACGCTACACGGTGATGTGGCCCCTGCAGTGACTTTGAGAGAGCAGGTCCCTGGGTAAGGCCTCATGCACACGACCGTTCCACTTTTTACGGTCCGCAAAACACATAAGCCGCCCGTGTGCCTTCCGCAATTTGCGGAACGGAACAGGCGGCCCATTGTAGAAATGCCTATTCTTGTCCGCAAAACAGACAAGAATAGGACATGTTATATTTTTTTTGCGGGGCCACGGAACGGAGCAACGGATGCAGACAGCACACGGAGTGCTGTCCGCATCTTTTGCGGCCCCATTGAAGTGAATGGGTCCGCATCCGAGCCGCAGTTTTTGCTTCAGAAGAACGGTTGCGTACACGAGGCCTTATGAGGATGCCGGCCGGCCGGTCTCTGTACCTGCAGGCACCTTGGCCGCCTGATGCAGATATAATAATAAGCTGGGCAGTTTGCTAAATAATTGACCCAGTTTTTTACATGAGCATAGGCTGGTGGATATGCTGTACGCTGCCTCTATACATAGTGCAGTCAGTGTACAGTGTCATTTGCCACTTGTGCTGGAGTGGGGGGACTAAGGGCCCACTGCGGGATTCACATGTTCCTCTGTGGGCCAGTCTCAGCCTGATGCCTGATATTAGGTATCAATCCAATAAGTCAGTGCATAGCCTTTTAAACAACCCATGAAGCCTAATATTTGCATATCCTTTTCCCACAAACCCAGAGGAGTGTTGCCTGGCCTGGGGACACCTACTAGGCCAGGGATCAGCAACCTCCGGCACTCCAGCTGTTGTGAAACTACAATTCCCAACATGCACACTTGCTAAGCTGTTCTCAGAACTCCCATTGAAGGGAAAGAAGCATACTGGGAGTTGTAGTTTTACAACAGCTGGAGTGCCGAAGGTTGCTGATCAATGTACTAGGCACTCGCCATAAGAATAAATGGAACCCCTGGAGCCCGACCAAGGCCTCTCACCTAGCCAAGTCAGTTTTCTCTGCTCTGCACTGATGAGGGGTCATGTACGTTATGCTTCAAGGCAATTTGCACACTAAGAGGAGGATTTATCTTGATTATAGGACTCCTCGTGTTGGAATTTCTATCTCTCTCTATAGATAGATAGATAGATGATACAGGTTATATTGGGCTGATTCTTTCTCTGGTCTATGGACTGTGGGATATAAATCTGTCCCCCACCTCAGTAATCCCAATTAGTTAATAGCTCTGGCATAGAAGGATCCTGAGATAAAGCTTCTTAATAAATGCACCTTCACTTAGGCGAGGCTTTCCTAACAACGAGTCCTTTCTGGCAGCCTACGGGGGTTGAGGCGCAGACCCCTGTGTGTCGTACTGTGCTGTGTTTGACAGCATCTGACAAATATCCGGAGATTTTAATCACCTAGAACATAATGTCTCACAATACAAGTCTCTTAATTGGCTTCTGGGATATGTGTTGCCGTTTTTATTCCGGGAACGCTGCTAATTAAACCACCTAGGTCACAAGTGAAAATGTTTTCAGCCGCCCGCTATTTTCAATTCAGCACGTCCTGCGGTCAGTAATGAGGATCCTCCTAATCCCACTGAACGGACATCTCATTCTGATTTTGAGAAAGAAAAAAAAACCACAGCTGCTATCTTCCAAAAATGGCGCCTCTTCTGCCCGCAGGTTGTATGCGGTATTGCAGCTCAATCCCATTCACTTCAATGGAGCTGAGTAGCAATACCAGACATGACCTACGGCCAGCTGTGGCACTGTTTATGGAAGAAAGGAGCCATGTTTCTCCAATCTTGGACAACCCCTTTAATATTAAGAATACCAAATGGAAATTGTTGCACTAAAAGGGTTACTTTCTGCTCTTGGGGGTGAGGAAAGCTCATGGGTGCAACAAAGCTCATGGGTGCAACAGGGTGCGATCGGCAAATGTTGTGCTCTTCAGGAGTCAAATGTATAGTATATGGCAATCACAAATGTATCCTAAAACTAGGGGTTAAAGGAGTTTTCCAAGATTTTTTAACTGGATAGGTCATCAGTATCTGATCGGTGAGGGTCCGACATCAAGGACCCCCACTGATCAGCTGTTTGAGAAGGCACCAGCCCTTGCAGTAATGCCACAAACCAGTGACATCTGTTCATCGCCTAGGCGTAGTTCAGCCCCATTGAAGTAAATGGGGCAGAGCTGCAATACCGATCACAACCACTATTTGATGTATGGCGCTGTGCTTGGTATGTATATATATATATATATCAGACTATGATATATGTCCTTATGCATTGAGCTGCATAGGGAAATGCATAATGGGGGGGGGGGGGGGGGTCCTAAGAAAAATTTGGTTAGACCTCCAGTGGACTGTGCGTGGTCCATATCATAGAACATAATATAATATAAAGACTGACAGTGACGGGATCATGGCTGCAGGAAGATGAATCATTTGGGTTCCGTTGCGATTCACATATGACATATAATCTCCAAGGACTTACCATATACATAGAACACGGACGACCATCCTGTATATTGCACTAAGATCCCAGCTAGAGGCATGGCGATCACCGCTCCTGCATAGGACCCTGGGAAGAGAGGACAGCACGTCTGAGAGACACCCATGACAGGAGGAAAGTGATAAGATGTCTGAAAGGGTTAAGTATTTACCACAAAAAGAGGTGGTCGCCAGGCGACTTCTTTCTAGCGGAGGGGCCCACTTACTCCATATTCCATGACAGGCGGGGTAGGTGACACCCTGGAAATGGTGCATAAAAAATACTAACCAAATGGATGTAATCGTACCATATGGAGTGCTTATGATATGATGTAGTGTAATATAAGAAATCCTAACAGTTAAATAGAAGACAATATAACATGCTTTGAGAGAGGGCTAGTGTAGCCCAAAATGCGTAAACCATTGTATTGCTTAAAGAACCCGCTTTTTAAGATCTGCTGGTGTGAGGAATTACATAAGATATATCATAGCAGGATAGAACAATTAAATATGCCACAATATAACAAAGTATAACATAATATAGTACAATAAAAAACAGCACAATACAACATAAATATAATGTAACAACCTAGCAAGAGATAATCTAGGAAATAATATCATGTAGTATAAAATATATAATACCGTGCAAAATAATAATGCAATGTAATAATAAGGAAACAATTTAAAATATTTTTCCTCCCAATACCTCAATATTTTTTAGTTAGGAAAGGAAAGTGTTCAGCGACCAGGCTTGGTATGCTGTAAGGACCCCACAAGCAGCCACCCATATCTCAGCTTCCTGGATCCATAAAGAGGACCTCTCGCCCCTACTGATATGTCTGTTTTTGTAACTACTTGCATTCCCTATGTAACAACAACTCTGGAGCTTCTATTCGTATTCATCTATGTTGTGTCATTCCTTTATTATTCCTACTAGAATACTACTAGTTATTCATGAATTGCTACCAGTTTGCAATGATGGTTGAGATGGGCGTTCCCAGTTGGGGGGAAGGGGGGTGTCTCTGTAAAGTCTGACACTGGGAGCGCTGATTGGATAGTGTCAGACTGTGCAGAGACACCCCCCCAACTGGTAACACCCATTTCGACCTTCATTGCAAAGTACTAGTAATGAATTCATAACTTCTATCAGGAATAATAGAGGAATGGCACAGCACAGAGTCATAAGAATAGATGCTCCAAAATCATTATTTCAAGGGGAATGCAAGTAGTCCCTGAAAGAGACATGTCGGGGAGGTTGGAGCCGCTCATTGGCTGCAGTACTAGAAGGTCTGTTATTTACATAGTTTTCATTTTTCTCCTAATATTTCTTTTACTATTTTTTATAGATTTTAGCTTTACTCAAATCTTATTCTGCAAATCAATACAACATTTGGGTAAATTTCCATTGACCCTGCCTTTTTTGGAAACATGCAGTTACATTGTATCTATAATGACACTGTCACCTGGTAACATCCTTCAGTGCTTGCCGCGGGCGCTGTGTCACTGAGGTTTGGCGTGGCAAGCAGCCGAGAATTTTAACGAAAATTTAATTTAGAAATTTCTCTGTTTTGCATTTTTCTTTAATTTTGGGAACTGTTTTTGAAATTAATTAAAGATGAACCTCAGGCAAAACTAGCATACTAAGCCAAGTCTAGTGCAGGGCCTAAGGAGCGGAGCATGATACAGATATTCAAATAAATTCTAATGACCTGTGTCATGCTCCGCCCCCTCACTAGACCTGAAACTGTTCTAAATGGAGCAGGAGACGCATCTGCATTTAGTGATTTCACCAAAGATCTTTCCTCCCACGCTTAAAGAATAATTCCCAACCTGACAGATCAGTCTGCAGTCACAGAGTCAATACCTCCACAAGCCCTTGAAGAATCCTTACGAAGATCACACACCCATAATGCACTCTGGCCGCGGATGGAATAAGCATGTTCAAAGTGGAGGTGAGCACTATGGCCGCCCCAAACACCCTGCAAAGTCAAGAGCGACACGGTTAATGGAGGCAATAAGGAGTACTATCATTATCACAGACATGCAAGGAGCAAGAATATGGTATCTTAAAGGGAACCCGTCACACTGAACATGGCGTCCGACCTGCAGCAGCGCGCTATAGAGCAGGAGGAGCTGAGCAGATTGATGTATAGTTTTGTAGGTAGGGGCTTAGAAAGGCTCATGGGCCATGATGCAAGAGTTCAGTTTGGGCCCCCCTTCCCTCAGTGCTTTGTGGCCAGGGGCAGGGGAGCACATAGCCCTCGTGATAAGGCAAAAAAAGAAATGGCACCCCCCTCCCCCATGCCAAATTCTTGACCTAACTAGAGCTGAAACGATTACTCGATTGAATTGAGTAATTAGACACAAAAAAATCCTTGATTAAAATTCTTTGCATCAAGGATTCATTTGTGTCATGTGACCACGGAGTGGGAGTGAAGCGCTTGCTATTATCTACCGCTCCGTGGTCACCCGCCGGCCCGCACCGCGCTGCACTTTCCTCCTGACACGTAGTCAGGACATAGTGCACGTAAGCTTGGTGGCACTGGGGTGGAAGCTGGTGGCACTGGGGGGGAAGCTGATGGCACTGAGGGGACAGCTGATGGCACGGGGGGGAAGTTGGTGGCACTGGGGGGAAGCTGGTGGCAGTGAGGGGAAGCTGGTGGCACTATGGGGGAAGCTGGTGGCACTGGGGGGGAAGCTGGTGGCACTGGGGGGGAAGCTGGTGGCACTGGGGGGGAAGATGATGGCACGGGGGGGCTGGTGAGTTTTTATAAAGAAAAACAATCTTTAAATTTTTTGTTATTAGAGTACTTGATTAATCGTTGGATTAATCGATAGAATACTCGATTACAAAAACAGACGATAGCTGCAGCCCTAGACCTAACCCCTTCCCTCCAGCCAGAGGTGTTACTTGACCAGCATGCACTTCCTATAATACTGATGTCTTCTTATGTGGCACAAGGGTCTTTGGGCCCCTCAGGCTCCTGGGCCTTGTAGCGACTGCCACCTCTGTACCCCCTATAGCTACGCCCCTGTTTGTGGGAAAAGATTGAGTAGAACTTGCATTTCATTTACATAACTCTGTGGTCTTTCTATACCTAGGAGTCCAGTGGGTGGTCCTATATGACATAGCTGTCATTCATCACTTAGTAGGACAGCCCACTGGACTCCTTAGCCCGGACCATGCAGATTTTATTCAGGATAGTCAGTCTCCCGCCCTGGAGGACCCGGCATGTCTGTACTTTACGCGGATGTCCCGGTAATTTCAATGGGTACCATGTAATGCATCATTTCACCTGTGGTGGCGCTGCAGGAGAGGTGAAGTCAGGGACTCTCAGCACTGGAGATATGTGAGGGATCATTGAGGTGAGGAATTTTTATGGATAACGTGTCAGCCAGCCCCATTGAGGAGCACCACAGCCAACCTCCTCCAAAATGGTTGATAACACAGAACAATAGATCACATTACACAGCAAATGTGGAGAGAACAAGGGTAGACGTCATATTGGATTTACATTTCTCCTCAAATTATTCCGTTTGGCAGGTTAGGTCCTTGCTTGGTTGGGGTTCTTTTTGCCTAACATTACCCTTCACTTATGAGTGGGGGAAGGGAACCGACAACCGTACACAAAATGGCATTAAGAGTAGTTGTCAGACTGTAGAAGGACAGGTGTGCCTCTAATAATCCAGTATTTTCAATGATTACTCTGCCGTCACCATCACTGGGAATAATGAGAGACGCTGCTGTATGTATTGCCGGTGATTATATCATCCAGCCACCACCTGTGCACCAGTCCGCCCCATGGGGACCACAAGAGTGAGTGACTGTGAGATCATATCCCCAGGGGCCACCGACAAATATACACATATGGGATGGGACCAATATAATATATAACCTATTCACCTGACTGCACCTCTACATGTGCAGCTTGTGGATCACGGATCATGTGAGATTACCCATGGCGGCCCATCTGGTCCCCGGATTGTGAAATGCCAGCATTATTTGGGCTGCCTTCAGATATTGGTGGCTTTAAGAAGGGGCTGGTTTAGCCTGAAACACGTAGCAATTTCATCAATAGAATAAGCCTTCTCTCTACCATCTGTGGATCACCTCTGCTGACCATCAAGTTTCACGACTAAAGCTGACTTTTGTTCTTTCCATCTCTCATATTGTCTTCCAAGTGGAACCACAAGATGTCCCATTCATCGACAGATGCTACATAGCCAGAAGTACTGTAGGTAGAACATCTCTTCGAAACCCGATGTCCTTTCTTACCTTTCTTGTTGGCTCTAGATGAGTGGCATGAGCAGTGGCGGATTACAATAGGGGCGTTCGGGTCGGCAGCCCCGGGCCCAACACCGACTGAACGCCCACATACTGCGGCAGGGCACAGGAGCGCATAGTTCCCTGCCCCGCCGCCAATCACCTCCATAGGCTTCAGGCCTAGTAGGCCTGAGGCATATGCGGTAGTGAAATCCCTGCGCAGGTGGGCGTGATGACGTAATCGCGCGCCTGTGCCGTGGCGCAGCACTGTGACGTGCGCGCGCCTGCCTCTTCCTGCCTTCCTCTGCGAGCAAGCGCCTGGCCCTGGACATAGGTGAGTATTTAGCGTTCCTTCTCCCTGCGCTGCGATTGGACAGCGCTACAGCCAGGGAGAAGGAACGCCCACTAGAGAAGCTGATGTCTCCTCCCCATCGCTCCGATAGTAATCAGCATGTGGAGCAGGAGAGGAGACAGTAATGGGGCACAGCAGGTGAACGGAGCGGCGCCCAGGAATAATGGTGAGTGCTGGGACATCGCTGGGCGCCGCTCTGTGTAGCCTAATACTTAGTCTGGTCTGGACCCAGGAAAAGTAGACTAACCCATAATACAGGAGGCGGGTGCCGGCAGCAGAATCGCATTGCCGGCACCCTGCCCTTGACAGGAAGCTGCGATCAGCGGTAGTTAACCCCTCAGGTGCGGCACCTGAGGGGTTAACTGCCGCTGATCTGACAGTACCCGCCTCCTGTATTAAGGGGTAATTATCATTAGTGGTGCAGTGTGCACCCCTCAACCCCCCATCCCATTAAAATCATTGGTGGCACAGTGCGCCGGCCCCTCTCAACCCCCCAGAATTAAAATCATTGGTGGCCACAGGGTCCTCTCCCCTCCCCCTCATTGGTGGTGCAGTGGCAGCTTCTGATCGGAGCCCCAGCAGTGTAAGCCTGGGGCTCCGATCGGTTACCATGGCAGCCAGGACGCTACTGAAGCCCTGGCTGTCATGGTAACATCCCTGATGCTGTGTGCACAGAGCACAGGGATAGTGTGAAGTCCTATTCACCCTGATAGAGCTCTATCAGGGTGAATAGGACAAGGGATGAAAGATCCCAGGTTCTGGCCCCTAAGGGGGGAAATAGTTATTAAATAAAAAGTGTAAAAAAAAAAAAAAGAAATAAAACCCCCACCAAAATATTAAGTATGAATCACCCCCTTTTCCCAATTTCACATATAAAATGTATAAATAATAAACATATTACATATCGCCACGTCAGAAAAGTCGAAACTATTAAAATATAAAAAAAATCTATGCGGTGAACGCCGGAACAGAAAAAATAAATAAAAACTGCGCGATTCGCCATTTTTTAAAATGCGGAATGCATGTGGCTTTTTTGGTTTATTTTTTTTGCGTGGTATCGAATGGTATCGAGTATCGCAATACTTTTTCATGGTATCGAAACCGAATCCAAAAATTGGTATCGCAACAACTCTAGTTTTGTATGAAATAAAGTGCTACTGGAATTTCGCAAAGAAAAGGCTGGACAAACCTGTTCTTTTTTCATTTATACAAATCTTGCTTCCAATCCGGGTGAGGAAGCGGTCCGTGCCTTCACGAATGAAGTTTCCAGACAGGTGAGAGCTGCTCTGATTACCTTTTGACAGTATATACTGTATGTATAGAAAACTGAGAGAGCGGCTGATGGGCCTTGTCTGAGACAGAAATATTGACTAGCCATAGGAGTAGAGGCTGCACTGGAGAAGATTGCAAAAAAGCTGCTGTGGGGCCCAGTCATTTCTAGTTACGCCACTGCCGCAGCCTCTTCATACAAAAAAAACTAAATAAAATGAAGGAAGGGGCCCAAGTTGGGTAGACAGCCCCGGGCCTATCATGCACTTAATCCGCCCCTGGGCATGAGATAACCAACTTTGAAAAGTTTTCTTTTGCCATTCACCTCAAGAGCAAAGGTAAGCAAGGACTCATCTAGTTGATTGTCAAATATCCAAAATTCTGTTGGCTAAAACAGAGTTGTCATCTCCCAACCTTCTAGGGAGACTTACACCAGATTTTGTAACGTGGCCCAACCACTGAGCCAAAAGTGCATGATTGACGTAACACAGCAGGTGTGAACCCATTGTGCCAAAGAACAAATTTGGTTTAGGGCTACTCCTGAGGGCATTATCAAAATGGTTTGCTGGTTTTCACCCTTTTACCCCCATATGGGGATCTGAACTTTCCTTTGGGGTATTCAGAGACTGCTAACCCAGGCGGTTTAAGAGACACTAGAGTGAGGCAATAAGGGGACAGACAAAAGTGTTGTTGGTAATAGGTAAGTGCAGGCGACAGAAGGTAGAGGTCAGGCATGTGAGGTCAGAATAATACAAAAGTCCACCTTTGCAGGACAAGACAAGCTAGGAACCTGTAGCTCAGGCACCCTCCTGTAGGGGAAGGTACCCTATATACTGCAGAGAAAACTGCCATTGGTGGCCTAAGTGCACTCGCCCTTTAAGACCATGAAAAAGTGCACACATACACTAAATGAGTGAGCGCCAGGAAGCAGGCAGGGAAGACTATGAGTGGCCTAATGCTTGGAACAACGAGAAGAGGAAGTACTCAGACAGCCACGCCAGGAGAGAAGAGGAGATGACAGTAAGCAAACACCTTCAACATCGCAAGTGAGATTGAGGACTGGCATTGAGTGTTCAGACCAAGCTTGCAGTAAGAGTTTCAGTCCATCCACAGCCACCTTCTTCTACAACAAACTCAACAGGGGCAATGTCATGCTGAAACTGTAAAAGAGCATCCCCAAATCATTGGCACCAACTTTGATGAGCTCAAAGTTCTTCACTGGAAAGAACTAAGGGGCCAAAACTATGAAGACCAGCCCAAGACCATGGCTGCTCCTCTACGAACTTTAGCTCCTTTGAACCTAAGTTCATTCAGATGTTTAACACACCAAGCTCCAATGTTGGTGGCTTTACATCATAGACATTCAGTTTAGTTGGTTGGTCAAGGAACCCTATGTCGGCATTGATTCCAGAGTTGGATCCATTCAGTAATGAGTGTTGTAACTGAAGAAGGATGATGTTTAGGTGTATTGTCCTTGAGTAAGGATGTTCTCTTCGTGGTGTACTGCTTTGCATGAGTTAGCCATAAGTGTTGCTGAATTGGCCAAAATTAGGACTGATGTCCATTGATTTCATCGTAAGTATTTGAAAGACAATGAGGACCCTTGACCTGGTTTGCGTACTTTGGTAAAAATACAGGATGCAACAAGGACTTTGCGGGAGAATGGGATTCTGGTATTTTTTGGGTTGTACTTACAGAGATGCTGGCCTGATGGAAATTACCAATAGGCTGTTAGGTGCACTACACGTAACCTTGCGACTGCAGCTAAGGTAACCTCTCCAGCAGCCTGGTATTCAGCACATGTCATGGAACGCGTCCATAGCTCCTTCATACATAATTGGACAGCATTGGGGTATGATATTAGAGAAATGACCCAAGAGAGGAAGAAAGTCTCCCCGGGAATTTAGAAGTTAATTAGTTCATAAAATGACAGTGTAATAAATATTGTTATTTGTGTGTATTGTTATTATAATTGATTATTACAGATTTGATTTATATCAAAGCTATTACTAAGAATTTCATTTCTTACCCTGTATATTAATCCTATATTAAATCGTTATGAAAAAAAATAAAAACTGATTACAAATACGATTATGTATACAATCAAATATTTTGTCTCTTTTATATTTATATTGCTATTTCCAGTCATTTTTATAATACATTTTAAAAAAAATTGATCCAATGAGCAGCTCACGTTGGGACCGGGCACATTAGCATATGTAAACTTTGTTTTAGGCACTCTGGAGCGTTGGCTATTTTGATTTACAAAGAAATGAAGATGTGTGAGGAAATCACAATCGCACAAGACGTCTTCTACGGAGCCAGAACATTAATATTCCATGGTAAATTCCCAACTTTCAATCAAATTTTTTTTTTTAATAAAAAAAAAAAACAGCTTTTCTTCATTATTGCCGCACATCTGAGACTCGCCTATATTGAACTGAATCCCCTGTGATTCATTAAATCAGGAAAACGTCTATATTACCAGAGGAAGACAAAGGCCCCTGCATGGAGCATATGGTAAGTAGCAAGTGCTGAATGAGGATTAGAGCTGTCGTGTGGCTGACATGGGAAGCCCCTTCTCCTCCTTTTAAAATAGAGCCCTGGTCTCTTCACGGTCAGTGCAGCTTAAGAGGAAAGCCTTTCAAAAAAGCATGTTCATTGATCGACCCCTCTATTAGGACTCTAAAGCTGTGAGATGCATTAAACACAATGTAACATTTCATTGCTGATCACCTTCCTTGTGTTATCAGATACTAAAAATATACTATATATCGAGGTTTTTTAAAAATATTTTCCCTATTTTCTCTCTATTTTTCCTTTTTATTTCTTCAAGATATATTACAGATTTTGGTTACTGTATATTAGCGCCGTCCCCTTGTTTAAAAAAATATGTATTATTTTATATGGTATTTATATTCTCATATTATTTTTTGTAGTGCTAGCATTATTACTATATGTTCCTGTTTAGACATCATAACGGTAAGGTACGGCAGGTCTACAAAACAGGGGAGGATGGCAGGGAGATGATCTAGGATTTTCAGTTTTATTTTGGGGTTTTCAACCTTGCACCCCTGAAATAAGATATTGGATAGCTGAAGGATATAACTGAAAATGTTACGGATTATACACTGGGATGTCTTAAAAAGACAAGGAATATTACTATGTTCTCAGGCTGGAGCAAAGATTTCATATTCCATTTACACTGGATCACCTGTTCTCAATATTGACTCCTAGCTGAGTAATATAGGAACTGCAAGGGAGGAATGGGGGAAGGGAAAAGAAAATGGTTTGGAGCACATTCCCGATTTAGGCCTCATGCACACGATCTATGGACACGAATTATCCATGTGCTTTCCGCATCTGTAGGTCCGTTCCTCAAAAAGATAGAACATGTCCTACACTTGGCCGCAAAATATGCACCACCGACCCATTGAAGTAAATGGGTCAACAAAAAAACGGATGCCACAAGGACAAGACACAGATATCTATATTTTGTGGATTTGTGTCTTGCAGGCAGCAAAATACATACACTTATGTGCATAAGCCTAACAAAGTAACCACTGTGGACTTTACATGCAAATGGGAATATATTATTGCCCCCCAATGGGCAAGACTATAAATTCCATAATACTGCCTCCTATGTACAGGGATATAACTACTATAATACTCCTCCTATGTACAAGAATATAACTACTATAATACTGCCTCCTATGTACAAGAATATAACTACTATAATACTGCCTCCTATGTACAAGAATATAACTACTATAATACTGCTCCTATGTACAAGAATATAACTACTATAATACTGCTCTTATGTACAAGAATATAACTACTATAATACTGACTCCTATGTACAAGAATATAACTACTATAATACTGCTCCTATGTACAAGACTATAACTACTATAATACTGCCTCCTATGTACAAGAATATAACTACTATAATACTGCTCCTAGGTACAGGAATATAACTACTATAATACTGCTCCTATGTACAAGAATATAACTACTATAATACTGCCTCCTATGTACAAGAATATAACTACTATAATACTGCTCCTATGTACAAGACTATAACTACTATAATACTGCCTCCTATGTACAAGAATATAACTACTATAATACTGCTCCTATGTACTAGAATATAACTACTATAATACTGCTCCTATGTACAAGAATATAATTACTATAATACTGCCTCCTATGTACAAGAATATAACTACTATAATACTGCCTCCTATGTACAAGAATATAACTACTATAATACTGCCTCCTATGTACAAGAATATAACTACTATAATACTGCCTCCTATGTACAAGAATATAACTACTATAATACTGCCTCCTATGTACAAGAATATAACTACTATAATACTGCCTCCTATGTACAAGAATATAACTACTATAATACTGCTCCTATGTACAAGACTATAACTACTATAATACTGCCTCCTATGTACAAGAATATAACTACTATAATACTGCTCCTATGTACAAGACTATAACTACTATAATACTGCCTCCTATGTACAAGAATATAACTACTATAATACTGCTCCTATGTACTAGAATATAACTACTATAATACTGCCTCCTATGTACAAGAATATAACTACTATAATACTGCCTCCTATGTACAAGAATATAACTACTATAATACTGCCTCCTATGTACAAGAATATAACTACTATAATACTGCCTCCTATGTACAAGAATATAACTACTATAATACTGCTCTTATGTACAAGAATATAACTACTATAATACTGACTCCTATGTACAAGAATATAACTACTATAATACTGTCTCCTATGTACAAGAATATAACTACTATAATACTGCTCCTATGTACAAGACTATAACTACTATAATACTGCCTCCTATGTACAAGAATATAACTACTATAATACTGCTCCTAGGTACAGGAATATAACTACTATAATACTGCTCCTATGTACAAGAATATAACTACTATAATACTGCCTCCTATGTACAAGAATATAACTACTATAATACTGCTCCTATGTACAAGACTATAACTACTATAATACTGCCTCCTATGTACAAGAATATAACTACTATAATACTGCTCCTATGTACTAGAATATAACTACTATAATACTGCTCCTATGTACAAGAATATAATTACTATAATACTGCCTCCTATGTACAAGAATATAACTACTATAATACTGCCTCCTATGTACAAGAATATAACTACTATAATACTGCCTCCTATGTACAAGAATATAACTACTATAATACTGCTCCTATGTACAAGAATATAACTACTATAATACTGCCTCCTATGTACAAGAATATAACTACTATAATACTGCCTCCTATGTACAAGAATATAACTACTATAATACTGCTCCTATGTACAAGAATATAACTACTATAATACTGCTCTTATGTACAAGAATATAACTACTATAATACTGCCTCCTATGTACAAGAATATAACTACTATAATACTGTCTCCTATGTACAAGAATATAACTACTATAATACTGCTCCTATGTACAAGACTATAACTACTATAATACTGCCTCCTATGTACAAGAATATAACTACTATAATACTGCTCCTATGTACAAGACTATAACTACTATAATACTGCCTCCTATGTACAAGAATATAACTACTATAATACTGCTCCTATGTACTAGAATATAACTACTATAATACTGCTCCTATGTACAAGAATATAATTACTATAATACTGCCTCCTATGTACAAGAATATAACTACTATAATACTGCCTCCTATGTACAAGAATATAACTACTATAATACTGCCTCCTATGTACAAGAATATAACTACTATAATACTGCTCCTATGTACAAGAATATAACTACTATAATACTGCCTCCTATATACAAGAATATAACTACTATAACACTGCTCCTATGTACAAGAATATAACTACTATAATACTGCCTCCTATGTGCAGGAATATAACTACTATAATACTGCTCCTATGTACAAGAATATAACTACTATAATACTGCCTCCTATGTACAGGAATATAACTACTATAATACTGCCTCCTATGTACAGGAATATAACTACTATAATACTGCCTCCTATGTACAAGAATATAACTACTATAATACTGCCTCCTATGTACAAGAATATAACTACTATAATACTGCTCCTATGTACAAGGATATAACTACTATAATACTGCTCCTATGTACAAGAATATAACTACTATAATACTGCCTCCTATGTACAAGAATATAACTACTATAATACTGCTCCTATGTACAAGAATATAACTACTATAATACTGCTCCTATGTACAAGAATGTAACTACTATAATACTGCTTCTATGTACAAGAATATAACTACTATAATACTGCTCCTATGTACAAGAATATAACTACTATAATACTGCTCCTATGTACAAGAATATAACTACTATTATACTGCTCCTATGTACAAGAATATAACTACTATAATACTGCTCCTATGTGCAAGAATATAACTACTATAATACTGCCTCCTATGTACAAGAATATAACTACTATAATACTGCTCCTATGTACAAGAATGTAACTACTATAATACTGCTTCTATGTACAAGAATATAACTACTATAATACTGCTCCTATGTACAAGAATATAACTACTATAATACTGCTCCTAGGTACCAGAATATAACTACTATAATACTGCCTCCTATGTACAAGAATATAACTACTATAATACTGTTCCTATGTACAAGAATATAACTACTAGAATACTGCTCCTATGTACAGGAATATAACTACTATAATACTGCCTCCTATGTACAAGAATATAACTACTATAATACTGCCTCCTATGTACAAGAATATAACTACTATAATACTGCTCCTATGTACAAGAATATAACTACTATAATACTGCCTCCTATGTACAAGAATATAACTACTATAATACTGCTCCTATGTACAAGAATATAACTACTATAATACTGCTCCTATGTACAAGAATATAACTACTATAATACTGCTCCTATGTACAAGAATATACCTACTATAATACTGCTCCTATGTACAAGACTATAACTACTATAATACTGCTCCTATGTACAAGAATATAACTACTATAATACTGCCTCCTATGTACAAGAATATAACTACTATAATACTGCTCCTATGTACAAGACTATAACTACTATAATACTGCTCCTATGTACAGGAATATAACTACTATAATACTGCCTCCTATGTACAAGAATATAACTACTATAATACTGCCTCCTATGTACAAGAATATAACTACTATAATACTGCTCCTATGTACAATAATATACAATAACTACTTCAAGCTTTTACCATCCCCGATTACCCTCTTTGGTTGTCTGTAATACGGTGCTCTTAGGCCTCATGCACACGACCGTTGTTTTATTCCGTGTCCGTTGTTCCGTTTTTCGTGATTTTCTGCAGACCCATTGACTTTCAATGGGTCCGTTGAAAACTCTGCTAATGCACCATTTGTCATCCGCGTCCGTGATCCGTGGTTCCAGTCCGTCCAAAAAATATAACCTGTCCTATTTTTTTCACGGTAAACGGTTCGCGGACCCATTCAAGTCAATGGGACCGTGAAAAAACGCGGAGGCACACAAGATTGTAATCCGCGTCCGGATCATTTGCATGGCAAACTTGACTTCGATTTTTTTTAACTTTCCTTCATGTCTGGTGATCCTCCAAAAATAAGGGAAGACAAACGGAAACAAAAACGGAAACGGATCACGGAACAACGGAACCCTATTTTGCGGAACGGAACACAACAACGGTCGTGTGCATGAGGCCTTATCAGGACATATTGTACAATGAATCTTGTGATGTAGCAGGTGTGAGATTACTACATCTGTGTCCCATGTAATCTAATTAGTTTGAGCTGCTTAATTCTGTGTCACGCTCATTTGTAATACTACAACATTTACTGGTGACCATTGTTCCAAATGATTGGTTTTCATGGCCCTGATATGTATTACTCTGAGCAGACAGTAGAACAGCATTTTTGAATAATGTAGATAGATAGATAGATAGATAGATAGATAGATTTTCTGAATAAATATGAGTACATATAGTGATGGTTTGGACCATTGTTTCCTTGTTATATATTGACCAGTAGATTACAGATTACAGTATGGCCTGCAGGAGCAGTCACAAGAATTTTCTTGATTCACAGAAAAAAAAAAAAGACTTTTAACAAAATCATCTTATTCATTTTTCTATATGTTACCTATAAGAGTATAAGCTGTGATACATTGTTGCATTTCTACTTTGACGCTTTCTTATATTTCTCTCCTGGAAACTCTTTTGCACCAGAAGAAAATCAGAATCCTGAAGGTCATTTTAAGGACAATATTTCAATCCAGCCCAAAAATTTTTTTTCCAACCTCTCTGCCATCTGTCAGCCGTTACAATATTTGATCACATCTCATTCAAATATCTGCTCATTAGTGTATTCAGCGCAAACAAGCGGCGCGGCGTTTATAGGCAGAAATCTGTTCACGACAGACACCACACTCATCTGATCGGAGAGCATACCAGTCAGGCGGCGTACATAGAAGGGGAAGGATTCGGGGCAATGTTCTTAAACATGTTTCTAGAAATTCCTTCCAATCCAATCTCTACATTCACTATAGATTATTAACCGCTGTAATGACAATTCTGTACAAAAATGTGACGCATTGATATCGAAGGGTTAGAACGTTGTACTCATTAGATTATAAAATTCTTTTTTGCAACATTGTATCAAAGCTGACACTCACATGGGCATTGATTGGTTGAGCTCTGATTTATCTACCTGTACTGAAGCATCACATGCCATAAAGCAATGGCCTCTTCCTTTCCATTCATGCATTATTTATGCTATGCCAAACAGCTCACAGCAACATATTAGTTAACCCCGTCAACACAGGGACTGTGCAAGAGTACACTCAACCCTTTGGATATAGTCACTGGCCGCTTTAACGTAATTTCATTAAAAAAAATAAAAAAAAGAATGATTTATTGCTTCCCCTTAGATAACCTTGTTTCCGGTGATACATTGCGTATTATGTCTAGTATCTGATTGACAGTTCCTGTCCTACAAATTGTCAGCACCACAAATCTCTTCCTCTTCCTGATTTGCGCCGAACATAAAGCCCCCCCCCCCCCCCTGCGTAATTACAAAGGGATCAGAGAGCAGAATGCATCCTCAATCCTCAGTAGATCTCATTAACAGGTGGAATCACACCCTCGGTCCCTGAAATATTGCCAAACGCCATAGAAACTGAGGTCTGGGCACCATCTGTAGCCGTCTCTGCGGGGGGGGGGGGGGGGGGGGGGCGTCGTTTTTCTTAGAGTATATTTAATTAAAAATAAATTTAAACAGGGGCAGGATTTCTTTATAAAATATTTCTATTGAAATGAATGCATGTTTAGAAATACATAATTGCTGTTACAGGAATTATATAGCATAATTTTTTTATTTTTTTTTTAAATATTTAGCATTTTTGTTTAGATGTTTCAAAATATCTAAAATGTCGATTTTTTTAACAGATTTTTTTTCCGCCTTTAGCAATATTTTGCATGAATCTCATGCGCAACCAAAGCTACAATATAATTTCAAGTAACAAAATACACATAAGACTTTTTTTTCACATTGGGCAATGAGATAAAGATAGTTCCATGTAATTACTGAGCAGTCTGTACCTGTTAGCAGCCAGTCTTGAAGCTATGTATCCTCCAGGGATTTGTGTTACTATGTAACCCCAAAAGAACGAGCCATGGATCATTCCAACAATCTCAGGATTCCAATTAAATTTTGCTTCCTGTTTAAGGAAAGAAAGAGAAATAAAATCTTGTATATTCTATAAATTAGCTATTTATTAAAATTCTTTAAAGTGGTAGAAACTGCGGAGAAGGGAAAATGGCAAATGTTCTTGTTTCATTTTAAAATTACCAAAAATCTCAATCTGAATTTGTATTTTTTATGCATTTTGCCCGGTTTTAAATAGTAGAAAATGTTGAAATTGATTTTTTTCTTACGACCGTGTAATATACACATTGCATACAGTAATAATTAGATCTTGGTGCACAGATTTATTACATACATGTTGCATACAGGTATGGTGATGTGAATGAAAATGGAGAGTAGCGTTAACTCTTTGCAGATTGTGTTGATTGTAAGAGGTTAATAGGAGGGAGGTGGGGCTGTAGGGGGGAGGCAGTGCTGGAAGTTTAGGGCTTGCTCACCTCTTTGATAATTTTTCCATTTAGATGAATGGTGCTGTTATTTACCATATCCACTATGGCCACTCCCAGATTGCAACGAATCCCAAAAGAAATGCAGAACCCCAGCCCACTCATGATGGCAATGATGTATCTCCGGGGTAGCCCAAAACAGGTGCAGTCACATATAGGAGGTTTTTTCTCTGACACTTGCTGCGGTTTTCCATCTTCAGTCAATTCAATGTTTTCATTGTTTTTAGGTTTTTTCTCTAAAACCCTTAAAAATAAGAAAAAAAGCTTTATATATTTTCACAAATTAAAAAAAATAATTGTCACATCATTTTACATTATGGATTAAGTAGTAAAGTAAAAAAACAATTCTTAGCTTAGAAACTAAAAAGAAACATTAACAAAATCTGTTTTCTAATTAGCTGAGCAAAACCTGCAAAGCCCCAGAAAAATCATCCCCTTAAATTATTAAATGTACTTTCATTAGGAAAAATAAATATTTCATGTACAGATAAAATGGGGGTTTTGCAAAAATCCCAAAAACAAATATTTAAAAAAATGTAAAACTGCAAAATAAAAATAAAACAACAAAACAATCTACAATTGATATTTGTGTAAGCGCCTTGTGACAAAAATGCATACAGTGAATTCCACATTGATAGGTGTTATATTTCTAGCGCTTTAACTACCTGAAATGTAAGACAATTTACACTAATTTCACGTTTGGTTCACATTTTTCAAATTTGTTCTCATTTTGTACATTTATCAGAGAAAAAGTAGAAAGACAATGCAGCAAATATGTCCGATGGTAGATAACTAAACAGAACTAAAAAAATAAAAGCAAAATGTTTAACTTTCTTGAAAATATTAATACTGTATTGTTTTTATGAGAATATGTCTCGGAGAAATAAATTTTTCGGAACCATTGTTAATGAAATCGAAGGAAAAAAAAACATTCAAATAGGTAATCTTGCCAATAAAATGGTCCTTTCCTAATGAGAATTCAAAATAATAATAATAGAATTTATGCTAAAATGAGAATGAGTCTAATGAGTTTAATGACATTTAATTTTTTTTTTGCAAAATTTAAATTCCATTTTACTCTCTAAAATAATTTTTGAGAAAAAAAGAATATTATACATATATATATATATATATATATATATATATACACACACACACACACACACACACATATATATATTGTGGTAAAACCAAAGTAATAAAATTATAGCTAAATTTAAAAAAAGAACATATATTGTAAAAAAATATATATAAACTATTAAAAATTAGAAAAAAAAATTTGAGGATGGAAGGAAATGTCTGTTTTTTTGCCCCTGCTGTCGGTCGAGCTGCGTACTTATGAAATATTTATTTATTCAGCTTAAGCTTCTGCAGATTCCACCTGGGAATCCAGTAATGGCATCTTCCCCCTTACATGTTTCTGGTTTTTGCAATAGTTAAACTTTAAAATTGAAATTAAATTTGAAGCCATGGGAAAACTGACGATCAGGCAACATGGCGGCAACCGAGCACGTACACAGCTTATCAATATTCATCGTATCAATGGGAGATATTTTGACTCACTGATTGACCTTCCATCCCATCGCCCTTAAACATATATAAAAAAAAAACTGAACATAAAACATTTACAAAGTAACAAAAATTGCATTTTTCCTTGAAATTCTGGTACCTGTGTAGATGACCCAGGGATTTGCCTGCAAAATTCTTCAGCCCTTCTTTCCCAGGTACTAGGACCCTTTGTTTTATAGTATCCATTATTGCTTCAGGTGTGTTGCTTGTCCTCTAGTTAAATGGTACAATGCAAAGAATGGCGACTTCTCATAGTGCTAGAGTAGATCCCAGGATGCAAAAAGATTCCAAACCTAATCCTACAAAAAACAAAAACAAAAAAAAGTGATGGCTTTGCCTACAGATAAAGAAGGAGGATTACAAAGTCTTCCTGGCTGGGGAGCTTCCTCTTACTGTAAGTGAAGGCAGCGTCATGGTTGGTACATAGCAGCATTTAGTCCTCTGGCGGCTTAAAAATCCATTTTACATAAGCATCGCCTCCATAAATTGCGAATTCTCAGCCGCAGCGATGGATGTTTTATGAAGAAGGTATTGCATTTCACCACAGACCAAAACTGACTTCCAAGGTAGAAATTCCCAGCATTGCAAAAATAGCATTTATTATCATAGCATAAACGGTAAGACTTTCAGCAGCAGAATACTGGACTGTATGCTGGAGTCCCTCAGACCATGGGAAGCAATGCAAATCCCAGGTAACCTCCTATGTCAGCACCATGGACAGGTCCAGTCGAAAGGAAGAGCCTCTTCTCGCTTCCACTGCTAACTTTCCAAGGGAATTGGGCGGATCGCCCTGTGCAGAATTCATTCTTAGTCTCTCCAGTGTGGATGCTATGGAAACCAAAGGGAAGATGTCATCATTTCAATCCAGGTTCACACAGAATGGAAAGTCCTCACTCCTAAGCAATTAAAAATGCTAAAACTTCACTTTTTCATTCCCTTTATGAATCTTTGTCTTATTTTTTTTCATATTTTAAATAAAATAATAAATAGTTTTTTTTTTCTATTTTTTACATTTTTCAACACAATAAATTTTTATAATTTTTATTTTAATTCTAATAAGATTTGGGTGTAATTAAAGCACCAAGTACTACATTCATTTACAATTATAGGAATAAGAAGAGTCATTATGTCATTTTTTTTTTATTTTATTATTTTATTGAATGGTTGCTTGTCCAAGCCAATACAAGAATAGGTTAAAGTTGAATTTTTCTATTTCATTTTGTATTTATTTAATTAAAAATGTATTTATTAGATTTTTCATTCACGTCATTTATTTATTTATTTATATCTTTAGAGCAAACATGAGAACAGTTCTAGCAAAAAAAAATGTTAACATCTTGTCAGAATGAATTTGCTTTGGCCCATAGCTACAAGCTTTAGTGAAGATGTAGAACGATCAATTAAAGATAATTCATACTCATAGCAGATATTGCTACTACCCTTCAGTAACCAATGCTTGGAATAATAATAATAAAAAAAAAAAAAAAAGCTAATGCTGTACAAGGCTGCCCTCTGGTGTAAAAATAAGGTATAGCATTCACTACAGAAATCTACAGAAATTAAGGTGTTAATGAGAATACCAATACCATATTACCAGGGACTGGCTGGCAAATTTTAGCCTGGGGGGACAAGCACACAGCACTGGCCCATGTGTAGCGGCCCACCCTTAACCTGTTTAACTTCGATTACCATATAATGGGGGTATAGGTAAATGGGCTTTAAATAGGTCCAAGGCGGCACCTGGTTATGTTTTCCTGGGGTCGTACACATGTGCAATCCCAGATACAGGACATGATTGAGTCTGTAGCTACAGCTGGACCATTAGAGGGACCCGATTTACCAACTCCTGAGCTGAAGAGACTCCATAAACTATTATGGGGTCCGCTCAGGATGCGGCTCCTTTACCGGACAGAAAAGTCTTGCATGCATGTGGCCGAACTCAGGTGCGAATGGATGCTACCACCCATCATCAGCTGACTACAGCTCTCATCGTACACAGTCAGTGGCAGAATAATAATTTCCATTTAGTGACTTACAGGTGACGTCTCCTCCTGAGTTCTTCTCCATCTGGTTCAGACCACCATGATGACATCTCCCGGCCACTATTCCGCTCTGCAGATTTTTTCTGAGAAGATGTCTTCAGCTCCTCTCTTTACCATCACAGGCTTCCAGTATCCGTAGTTTCAGGTGCTGCACATCTCGTATCATCTGAAGGCAATCGTCTATGCTGTGAAGATACGAGATGTGCAGCACCTGAAACTACGGATACTGGAAGCCTGTGCTAGCATTTCTCCTGCGGTGTTGCTATCAGTGTGTGAAGAGTGGGAGAAGAGGGTTGCATTGACAATCCAACACAATGGGCAGCACATTGAACACATTTTATAAGTGGTCAGAAACTTGTAAATAACTCATGAAAGAATAAAGTTACGTTAAAACCAAGCACACCATTGTTTTTCTTGTGAAATTCCCAATAAGTTTGATGTGTCACATGACCCTCTTCCTATTGAAAAAACAAAAGTTGGATTCAAAATGGCCGACTTCAAAATGGCCGCCATGGTCACCACCCATCTTGAAAAGTTTCCCCCCTCACATATACTAATGTGCCACAAACAGGAAGTTAATATCACCAACCATTCCCATTTTATTAAGGTGTATCCATATAAATGGCCCACCTTGTATATATCTGTACACACTGTATATATTACACCTCATACCTCACATATCAGTACACTGCTGTATATACTATATATCTGTACACACTGCATCTATTATACCTCGTACCTCACATATAAGTACTCTGCTGTATATACTATATATCTGTACACACTGCATCTATTATACCTCGTGCCTCACATATCAGTACACTGCTGTATATATTATATATCTGTACACACTGCATCTATTATACCTCGTGCCTCACATATCAGTACACTGCTGTATATACTATATATCTGTACACACTGCATCTATTATACCTCGTACCTCACATATCAGTACACTGCTGTATATACTATATATCTGTAGACACTGCATCTATTATACCTCATACCTCACATATCAGTACACTGCTGTATATACTATATATCTGTAGACACTGCATCTATTATACCTCGTACCTCACATATCAGTACACTGCTGTATATACTATATATCTGTACACTGCATCTATTATACCTCATACCTCACATATCAGTACACTGCTGTATATACTATATATCTGTAGACACTGCATCTATTATACCTCGTACCTCACATATCAGTACACTGCTGTATATACTATATATCTGTACACACTGCATCTATTAAACCTCATACCTCACATATCAGTACACTGCTGTATATACTATATATCTGTACCCACTGAATCTATTATACCTCGTACCTCACATATCAGTATACTGCTGTATATATTATATATCTGTACACACTGCATCTATTATACCTCGTGCCTCACATATCAGTACACTGCTGTATATACTATATATCTGTACACACTGCATCTATTATACCTCGTACCTCACATATCAGTACACTGCTGTATATACTATATATCTGTACCCACTGAATCTATTATACCTCGTACCTCACATATCAGTACACTGCTGTATATATTATATATCTGTACACACTGCATCTATTATACCTCGTGCCTCACATATCAGTACACTGCTGTATATACTATATATCTGTACACACTGTATCTATTATACCTCGTACCTCACATATCAGTACACTGCTGTATATACTATATATCTGTACACACTGCATCTATTATACCTCGTACCTCACATATCCGTACACTGCTGTATATACTATATATCTGTACACACTGCATCTATTATACCTCGTACCTCACATATCAGTACACTGCTGTATATATTATATATCTGTACACACTGCATCTATTATACCTCGTACCTCACATATCAGTACACTGCTGTATATACTATATATCTGTACACACTGTATCTATTATACCTCGTACCTCACATATCAGTACACTGCTGTATATACTATATATCTGTACACACTGCATCTATTATACGTCGTACCTCACATATCAGTACACTGCTGTATATACTATATATCTGTACACACTGCATCTATTATACCTCGTACCTCACATATCAGTACACTGCTGTATATACTATATACCTGTACACACTGCATCTATTATACCTCGTATCTCATATCAGTACACTGCTGTATATACTATATATCTGTACACTCTGCATCTATTATACTTCGTACCTCACATATCAGTACACTGCTGTATATACTATATATCTGTACACACTGCATCTATTATACCTCGTACCTCACATATCCGTACACTGCTGTATATACTATATATCTGTACACACTGCATCTATTATACCTCATACCTCACATATCAGTACACTGCTGTATATACTATATATCTGTACACTCTGCATCTATTATACTTCGTACCTCACATATCAGTACACTGCTGTATATACTATATATCTGTACACACTGCATCTATTATACCTCGTACCTCACATATCCGTACACTTCTGTATATACTATATATCTGTACACACTGCATCTATTATACCTCATACCTCACATATCCGTACACTGCTGTATATACAATATATCTGTACACACTGCATCTATTATACCTCGTGCCTCACATATCAGTACACTGCTGTATATACTATATATCTGTACACACTGAATCTATTATACCTCATACCTCACATATCAGTACACTGCTGTATATACTATATATCTGTACACACTGCATCTATTATACCTCGTGCCTCACATATCAGTACACTGCTGTATATACTATATATCTGTACACTCTGCATCTATTATACTTCGTGCCTCACATATCAGTACACTGCTGTATATACTATATATCTGTACACACTGCATATATTATACCTCGTACCTCACATATCAGTACACTGCTGTATATACTATATATCTGTACACACTGCATCTATTATACCTCGTACCTCACATATCAGTACACTGCTGTATATACTATATATCTGTACACACTGCATCTATTATACCTCATACCTCACATATCAGTACACTGCTGTATATACTATATATCTGTACACACTGAATCTATTATACCTCGTACCTCACATATCAGTACACTGCTGTATATACTATATATCTGTACACATTGCATCTATTATACCCCGTACCTCACATATCAGTACACTGCTGTATATACTATATATCTGTACACACTGCATCTATTATACCTCGTACCTCACATATCAGTACACTGCTGTATATACTATATATCTGTACACTGCATCTATTATACCTCATACCTCACATATCAGTACACTGCTGTATATACTATATATCTGTAGACACTGCATCTATTATACCTCGTACCTCACATATCAGTACACTGCTGTATATACTATATATCTGTACACACTGCATCTATTAAACCTCATACCTCACATATCAGTACACTGCTGTATATACTATATATCTGTACCCACTGAATCTATTATACCTCGTACCTCACATATCAGTACACTGCTGTATATATTATATATCTGTACACACTGCATCTATTATACCTCGTGCCTCACATATCAGTACACTGCTGTATATACTATATATCTGTACACACTGCATCTATTATACCTCGTACCTCACATATCAGTACACTGCTGTATATACTATATATCTGTACCCACTGAATCTATTATACCTCGTACCTCACATATCAGTACACTGCTGTATATATTATATATCTGTACACACTGCATCTATTATACCTCATGCCTCACATATCAGTACACTGCTGTATATACTATATATCTGTACACACTGTATCTATTATACCTCGTACCTCACATATCAGTACACTGCTGTATATACTATATATCTGTACACACTGCATCTATTATACCTCGTACCTCACATATCCGTACACTGCTGTATATACTATATATCTGTACACACTGCATCTATTATACCTCGTACCTCACATATCAGTACACTGCTGTATATATTATATATCTGTACACACTGCATCTATTATACCTCGTACCTCACATATCAGTACACTGCTGTATATACTATATATCTGTACACACTGTATCTATTATACCTCGTACCTCACATATCAGTACACTGCTGTATATACTATATATCTGTACACACTGCATCTATTATACGTCGTACCTCACATATCAGTACACTGCTGTATATACTATATATCTGTACACACTGCATCTATTATACCTCGTACCTCACATATCAGTACACTGCTGTATATACTATATACCTGTACACACTGCATCTATTATACCTCGTATCTCATATCAGTACACTGCTGTATATACTATATATCTGTACACTCTGCATCTATTATACCTCGTACCTCACATATCAGTACACTGCTGTATATACTATATATCTGTACACACTGCATCTATTATACCTCATACCTCACATATCAGTACACTGCTGTATATACTATATATCTGTACACTCTGCATCTATTATACTTCGTACCTCACATATCAGTACACTGCTGTATATACTATATATCTGTACACACTGCATCTATTATACCTCGTACCTCACATATCCGTACACTTCTGTATATACTATATATCTGTACACACTGCATCTATTATACCTCATACCTCACATATCCGTACACTGCTGTATATACAATATATCTGTACACACTGCATCTATTATACCTCGTGCCTCACATATCAGTACACTGCTGTATATACTATATATCTGTAGACACTGCATCTATTATACCTCGTACCTCACATATCAGTACACTGCTGTACATACTATATATCTGTACACACTGAATCTATTATACCTCATACCTCACATATCAGTACACTGCTGTATATACTATATATCTGTACACACTGCATCTATTATACCTCGTACCTCACATATCAGTACACTGCTGTATATACTATATATCTGTACACACTGCATCTATTATACCTCATACCTCACATATCAGTACACTGCTGTATATACTATATATCTGTACACACTGAATCTATTATACCTCGTACCTCACATATCAGTACACTGCTGTATATACTATATATCTGTACACATTGCATCTATTATACCCCGTACCTCACATATCAGTACACTGCTGTATATACTATATATCTGTACACACTGAATCTATTATACCTCATACCTCACATATCAGTACACTGCTGTATATACTATATATCTGTACACACTGCATCTATTATACCTCATACCTCACATATCAGTACACTGCTGTATATACTATATATCTGTACACACTGCATCTATTATACCTCGTGCCTCACATATCAGTACACTGCTGTATATACTATATATCTGTACACACTGCATCTATTATACCTCGTACCTCACATATCAGTACACTGCTGTATATACTATATATCTGTACACTCTGCATCTATTATACTTCGTACCTCACATATCAGTACACTGCTGTATATACTATATATCTGTACCCACTGAATCTATTATACCTCGTACCTCACGTATCAGTACACTGCTGTATATTATTTGTCAGGCACAAGGTATAATGGATGCAGTGGGTACGGTTACTGTATATTTGGACAGTTATATATTATGGTCACTGAGTGAGGTACGTGAGGAATTGGGGGTTGTAGTTAAGGTTATGGTCAGTATTAGTATTCGGGTTAGGATCATTATTACGGTTAGGATTAGTGTTAGGCCTCTTGCACACTAACGTATTTTTATTCCGTGTCCGTTCCGTTTTTGCGGTTTCCGTTTGCATGCGGAACCATTCATTTCAATGGTTCAGCAAAAAAAATTGAATGTACTCCATGTGCATTCCGTTTCCGTATTTCCGTTCTGCTAAAAGATAGAACTTGTCCTATTATTGTCCGCATCACGGACAAGGATAGTACTGTTCTATTAGGGGCCAGCTGTTCCGTTCTGCAAAATACGGAATGCACATGGATGTCATCCGTATTTTTTGAAAACTGCAAAATACAGTCAGGTCCATAAATATTGGGACATCGACACAATTCTAACATTTTTGGCTCTATACACCACCACAATGGATGTGAAATGAAACAAACAAGATGTGCTTTACCTGCAGACTGTCAGCTGTAATTTGAGGGCATTTACATCCAAATCAGGTGAACGGTGCAGGAATTACAGCAGTTTGCATATGTGCCTCCTACATGTTAAGGGACCAAAAGTAATGGGACAATTGGCTTCTCAGCTGTTCCATGGCCAGGTGGGTGTTATTCCCTCATTATCCCAAATACAATGAGCAGATACAAGGTCCAGAGGTCATTTCACGTCTGCTATTTGCATTTGGAATCTGTTGCTGTCAACTCTCAAGATGAGATCCAAAGAGCTGTCACTATCAGTGAAGCCATCATTAGGCTGAAAAAACACAACAAACCCATCAGAGAGATAGCAAAAACATTAGGCCTGGCCAAAACAACTGTTTGGAACATTCTTAAAAAGAAGGAACGCACGGGTGATCTCAGCAATACCAAAAGACCCGGAAAACCACGGAAAACAACTGTGGTGGATGAACGAAGAATTATTTCTTTCCCTGGTGAAGAAAACACCTTCACAACAGTTGGCCAGATCAAGAACACTCTCCAGGGGGTAGGTGTATGTGTGTCAAAGTCAACAATCAAGAGAAGACTTCACCAGAGGGAATACAGAGGGTTCACCACAAGATGCAAACCATTGGTGAGCCTCAAAAACAGGAAGGCCAGATTAGAGTTTGCCAAACGACATCTAAAAAAGCCTTCACAGTTCTGGAACAACATCCTATGGACAGATGAGACCAAGATCAACTTGTACCAGAGTGATGGGAAGAGAAGAGTATGGAGAAGGAAAGGAACTGCTCATGATCCTAAGCATACCACCTCATCAGTAAAGCATGGTGGTGGTACTGTCATGGCGTGGGCATGTTTGGCTGCCAATGGAACTGCTTCTCTTGTATTTATTGATGATGTGACTGCTGACAAAAGCAGCAGGATGAATTCTGAGGAGTTTCGGGCAATATTATCTGCTCATATTCAGCCAAATGCTTCAGAACTCATTGGACGGCGCTTCACAGTGCAGATGGACAATGACCCAAAGCATACTGCAAAAGCAACCAAAGAGTTTTTTAAGGGAAAGAAGTGGAATGTTCTGCAATGGCCGAGTCAATCACCGGACCTGAATCCGATTGAGCATTTCACTTGCTGAAGACAAAACTGAAGGGAAAATGCCCCAAGAACAAGCAGGAGCTGAAGACAGTTGCAGTAGAGGCCTGGCAGAGCATCACCAGGGATGAGACCAGCGTCTGGTGATGTCTATGCGTTCCAGACTTCAGGCTGTAATTGACTGCAAAGGATTTGCAACCAAGTATTAAAAAGTGAAAGTTTGATTTATGATTATTATTCTGTCCCATTACTTTTGGTCCCTTAACAAGTGGGAGGCACATATGCAAACTGCTGTAATTCCTGCACCGTTCACCTGATTTGGATGTAAATCCCCTCAAATTACAGCTGACAGTCTGCAGGTAAAGCTCATCTTGTTCGTTTCATTTCAAATCCATTGTGGTGGTGTATAGAGCCAAACATGTTAGAATTGTGTCGATGTCCCAATATATATGGACCTGACTGTACATACGGTCGTGTGCAAGAGGCCTTAGGGTTTGTATTAGGGTCTTTATTAGGGTTATGATTAGGGTCCATTCACACGTCCGTATTGCGGATCCGCAATACACCGGGCCGGCACCCCTATAGAAATGCCTATTCTTGTCCTCTATTGCGGACAAGAATAGGACATGTTCTATTTTTATCGGGAGCCGCAGACCGGAAATGCGTATATGCAGACAGCACAATGTGTGCTGTCCGCATCCTTTCCATCCCCATTGAGAATAAATGGGTCCGCACCCGTTCCGCATAATTGAGGAACGGATGCGGACCCATTCTACGGACGTGTGAGTATTACAGTTATGAATCAGTATTAGGGTTAGAATAATAATAAGATTAGGATCCGTATTAGAATTAGTCTTAGGCCTCATGCACACGGCCGTTGTTTGGGTCCGCATCCGAGCCGCCATTTTGGCGGCTCGGATGCGGACCCATTTACTTCAATGGGGCCGCAAAAGATGCGGACAGCAATCCGTGTGCTGTCCGCATCCGTGGCTCCGTTTCGCGGCCTCACTAAAAAAATATAACCTGTCCTATTCTTGTCTGCGCTTTGCGGACAAGAATAGGCATTTATATTGCTGGCTTCCGTTTTTTGCGGATCTGCGGTTTGCGGACCGCAAAAAACGGAACGGTCATGTGCATGAGGCCTTAGGGTTAGGGGTCAATATTACAGTTAGGTCTAGCATGAGAGTTAGGGGCCAGTAGACACATATACAATTGAGTTCAGGGGCCCTGAAAGGGGTGGCATTGCTTTGTTTTGAAGAAATCATCCATGTTTTTTAAAACCTGGACAACCCTGTAAGGCCTCTTTCACAAGGGCGTCCCGGATATGCTCCAGATGCGTCGCGTGTGCATTGCGGGAAAACCGCGCGAGTAGGCACGCAATTGCAGTCAGTTTTGACTGCGATTGCGTTCCGATATTCAGTTTTTATCGCGCGGGTGCAATGCGTTTTGCACACGCGTGAGAAAAAACTGAATGTGGTACCCAGATTCGAACCCGGACTTCTTCACTGAAGTTCGGGCTTGGGATCGGTGTTCTGTAGATTTTATTATTTTCCCTTATAACATGGTTATAAGGGAAAATCATAGCATTCTTAATACGGAATACTTACTAAAATGTCGACTGAGGGGTTAAAAAACTAAAAAAATTAACTCACCTTATCCACTTGATCGCGCAGCCGGCATCGTCTTCTTTCAGTGCCTTCTATATTCATTCAGCAGGACCTACGCTGACGTCACCGCCATCAAAGGTCCTTTTGCAGGTCCTGAAAGAAGAAGAAAGAAGACATGCCGCCTGCGCAAACAAGTGGATGAGGCGAGTTAATTTTTTAACCCCTCAAGCCACATTTTAGTGAGCATTCTGTATTAAGAATGCTATTATTTTCCCTTATAAACATGTTATAAGGGAAAAGAAGACAGTGATTAAACTTTAATGGGTTGCTCATCCCTATCATTTCCTAGCAACCATGCGTGAAAATCGCACCGCATCCGCACTTGCTTGCGGATGCTTGCGATTTTTTTACACAGACCCATTCATTTATATGGGGCCTGCGTTGCGTGAAAAATGCAGAGGATAGAACATTCTGCGATTTTCACGCAACGCACAAGTGATGAGTGAAAATCACCGCTCATGTGAACAGCCCCATTAAAGTGAATGAGTCCGGATTCAGTGCGGGTGGAATGCGTTCACCTCACGCATTTCACCCGTGCGGAAAATTCCCCCATGTGAAAGAGGCCTAAGGCTTAAATCCCCTGATTTGGTGCTGCAGTTAACAAAAGTGATAAGGAGACATCAGAGCAGTCAGACAAGGGGACAGATAAAACCGATATATGACCCATATGGACATTTCCGACTAGCAAAGAAAATTTCTCTTCCTTTCACACAGCAGACCATTCCATGATCAACATACGTATGTGAAAGTAGTAAAGCTCCTCAGTATAACTGTAAGCCGTGTACCGGGGTGGGCTCCCCAGGATACAGCGAAGTCACGAACGAGGAAAGCAACTCTGACACCAGCTTTTGCAAAAACTGAATTTTACTAACGTGATAATAAACACAACCACAAATGCTGAGAACATAAAATAAGTTTACATACACCCAGCCCAAAGGCTGAGACCCCTGTGTTGCACAGCACGGCGCCCCCCGATGGATGCCAGCGGAAATTTCGCGGTAATTTACCTACTGGCGGGCACAACTAAAACTGCCTCGCCGTACCTATTATTATCCTGAAACAAACACAAACAATTGGTTGGGTGCTTAGTACGGGCTGGCCTGCGGTGCAACACAACAGTTCACAATCTTACCTTGCTCTATATTACTCCCCCTCCGATAACTAGTCCGGTAGCACGTGTCTGATTATTACTCCTGAGCAAAATGCTGAACTGAATGGAGTTCGTGGGGCTGTTTATCAGCTCCCAAATGTACAATGTCACTTTTAGTAATAGAGTTCTTGTAGTACCAGTAGCAACTGTTTAGACCTGACACAAAGCAGTCTCTAGGCACCAACACTGCCATGAGATGCGTGCACGATCTTACCGACTCGGGTCTGCTCTTTATCCACTGATGTCTCTGAACCGAACAACCAGTCTCTCCAGCAAACATGAGGTCTTACATGGTATGCAGCTTGTTCCTTAGCTCTTGTCAGCCTTCCTGGTAACAATTCTCGTTTCCCCGGACAGGATCTGTGTTTTGGACAACAAGCTGTGGTCAAAGAGGAGGTCCTCTCACTCCTGGATCCATTACCTTCTCTGCTAGAGCACAGTTCCTCAGCTCGCTCCTAAGATGGCTGCTCCTTCTCCATGCTCTGAGAAAGCCACACCTCTTATGAATATGGAACTATATATATGCAATCAGTCAGCTGGGCCTAGGAAACAGCAGCACCTTGTGGCCAAACAGCAGAACGTCAGTCCAGAACATTTAATTTATTCCATACATAAACAGTGTTTAAACAATGATAGCTGTTTCTCAAACTTACATAACTTTAAAAAAACACACACACAAAAAAAAAAACAGAGAGTAAAGGTGGCCATACCCCTAGAAATAGTTCAGATAAGCAATGTTAACGAGTTTGTGCCCCGCCTATGAACATGGACGCATTCTTATACAGACTACTGACAGGCGATCTCTGTGTCCTCTCAGTTATTTTAGTCGACCCACTCACTTCAATGAATCTCGAGGGAAAAATCACACTGGATAGTTCATACTATGAAGCATGTACCATCATTTATGGAGATGCCTTCGGACTTGTGCATTAGGTTTATATTTTACTTGCAGCTGTGTAAGGGTATGTTTGGATGAGATGTTTTTAAACGCACAGTCAAAATTGCATTTCAATCAGGTGTTTAAATCCGCACTCAGTTTTACCGGGTTTGTTGCAGCTTTGTGATCTGGTTATTTGCTGTGCCATTTATTAGGTTAAAAATGTAACACAAATGTATTTCACTTGTATAAACTGCAGGGTCAATGACCACATATAAAAAAACAAAAAAAAACACAGTAAAAACAAGTGCGTATTCAACAGCGTTTTATTTACTGCATGGTCAAAATCATTTTCTGTAGCTACTGTATACCCTCAAGTCAGTAGGCAGCTATAGCCAAACTAATAGGGGGCGTGAGCACTAAACGCGCCTAGGGCGGCAAAAGCCCTAAATCCAGCCCTGGCAGTGGGGAGACATCTCACTGGCTTTAAACTGCACTTTGCTATGTGTGGGTAGCGGGACAGTCCACCAAGGTAATGACAGAAAGAGCTTGCCCACTCAGAATGCATGCACAGGCATGAAAAAGACCCTGCAAGAAGCGCGGTCCAAATCTACAGGGTAGGCCATTTATATGGATACACCTTAATAAAATGGGAATGGTTGGTGATGTTAACTTCCTGTTTGTGGCACATGAGTATATGTGAGGGGAGAAACTTTTCAAGATGGGTGGTGACCATGGCGGCCATTTTAAAGTCGGCCATTTTGAATCCAACTTTTGTTTTTTCAATAGGAAGACGGTCATGTGACACATCAAACTTATTGGGAATTTCACATGAAAAACAATAGTGTGCTTGGTTTTAACGTAACTTTATTCTTTCATGAGTTATTTACAAGTTTCTCTTTGTTTACAGCCATTGACATGTCGCCGAGGTTAACACGTGAGGAGCGGATAGAAATTGTGTTGATGTCTGGTGAACGCAGTAACCGGGTCATTGCAGCAGATTTCAATGCAAGACACCCTACGAGACCACCCATCTCCCATGCTACAGTTAGCAAACTGCTTGCTAAGTTTCGTGAAACTGGTTCAGTGTTGGATTTGCCAAAATGTGGAGGCATGAAATCTGTCTGTAATGAAGAAACATCAGTGGCTGTCCAAGCTTCATTCAGCAAGAGCCCACAGCGTAGCACTCGCCGCATGTCACTGGAGAGCGGCATTGGTCGAACATCCCTTCGGCGGATATTAGCTACTCACAAATGGCCCCCTTACAAACTCCAGCTACTGCAGCATCTCAACGAGGATGACCCAGATTTGCAGAATGGGCAAAACAAAAATTGGAACAGGACCCTCAGTTTACGCAGAAGATTTTGTTCAGTGATGAGGCAAACTTTTATGTGAATGGTGAAGTTAACAAACAAAACCACCGCTATTGGTCTGACACTAACCCACATTGGATAGATCCCTCCAAGACTGATGGTATGATGTGGTATATGGGGTGCAAAGATAGTGGGGCCA
Source organism: Bufo bufo (assembly GCF_905171765.1). Taxonomy (NCBI): domain Eukaryota; kingdom Metazoa; phylum Chordata; class Amphibia; order Anura; family Bufonidae; genus Bufo; species Bufo bufo. The sequence goes on along the minus strand of NC_053398.1, from coordinate 9,206,433 downwards.
TTCTATATCAATGGAAACCTCAAGGCCACGGGATATGCGAAATTGCTACATGATGATGTGTTTCCCTCTTTATGCACTGAAGCTGGCACGTTCCCTGAGTTTTTCCAGCAAGATGGTGCACCACCACATTATGGGTGTCAGGTCCGAGCATTCCTAGATGAACAGTTTCCTGGAAAGTGGATTGGTCGTCGTGGGCCAGTTGAATGGCCCCCAAGGTCTCCCCATCTGACCCCCTTAGACTTTTATCTTTAGGGTCATCTGAAGGCAATTGTCTATGCTGTGAAGATACGAGATGTGCAGCAGCTGAAACTACGGATACTGGAAGCCTGTGCTAGCATTTCTCCTGCGGTGTTGCTATCAGTGTGTGAAGAGTGGGAGAAGAGGGTTGCATTGACAATCCAACACAATGGGCAGCACATTGAACACATTTTATAAGTGGTCAGAAACTTGTAAATAACTCAAGAAAGAATAAAGTTACGTTAAAACCAAGCACACCATTGTTTTTCTTGTGAAATTCCCAATAAGTGTGATGTGTCACATGACCCTCTTCCTATCGAAAAAAAAAAAAAAGTTGGATTCAAAATGGCCGACTTCAAAATGGCCGCCATGGTCACCACCCATCTTGAAAAGTTTCCCCCCTCACATATACTAATGTGCCACAAACAGGAAGTTAATATCACCAACCATTCCCATTTTATTAAGGTGTATCCATATAAAAGGCCCACCCTGTACTATTGTTTCTGTGTCTGAATTCAAGTGTAATTTACACCAGAATTTAGGCCGGTAATAGGTGGTATAAAGACTAGAGCGTCTAAAGGTGCCACTAGCTGGAGATGTGCTTGTACTTTATAATCATTCTGTCCTTGCTGCAATGGAAATCTTCTCTCCATGCACTGATTTCCTTCTGAACTTGTGCTTCCCATCAGCAGCCAATTTGATCGAGCAGAGCTGTAGTGTAAAGTATGGGGGAAAAAGAGATTCTAGCAAATTATGTAGCTAAGCTGGAGTCAGTAGCTATGCCCTAATAGATCAAAATCAGAAAGCAGACGACACTGAAGGAAACGGATGAGGGCTTATTCGGATGAGCTCTTTAAAACTCACATGTGTTCCATCCGCTAAAATGGTGGAATCTATATTGTCCCCACCTGCGTTCTGCATGTCCATTTTTGCTGTTCATATGTCATCCATTTTTTCATGTCAATAAAATCTCCTGGCATACAGCTGTGAAAAAAAGGCATGAACAAAGATGGCGTCAGTGTGGTCTTTTTTAGTGGACCTGTTGACTTGAACAGGCGACTCAAAATCCCTCAGGTAAATAAGCCTTAACGGCTAAGAGTTATTTAGGGTAAGCGGCTTATAATCAGCATCTTAAAAAGGCTGTTAAATATTGGTTGCACTGTTATTGATCTGACTTGTAATGGTCTGTATTCTGCTCCAGAGCTGCACTCACTATTCTGCTGGTGGAGTCACTTTGTACATACATTACTTATCCTGTACTGATCCTGAGTTACATCCTGTATTATACTCCAGAGCTGCACTCACTATTCTGCTGGTGGAGTCACTGTGTACATACATTACTTATCCTGTACTGATCCTGAGTTACATCCTGTATTATACTCGAGAGCTGCACTCACTATTCTGCTGGTGCAGTCACTGTGTACATACATTACTTATCCTGTACTGATCCTGAGTTACATCCTGTATTATATTCCAGAGCTGCACTCACTATTCTGCTGGTGCAGTCACTGTGTACATACATTACTTATCCTGTACTGATCCTGAGTTACATCCTGTATTATATTCCAGAGCTGCACTCACTATTCTGCTGGTGCAGTCACTGTGTACATACATTACTTATCCTGTGCCGATCCCGAGTTGCATCCTGTATTATACTCCAGAGCTGCACTCACTATTCTGCTGGTGCAGTCACTGTGTACATACATTACTTATCCTGTACTGAGCCTGAGTTACATCCTGTATTATACTCCAGAGCTGCACTCACTATTCTGCTGGTGCAGTCACTGTGTACATACATTACTTATCCTGTACTGATCCTGAGTTACATCCTGTATTATATTCCAGAGCTGCACTCACTATTCTGCTGGTGGAGTCACTGTGTACATACATTACTTATCCTGTACTGATCCTGAGTTACATCCTGTATTATACTCCAGAGCTGCACTCACTATTCTGATCCTGAGTTACATCCTGTATTATACTCGAGAGCTGCACTCACTATTCTGCTGGTGCAGTCACTGTGTACATACATTACGTATCCTGTACTGATCCTGAGTTGCATCCTGTATTATATTCCAGAATGCAGCTCCGGAGTACTATACAGACTGTTACATGCATGTAAATTGATTTCTCACATCTTTTATAAAACTGAACAGATTTTTTAATAGATTTTTTTTTTCAGACCCCTTGTCCCTTAACAAGGACATGAGTCATAATCTTATGGTTACTCAGGACTTCACTTTCTGATGGCAGATGCGCCAGGTCCTTCTGTATACAGTTACGCCTCTACCCTCCTCGATCCAAATAGCAGCTGCAAGGTGAAGAGTCTCCTGGAGGGTCCTCGTGTCTGAGTGCTGACATTGTACTGTGGAGGTCAATGTTAAAGGGGAGAGGCACTGTGGAGGTCACTGTTAATGAGGCGGGGTGCTCTGGGCGGGGGGTGACCTGTCAAGGGGGTGGGTGGGTTGCTGTGGAGGTCATGTTTTAAGAGGGTGGAGTGCTGTGGATGGCACTCTTAAGGAGGCAGGGTACTGTGGGGGTGACATTTTAAGGGGCGGGGTGCTATGGAGGTGACATGTCGCGCGTCAGCGCTTCATCTGGCCCGTAGTGTAACTGCGCGTCTGGGCCAGTTATTTAAGCATCGGCTCTGGTGTCTCACAACTATGACGTCATCCGCTGCGCCACAAACTCGGCGCACTCGTCTGACGTCGCCCTGGAATCGGTGCTTCATATTGTGGTAAAACACAAATATAAAAACAGCAAATCTCTTACTAACATATTAGATGGTTATAGAAACACTTGCCAATCTATTTTATCATTTAGGCCTAGCGGGCCCATTGCGCCCATGCGCAGTATTCATCAATTTATCTCCTTAGTAATTTGCGGTGCCTATCTCCTGCCTGGGGGAGGTTCTGTACCGTTTCTATGCCCGCAAACTTCACATTGACATCTCCGTTATGTATGGAATTGACATGTTCTATTACGCGTGGGCAACCCTTGCCTGAGCTTATGGATAATACATGTTCCCTAATCCTTTCATTTAGGTTTTGTGTATACAGCTCCTATGCCTGCCTGTGTGTCTCCATGGTTACAGACTGCAGATAAAATCTGTGTAGTCTGGCCCTACAGTCCATTGTTCTCCAGATTACTCATAGCTCATAGGGGAGCTTTCCAATAGGGGAAACACTGTATCAGAGCGTACTATCCTAGGCCTGCAGTTTGTAACAATGTATCAAAGAAGAAGGTAGATATGCAAAAATACACCTCTATCAATTATATTTACCATGCCAAATTTTTACATCTACTACTACTACACATGCTTGGAGATCTAGGGTAGTGAAGGTGTTAAACATAAAATACATAGTGCTGAAGAGTAGGTTGAGGTTGTTTAAGCATAGGGAAAGGGTTAATGTTAATATCCTCCTTTATTTACCTCTGGAATTGAATTCTGTTTGCTTGCAGCCACCAGTAGGGGGAGCTCACTGCAGTCAGAAATTGAATCTGTATAAATCCCTATGTAAGGAGCTCCCCCTAGTGGTAGCTGTGTAATTCTACAACTCCTTCTGACAACTGTGTGATAGGTCACTGGCAAAGAGCAGATCATTGGGGCCTTGATGTTCTTGTTTCAATCAACTTTATTGATAAAAACCTAAAAATTCACAGTCAACGGCATTATTACCCTGCAGTGTTGGGGTATTGCATTTGAAACCCACCAGAGACACTATCTGAATCTTTTAGCTACTATTTTCTCATGTAGAACTGTGGCCCCTCTGTAGCAGCTACCACAACTCCCAGTAAGTATATCATCGTTATGTGTCAAACTCAGCTATGCTACTCCAATATAACATCCAGATGACTCACCCTTAGGCCCCCTGCACACGAAGGTGTGCTTCCCGTTGCCATATTGCTGACCGCATTTGCGGATCCGCAATACATGGGTGCCGTTCAGTGGGCATTCCGCATCACAGATGTGGACCCATTCACTTGAATGGGTCCGCAAATCCGGAGATGCGGAATGGTGTGGAACAGAACCCTATGGAAGCACTACGGTGTGCTTCCGTGGAGTTTCGTCCCGTACTTCTGTTCCTCAAAAAGATAGAACATGTCCTATCTTTTTGCGGAATGGCCGTGAATGGGTCCACGATCTGCTGCGGCTGCCCCACGGACTGTGTTCGTGCATTGCGGCCCGCAGCACGACCGCGGGGTGCACACGTTCGTGTGCAGGGGGCCTTAAAGGGATGCAGCCTGCACAGTTCCCGCTGGGTCATCATGCTCCTCCTCGGATCCCTGTTCCATTGTATACATCGCTCTTTATCTTGTTACACAAACAGATCTATAAACATATGACCTTTCCTGCGCCAAAACAGGTGTCAGGATCTGTGTTTCTAAATCCCAGGCAGATAACACGAATAAACCTGATGTGATTAATTAGTCTCATTATACACGAGGAAGCGATTAGTGCGATAAACATATTAGGCTGGTGGTTGTTTATTGTCGCCCACGAGCCATGGGTGCTGCAGTGGTTTCCATTAGTGAGGAGGAACAGGAGAAGACAAAGGACGAGGGCACGGGGCGAGTAGACACCAGAGGAGGCAAAGACATCACCAAAATGTTTGCTTTTTCAGCCCACCTGCTTTTGCTATTTTGTCCCAGCGGTTGTCACTCATCTTTCCCAGGATCCTGCATAGCAAATGGCGAAAGGGTGGGTAATAACACTGATTCATGTGACAGATTTAACTATTCAGGACTCTGGGAAAGCTGGGTGGACACACTATGGTAGATGTAAGGACAGTCTCGTTGATTGGCACTCAACTTTCCCTGACACAGATGACTGAGAAACTTGGAATAAGATTTTCATTGCTCCTCTGATACAGATGCTTGGAGGTCTAGGGTGGTGAAGGAGTTAAACATAAAATACATGGTTCTGAACAGTAGGTTGAAGTTGTTTAAGCACAGTGAAAAGGGTTAATGCCATCATCCCTCTTCATTCAGCTCTGGAACTGAATTCTGTTTGCTTATAGCCACCAGTAGGGGGAGCTCTCTGCAAGGAGTGCAGGCTCTATAACTCTACAACTCTTTCTGACAACTGTGGGGTAGGTTCCTGGCAATGAGAACATCATTGGGGCTTGATATTATTGTTTCAATTAACGTTATCAATAAAACAAAACAATACACAGTCATGAACCTTATTTTTACCTTGCAGTGCTGGGGTCTTGCATTTGAAACCCACCTGCATTGGTTAGCTGCTATTTTCTCATGTAGCCCTGTGGCCCCTCTATATTTCATGCTTCAGATTTAACTATTCAGGACTCTGGGAAAGCTGGGTGGCACACTCCGCGGAAGACATTATGACAGTGTCACGGCGGAGAGTGGGGGAAACCCCCCGCCGTGCGATGTTAAAGGGATAGTGGGAAGCTGCTAGGCCAGGTCACCTCCTAATGCGTCCCTAACTCTGACCCCGACTCCTAACCGTATGAGCCAACCCAGATGGTAGGAGGGCTCATACTCCGGAACCTCGGGTCCCTACTAGCCCTCAGGAAATCCCTGGACTAGGAGCAGGGTAAGACGACCTGTTCCTCCTAGACACGGACGAACAGGAGTCTCACTGGCCAAGCTGCAAGGAAAGGGGAACATATACAGCATATGGCAATGGCAGGTAAGGGAAACTAGTACCACACCTAGCTGCCACAGACACACAGCCTGGAACCCGTGCACAAGTGCTGATGTCCACACCAACATAAAAGGACACAGGAACCCAGGAAACCATAGCTGCAAAAGGTGAGACACCACAAGAACATAAAGTTAACATCTTAACATATTCTTAACATCTTAACGTCTATGACCACAAGGGTGGCCCTCACTGGATAGATGGCATAAGAAGACCAGGAGGATGACTCCAGCATACAGCATGGCTGGAGTACCCCTCTGCTTCAGGCATCCAGCAGAAGCTAAATAGCCCAAGTAGCCGCACCCACACAGACACACACTAGGAAGGGAGTTAACCCTTCCAACACCAGACAAGGTAAGGTAGCCACTTAAAGGGGAAGTGCACATACGACTAAATCCCGTGCATACCAAACAAAGAAAGTGCACACATACAAACACACGTTGCCTGATGCAACCGCATGCATAGACAGCGGACCGCCGAGCAACCAGCTCAGGCTGCTCCACTGCCAACAACCTCATGTTGCCAACGGCGACCACACGTGAGGCAACATACTAACAGCCCTCACCTGTGGTTGACAACAAGAGCAGACCGCGGGCAACTGCATGCGGCTCAAGGAGTCGCGACCATGACCATGGTCGTGACAGACAGACACATTGATGGGCACTCAGCTTTACCTGACACAGATGACTCAGATAAGTGGAATCAGATTTTCATTGCTCGTCCAAAACAGGTTGAGGCCTCGCAGTATAAAAAAAAAAAAAAGGGAACATTTTTAAAAAGTAAAGTATAATGTACAATTGTTATTCAAGCAATAAGTTGTAGATCAAGAGCCAATATTGGGGCCACAAGGGCAGCAATAAGGTAACCTGCATTACATGGCACCCACTAGAATCTACAGGCACCCATGGGTCCTGTGGTTCCTCCAGAACTGAGCTGTTTGGCTCTTGCATCTCATGCTTCCTGAATGGGACACACATTGTAACTCCTATCAACAAAGAAAAACTTTACACAAAGTGGAAAGACACAATGTATCAGTATAAACAGGATCAGCTGCTACCTACTGTATCCTGTGTTATATCACTCTCCAGTCACATCCAGAGCTGCATTCAAAATTATGATTTTTTTTTCCCCCATTTAGTCTGAGGGTACAGAAGCATACATCTCACTGCTGGTTCAGTTTTATTAAACAGCATGCTCTACCTAGGGGGACATTTATCATACCCTCTGTTCCAGAAAACCAGCTGTTGCACAAAATTCTGTGGGTTTTACTCAGTGGTGAGGGGCCAGAGTAAGCCGTCCATCAGATGTATTATAATCTAATCTAGGAAACTGGCCTGGATTATAGCTCCATTGCTGGTCTAGATCTCTGCTTTCTTGCACGGAAAGTAAGTAAGAGAGAGACTAAGATCGGAGTGTAAAATGCCAGTCTTGATAAATGTCCCCCCTAGTATTTATAACAGGCCGAGTACCGTATATTGTGTCTTGTGCATCTTCCAGAATGTAATGCTTGATATTAGCCATTTGACTCCACAGCAATTTCACTTGCACAGCAGATAAAATCGTGCACAGAAACCATAGGGCCACATAATTTAAAGAATAGAACCTGCTCATGTTTTAGGTATAAAATTCAATGCTGATTGCTTTCATGATATATCTATATAGGAGGCGCTGTTTTAAGACTTATATAATTCTGGCTGCCTGCAGCCACCACTAGGGGGAGCTGATGTTATAACATAGCATTGGTCTTGGAGATGTCTGTTTTCAAGTGCAGGCTTTAATGCAAAATACAGTGCCTTGAAAAAGTATTTATACCCTTTGAACTTTTCCACATTTTTTCATGTTACACCCACAAACTTGTATTTTATTGGGATTTCATGTAATAGACCAGCACAAAGTGGCAAGTATGTGTAAACTGAAAAGAAAATGATACATAGTTAAAAAAATGTTTAAATAAAAACCTCAAAAAAGTGTGTCATGCATTTGTATTCAGTCCCCTGCACTCTGATATTGTAGCTAAAACAGTATTTACAAAGTTCCTCCATATTAAAGGGAACCTGTCACCGGGATTTTGTGTATAGAGCTGAGGACACGGGTTGCTAGATGGCCGCTAGCACATCCGCAATATCCAGTCCCCATAGCTCTGTGTGCTTTTATTGTGTAAAAAAACTGATTTGATACATATGCAAATTAACCTGAGATGAGTCCTGTCCCTGACTAATCTCACGTACAGGACTCATCTCAGGTTAATTTGCATATGGATCAAATCGTTTTTTTTACACAATAAAAGCACACAGAGCTATGGGGACTGGATATTGCAGATGTGCTAGCGGCCGTCTAGCAACCCGTGTCCTCAGCTCTAAACCCAAAATCCAGGTGACAGGTTCCCTTTAACCTATAGACTGAACCCATAGAACAATGTTCAGAGGTGGAGTTATACTTTAATGCGGGGATCAACAACCTCCGGCAATCCAGCTGTTCTGAAACTACAACTCCCAGAATCCTACTTTCACCTCTCTGTGAGTTACAAATATAGCTGAATAAGTGTGCATGATGGGAAATGTCGTTTCACAGCCGCTGGAGTGCCAAAGTTTGCTGATCCCTGCTTTAATGCCATACACATCACGCCGGTGTGTCCATCATGTCTAGATGTTACCCATCCAAACCAGTGTCCCTTTACATGGGGCAGACAGCCGCTCTTCTGTTCCCCAGCCTCCACCTCTTGAAAGGTGGCATGGAATGGGCAATTTTGCAGACTTGCTCTCGGAAATCTCCCCCAGCGAGGAAACAAAACAAGGGATTGATGCAAGTGTTTAAACTGCACACGGCCATCTCTATAAAGAACAAGGCATCTGCCCGTTCAATAACCAGAGGGGCGTGCGGCCTGAGAATCCTTAAGACGATACAGGAGTTCCTGGAGGCATGATAGGGCAGATAGAGAAGAGCAAAGGTCACCAGAGCAGAGCACATGAGCTTGGTCAAGAGGTCTCTCTTCTTCAACCTGTGCATCTCAATCCTCCTCAGCTCCCACACACTGCTGCAGTAGCAATAACATATGGAGGCAAAGGGCAGGAGGCAACCTATGGTGGTGGAGAATAAGGAGTACGGAAGAGTCACATGAGTCTCTTGAGAAAACACATAGTTGCCGCAAATGGTTTTATTGGTTTTGCAAACCTGGGTTCCAGCTATGAAGATCACGGGTACGCTACTCAAAGTAGTGGCTGCCCAAATGGTCAAGCAGACTAGCAGAGATTGGTGCTTCTTGAGGAGTCTTAGGGACTTGAGAGGATGGACTATGGCCAAGTAGCGATCTATGCTCAAGCAGGTGACAAAATAGATGCTACAGTAATAGCAGGTATGGTAGACAGTCCGGGTCAGCTTGCAGATGGCATCTCCAAATATCCAGTGCAGATGGTTAAAGTGGTAGTAGATAAGAAACGGAAGGCAAAGTATCCAAGTGATGTCGGCCAAGACTAAGTTGAAGAGGAAGATGGTGCTCCTGTTCCATCGCTTGATTCGAGACACCAGGATCCACATCACAGAGAGGTTCAGGGAAAAACCAACCACGAGAATAAAGAGGAAGGTGATGGGAAATATGATCCTCTGAATGGTGCTCAGGAAGGAACCTTCATTTTCACAAAAGTCATTCTCGGCCCTCTGCAAAAAAAAAACATGCAATAGGTTGTAGATCTGGATATCAAATAAGCATGAGGACAATTATTTGGCTTAATGTACTGTAGGGTGATCCGATGGATGTAGCAGAGCTGAATCTATTTCGTAGGTTTACCTGCCATCATATGGAAAGCCACATTACACAATGATAAAACTATTGATTGTGCAAAATGACTAACTCATCTCTGCTACATCTAGATGCTGAGCAGCACTGATGCATCAGTATCTCCAACAGAAAAATAGAGCAAGCGGGACAGAAAGCAGGAAACGTGTCATCATATTGCAACATTTGTTTCCAAGGGGCAGCTAAGAAATTGCAACATATGTATTAAAGGGATTATCCAACCCCTATAATGCCCCCTAAAATGTCCGGGCCCCTTACACTGCTTGCAAAGCCGCCACTGCATCTCCCCAGATCAAACCATCCGGTGACGGGGGAGCTCATCCAATAGCAGGCCCACGATGCTAGGGAGGCTCGTTCCCGTCCCGGCCTGCTATTAGCTGACCCCCCCAATCGCCTTCCCCTCTCCCCGTCCCACAAAATGGACAAGAACAGGACATCTATAATTTGTGGAAGGGCTGCATGGATGCGGACATCACATGGATGACATCCGAGTGCTCTCTGCATTTTTTGGCAGTCGCATAGAAATGAATGGGTCTACGTGTAATCTGCAAAAACAATGTGTATTGGACATGGACTGAAATTAGCCTTGTGTATGTAGCCTTAGAGATGGCAGCAGGGAGGGGAGGAAGTTGTACATGGCAGATCAGACTGTGGCGAGGGGGGAAAGCATCTAAGAAGGTTAGAGCTCACAGACTATAGATATGGAGGAAAGCACATACAAAGGCAAGGGAAGATAGCAGCATGCTAGGCACATAGATCCAGCAAATCTGAGTTGCACAAATTATGGGTGGTGGGAAACAACTGTAACTCTGTTTTTGCACCGAACATGGTAAATGACTCACATTCTTTTTGAAGACATGCAAATGAAGGGAATCAGATGTCTGTATGAAAAGTCGGGAGGGTGATAAAAATTTGATCCATATGCCCTAAACTATTGGTTAGATGTAATTGAATATTTTTCTAGAATCTATAGTGTTCAGGTTCCTATTGCTATTAGATGTTGTTTATTAGGTATTTTGTCTGTTATCTGTACTGTCAATGAGTAGGACCGCCTACTGGACTCCTAAGCCCTGAATGAGTAGGAATTTAAATTAATTTAGTGGGAAAAGGTTTGGTAGAACATGTAATCTATTCATTTAAATTCCTACTCATTCAGGTCTTCAGAGTCCAGTGGGTTGTCCTTCTCATTGATTGACAGCACCGATATAGCTGTAAATTACTGAGGTGCCTGCCCACTGGACTCCTAAGCTCAGAAGGAGTAGGAACCTGGAAGAGCAGACTAATGTGACTGGTTCCTTTTAAAGGGCGGGTTGCGTTTTTCTCCTTTAAACTATAGACATCTCCTTTAAGGGGGAAATTAAAAAATAAATTAAAAAAAAAGTCAATTTTGTCATTGGATGGCAAGTGTCAAAATGTACATATATAGTGCCCTATTTAATGTAAGTCAGGTCATAATCTAGGTGGCAGGCTGTCATAAAACAGCCCATGGGTAGCAGAGAAATCCCCGACTTCAGCGGAAATATTTATGGAATTGCCAAGAGGTATTGAATAGGTGTCAGTGCACATCTGGAATCTCCTACTGGAGAAGTGTATATAGGTATATACCCCTGGTATGTGGTTATTGCATCCCCGGAGTCATGTGATCAGAAACCGTGGTGCTACATTAGTATAAAATATGTAACTATATCTCTTATAAATATGTAGCAGAGCTGAATTTGGCTGTATGGTTCGTGCATAAAAAAATCTCCTCGCTCTACTTTTAAATGCAGTCCTATGTAAGACCATGGAGTTGGGCCAAATGACAAACACAGCCTTGAACATATAAAGCAGTGATGGGCAGCTCAGCTCTGCTACATGTATGCATTCTATCATTAGATTTCTTCCTCATCCCACCTGCAGCGGCATATACTGAACTCATGACACTCACCTGCTCGGAGGGTAGTTCCATCCTCTGGTACAAGCCGTCGTCTGGTCTTCCTCTCGGGTCAAGAGTTGCTTTTAGAGGCGTTTGTTCCTAAACGACGTCTGCTAAGGTAACGCCTGTGGAGTCAGCAATGTCCATCCGCAGAGCATTTCTCCCGACCCAGCAGCCTCTACAGAGCGCTCGTGTACACTGCTGAGGTGAAAGTGACAAGCAGAGCAAATCTGTTCCACCAGCACCATCTGATAAGGACGAGTGGAGCTGCTCGACAGTGCTCAGCCGCGTCAACAGGAGCAGCAGAGAGGAATGTGGTTCTGAAACATACGGAAAATTCTATGGTCACCAATTAGAGACGAACGTCCCCAAACAGGTGCACGTGGCATGAAGAATTTCCTCACCCACCTCATGGCTGGCATACAATACAGCGATATTTTGAGCCAGAACTTGTAAACATTTCTAAAAAAATAAATATCGTACATTCACGATGCGTTAGGGGGATACTTACCAAACACGGATGTGGCCGTGTGTTTCAAGGTTTCACCATTTTCTAGATCCCTGCCTGTTGTCAGTGAATAAAAACATTCTTGTTTCTAGCCAGAGGATAAGAACTTGTACAAACCTAAGACTTCACACAGCTGAAGGTTTGGTACAATTTTAACCAGCCTAGGAAAAAATTTTTTTCAGTAAGGCTACTTTAACACTTGCGGCAGAGTGATCCGGTGACGGAACGGCTTGCTGGAACTGCCTTACGTATCCGGCAAAACGTATGCCAACTGATGGCATTTGTAAGACTGATCAGGATCCTTATCAGTCTTAAAAATGTCTGATCAGTCAGAAAAATGCATTGAAATGCCGAATCCGTCTTTCCGGTGTCATCCGGAAAAACGGATCCGGCATTTATTTTTTTCACCTTTTTTTCGGTTTGCGCATGCACAGACCGGAAGGATGGATTCGGCATTAAGGCAAGTCTTCAGTGTTTTTGGCCGGAGATAAAACCGTAGCATGCTGCAGTTTTATCTTTTGCCTGATCAGTCAAAATGACTGAACTGAAGACGTCCTGATGCATCCTGAACGGATTACTCTCCATTCAGAATGCATGGGGATATGCCTGATCAGTTCTTTTCCGGTATAGAGCCCCTAGGACGGAACTCAGTGCCGGAAAAGAAAAACGCTAGTGTGAAAATACCCTAAGGCTACTTTCACACTAGCGTTGTTTGAATCCGGCGTTCAATTCCGTCAACGAAACTGCCTGCCGGATTCGGAAAAACGTGTGAAAACTGATTACATTTGAATCCTGATCAGGATTTTGATCACAATGATCGCTCTCCATTCAGAATGCATTAGGATAAAACGGATCAGTTCTTTTCCGGATTTGAGCCCCTAGGACGGAACTCCGCGCCGGAAAAGAAAAACGCTAGTGTGAAAGTACCCTAACCTGGATTTGCAACTAGACTGCTACATTGTGCCAATCAGAATAGGAGAGATTTGTGCTGATGTATCCAGCTGAAAGTGGACTGATACAATTGTAACAACCCCTCAGTTGTGTGAGCAGTAATAATTCAAGAATTATTCCTGTTTGTAGTCATGGACTGAAAACTTGCACAGACCTAATATTTATCACAGCGGAGGGTTTGTTACAATGGTCTGTGAACTGAACAGCCTGGATTCCAGACTGACACAATGTATCAAAAGAGATAAATGAATCCGTCTAGAATCCAGGCTGTGCAGGCTCAAGAGGATTGTCTAGACTGGATACAATTGTAAGGACGCCTTCACATGTGGCAGATCAGTTCCATTCATTTGAATGTGGCAGCAAACACGTGGATTTCTGCAAGCCACATTAAAGTGTGAATTAAATTTTCAGTAGCAGAATTTGTGGCCACAAAATCTGCTGCATGTGAAGGCGCCCCAACAACGCCTCAGTTGTGTGAGCAGCAATAATACAGGAATCAGAGCTAATACTTCTAATAGCTGGAGTTTGTTACAATTGTATCTGGTCTAGACAGTCATCTGTAAGGCTGGGTTCACACTTGAGCGTTTTACAGCGCGTTCAAACGCGCTGTAAAACGCTCAACACATGAAAACCAATGCTTCCCTATGGCCCTGGTTCTCACTTGAGCGTTTTACAGCGCGTTTGTGGCCATAGGACACTGCAGTCAATTACACAAACGCGCGTCAAACGCGCGTTTACTATTGCAAAAAACGCACATAAAAACGCGCTACAAAAACGTGCGTTAAACGCGCATATCAAATACGCTCAGGTCTGAACCCAGCCTAAATGAACCAGCCTGGACTCCAGACTCCTCCATTTAGGCGACTTTCACACTAGCGTTTTTACTGGATCCGGCAGGGTTCAGCAAAAACGCTTCCATTAATGATAATACAACCATCTGCATCCGTTATGAACGGATCCGGTTGTGTTATCTTTAACATACCCAAGACTGATCCGTCATGAACGCCATTGAAAGTCAATGGGGGACGGATCCGTTTTCTATTGTGGCAGAGAAAACTGATCCGTCCCCATTGACTTGCATTGGGGGTCATGCCGGATCCGTCTTGCTCCGCATCCCAGGACGGAAAGCAAACTACAAGCTGCGGTTTGCTGTCCAGTATAAAGAACGCAACGAAACGCATTTTGGAGCATTCTGTTCTGTTCAGTTTTGTCCCCATTGACAATGAATGGGGACAAAACTGAAGCATTTTTTTCCGGTATTGAGCCCCTATGACGGATCTCAATACCGGAAAACTAAAACGCTTGTGTGAAAGTAGCCTACTGTACTGCTACGCTGTATCACAACTGAGGGTGTGTGGATCCAGTATCAGGGTCTGTGTAATCCTCAGTGAGCCGGATACATCAATACAAATCTCTATCCTGCCCCGATAGTGTTCCACGGGAGGACAGAACGGCCGGACCCTAATAGAACATTCCTATCCTGGTCCGTGATGTGGACAATAAAATCAAACATGTTCTATTTTTTTGCGGAACGCCCATGTGGACATTGAATGCACACAAGGTCATTTCCATTTTTTTGCGGTCCCATTGAAGTGAATGGTTCCGCATACGGGCCACAAACAAAAAAAACGGAGTGGACGCGGAAAAAATATATGTTTGTGTGCATTAGCCCTAACAGTGCAGTTAAGACTCTTGATTACATAAGCATTCAGAACTTTTTTTTTTTTATTACACCAAGAATTGCGCAGTCCACGGGGTCCGTCGGTGAACGGTTAGATCTGTTGTATGACGGGGTCCATGTCACGGCCTTGATGCTAGCACATGGAATAAAATGTATCAGCCAATGGCTAAAACCACTCAGCCTAGAGCCCAGAAGAACTTCTGAGCACTGGTCCGATCGGAGGCAAATGTCCCACGTATTAACCCCTTGTTGCATCACATCTTCCCCTAGTCTCGCCTTTTATGCGCTGGCATCACTATTTCTTGCACAGTTGCCTCCCGCCGGCTCCTGATCGGACACAAGTCTGTGCAGCGTGGAGAGGCGTTCTACTCTATACAATGACACCCAAAACACTGAAAATCCTTTAAAGTGATATTTATTTTCTCCATACAAGTTCAAGCAGCGTGAAACACAATATAAAACCAGGGCTGAACCGACAGAGAAACATACTGATATGACTGGTAAAAACGTGAAATGTACAAATTATTCACAGGTCAAAGTAGAAATACAGAACAACAACACTACCTGTAAAAAAGAAGATTGCCGTAAATTTTCCTTCATAATTCCAATAACTATGGACACAGTCAAGACTTAGAGCGAGTTCCGACATCGCAGCTGGCAGCGGCCATGTCACCTCTGTATGAGCTAGTGATGGATTAGGCACAGGGCGAGGCGACGTATTCTTACGGGCAGGTCGTCTTCACAACAGCAGAAAATTTGGTATTTTCTGTGGATTTTCTGGGATTTTTATTCAAGATGGCGGAACAATATAATGAATATGGCCGGTTTAACATCCTGGAAAGTCCGAGCCAGTTGTTTACGGTCAGATGGTTGAATGAGGGCAGCAAGGCCCGACTTTAAAATGCATTAGAGCAGGCATGCTCAACCTGCGGCCCGCCAGCTTTTGTAAAACTACAACTCCCACAATGCCCTGCTGTAGGCTGATAGCTGTTCAGGCATGCTGGGAGTTGTAGTTTTGCAACAGCTGGAGGGCCGCAGGTTGAGCATGCCTGCATTAGAGCAATCTTATTTAAAAGGTATTTAACATTACAATACGTTTTCCAAGTTACCAGCATCACAGAGGATTTGCAGCATTTTCCTAATGGACTTGGTGAGGCTCTGATGCTCCATTCCCCGGTCCCCAAACAGAGACCTATATAAACCTTTGCCGCCTGTTGTCACCATTAGGTGGCGATCTACACGCCTTCTCTACTGGATTCTTGTTGACCTGAATAGAATCTACATACAGATCGCCCCCTAGTGGTGAAAGAGAAAGAGCACTTTGGGCTTATACTATACTAGAAAGATGCTCTAAATCCTCTGTGCTGCCGATTTCTTAGGGGGAGGTGCAGGTTAAATCCTGCATAGAGCAAATTATAGAACTTCAGCATCTTTAATAAATATATTTATAGTCAACATTAGTCAACGTATGTGCAAACGTATGCAGCCTTCTAAGGCCCAGCAATGATATGTCACCACAAGCATCTCCCAGACTCCTAATAGCCCTTGAGGAATCCTCTTCTGTCAGTGTCCATGTCCAGGAAAGCTGGGTGAGAACCAATAAGACCACTTAAACAGCATATGAGGGACTGTCACCCACCTAATCCAGACCCCTGAACGGCAAAAATGCCAAGTGTGGGACGTAACACTGGAGGACTAGACAGAACCTAGGAAAAGATGGGTGACAAATGGTGTGTATGGGCTGATACCCAGCTTTCCCAGAAAAAAAAAAACACTTAAAAAGGGAAGGGATGGCTTTAAGTAACAGGGATCTCCTGCGACAACATCAGGCTGTCAGGGAATGCTAGGAGTTGTAGTCTGCAACAGCTGGAGATCCCAATCCTAGAAAATTGATTTTATCCTGATGCGATTATCTTACATATTAATTACTGAAGAACAATTAACAGACCATCATAAATCTACAAAAAAAAATAAAAAAAATGAAGAATTCATTCTACGATGAAAGTAACCGCAGCAGGAAAGAGACGTCTTAAGCCAAACCAGGAGAATATTTCAGGGGGACCACGGAGCACATTGTGGCTCCTGCTAAGTGGACCATGGAGGGTCTCGGATGCCCCCACAATTTCAAATAGTAGCATAGTAGTAGCCTGTACTGCCACCTACAGGTAGCCACCCTGTATGGGAGTCTTTGGTTTGACGGATATCCTTAGTCAGGTTTCAAGGGTCAGGCATTGACTTGCAGGGTAGCTACCTACAGGTGACACAAGAGCGAAGTTGCATATTCATCCCAGGAAACACTGGCTGTAAGTGTCTCAAAATCAACTGGATCTCTGCAAGGAAAACCAGTACCCCGATACCAGATGAGGATCCAATCAGTACCCAATAGATGAACCCTTTGATAAGACTAGATATGCCTTTCAGCTTAAAATACATCTACAGTCATTTAAGGAGGTTGCAGGCTGACGGGCCAATACACACATGCAAAGCACTATCCCAGGAACGCCCCTCAAAAAGGCACTTTTAGGATTTGTACATGAAGATCTGCGACAAAATACAACAATGGTCATTGTGTACAAGCGCCATGAATAAACAGGAACATGCTGCAATTCCCCTAGTCGCCACACAAGGGCGCTAAAACCATGCACGTTTATTGAAAAGCGTTCAAGTGTGTGACGTGAATAAACGGAGAAAATACTGAATGTCCTACTCGAGTACATGGAGGTAAGAGATGGATGGGGGTCCTTCCTGGAACCAGCCAGAATGGAGAACCTCTCCATAGAGGGGAGTAAATAGAGGACACACGACCAAAACCAAACCCTGCGCCGATCTGCCCCATCAGACAACTACACAGTGGCGGCAGCCATTTTTGTGTAGCCTTAGTTTGGTTAGATGGCGCTGCCGTAATTGCCATCTCCAAGCATTGGATCATGCTCCGATGTTGCACTCCTTCTCGCTTTGCCGTGCCGATTACAGACAGGAGACAAGTGTGGCCATTTGCTTTGGTGCACCATTTAAAATGGCCTGTGAGGTCAGGCGCAGTGTATAACTGGGGTCAACACTTGCATTTACTTAAAGGTCAGAAACAAGGCACATAACACATAAAAGGTGTTGGCATAAATCCCACCAAAACATCAAAACCTATCACGTTTCTTAAAAAAAAAAAAAATTCAAAATTAAATTAAATAGCAATAACAGAACCGCATCGTGCGAGTCGTCAGTGCTGCAAATTTCTTCATAATAGTCATAAAGCACTCCTGAGAGGTAGGTGTGGGTGAAGCCGCAGCGAGATCCTGCATGGAAACCACTGAGGAAGCTGCAATCTATAGACAGACGGCTGCATCGGATATAAAGTCAATACGCCACGTGTTACATTGTGGTTTAAATCGCCATTAATCATGTGGAAACCCCGGACCAGATTTAGTAGACCAATAAACCAACAGCAACAAAAAATAAAAATATGACTGGAACCACACAGTGAATATTCCCTGAAATAGCCATTCCTGGGGGGCAAAAAATACATGAAAAAAAATCCTAAAAGAAAAATATCAATGACCACATTCAGACACAACTGATATGTTCTCCGTAGTGAAAGACCCGAAGGGGTGAGCATTCTTTGAGTCTCTGTGTCATGCTCCGCCCCATCAGATTTTGGATTAGGCATGACAAAGCATATCATTTTATTCTGGAGGGTTTCTTTAAAGAGGGGACATTATAAAAAAAAAAAAAAAAAAAAAATTGTCCACAGGTTGGGGGTGGTATTGCAGCTTAGCGCCATTCACTTTGACGGAGCAAGGCTGAGCTGCAATACCAATAACAGTTGACAGACGCGACCTTCATTCTGGAAGAAAGCAGTTATGCCTTTCTAAACTGGTACTGTCCCTTTGGGCTTCCACGTAGACAGTGAATAGAAGCCATGTCGATTTTTTATTTTTTTTGTACTGGCACCTAGAGTTTGTAAGAGAAATTGCATAAAAAAATAAATAAAACAGTCGGGACTATTCCAATACAATAAATTGCAGAGAATATTAAGAAACACCATCATCAAAGTGACAGTTTCCCAAATAAAATGTTGCAAACATTTTGATCAGTTTAAAAATAAATTATGAAATATTGCAATTTCTCCATTGGCCACTAGATGGCAGCACAACAAACTTGGGGGAGGCACTGCGTTTACAGGGTACAGAGACGCTGAATGTTAACCTTTCATCATTAGTGCGGTCGGTGGAAAATAAAAGGTGTATTGTGCTGCCTGAGGCTAGAGAAGCAGTGCTCACAATTACAATAGGGCAGATTTTTGCAAGAAGGAAAAAAAGTTTTAAAAAAAAAAAGAAGAAAAAGTTACAATTTGCTCTGTTCTAGTAATACTTTGCTCTTAACTGAGCTAAAAAAAACCATTTGCTGATCGTGTCCCTTTAATATTAAAATGTACACAGCACAGTAAAAGTCTAAGGCAAAAATAAAAACAGCACTCTCCTTAAATGGCTTCTGAATATCAGGCAAAACAAAAGTATCTCTGTGGATTTTAGACGACACAACCTCCGACGGCGCCTACTAATAAAAGTGCAAATCAAGGTGCTGGCGCGGAGTGGGACATAAAGTGACAGAAAATTTGTCAAAAAAAAAAAAAGTTGCAGATATGGCTCAATTAAAACGAAAAAAAAAATAAATAAAAAAAAAATAATATGTCCCATGTAGGTTAAGATGATGACAGCAGGGCCGGGCTCCCTATATTCATCCACAGCCCCAGCACTGGAAGCAGCCATGGCGGAGACCCTGCTCCATCCCGCCCGCTGCGCCAACAAGCACAGAGTGTGGCTTTAGAATATGGCTTTTGCACGCATCGTGTCCCAGGGTGCGGTAGAGGAGCCGCTACATGGCGGCAGACAGCTGGGCCTTCCCTTCTGAGGCTATAACTTCTTTGGCCACCTCGGAGCACTGATTCTTCTCGTCCAGCTTCTGCCGTAACTTGCACAGCTCGTATTCGTGAAGAATCTGCTGCGTGAGGTACTTCTCGCGTTTGACTCTGGCCTTCACCTCGGATGGGACGTCTGGGATCAGCCAGGCCACGAAGAATTTGACGAGAAACACGACGTGCTGGAAAAGATGGTTGAAATGCATGGTTATATCTGACTCTGGGAAAGCTGGGTGACAACCAAAAGGATATCCACTGGTTGTTACCTAGCCTTCCTGAAAGCGATGCTAGTAGTTTGGGGTGTTTAGACATGATTGTGCACAAGTCCTTTCCAAAACGAGAAAGCCTTTCTCCAACCCTATGAGCCAGAAGAAGAATACCCCCAGTTCCCCAGCATCCGGCCCACCTTTTATTTGATGCACTAGATTGCTGGGGATCATACATAAACTACTTCCAATTTTCATAGAACTATTACTGGTGACTACGACTCCCATCGTACCTCCATAATGATGATAAAGGCCATTTTTGCTGCCAGTATGTGCCAGTACTGCATGGTGTGTAGATATCTCCTCTCGTGGTCTGGAGGGTAACGATAATCTCTGTACCTGTGAGGACATAAATATAACTGAGGTTACAGCAGAGGCGCGGAGCACAGATTACCTCAGTCATTAAACATCCTAAGCAGCAGATGGCGCTGCTCTCACACTGGAATGGCCAGGGGCCTAGTTCTGTAATAAACTCCACCTGCAGTATAAAGCATTGATCTGGGCCAACAGGGCAGAAGGGAATACTCTACATGAGTCTGCCTGCGGTCCTGTGTAATTAATACAAATGCCTTCTGATTTAGGCACCGGGCCTTGCATACCCAATACCCTCAGTTAGAGATCTGTTGCTTCATTCCATAGAAAAAGGATTAGTAATCCATATGCAAATCAGCAGTTAAGTGCACTGAAGGTGGGACCAAGACACCTTTGCCTCCATTTCCTCAGCCAGCCCCTCCTCCTCCTTTTTGATTGACAGGGCCAGGTGAGATCACTATGCAGGAAGCTGTACCTGTCAATCAAGGAGAGGGAGGGGGTGACAGGAAGAAGGGTGCACTGCACAGAGTGGCTTGGTCCTGCCTTCAGTGCACATCAGTGGCGGACATACCGCCGGCTGCACAGGGCCCTAGCGTGGGAGGGGGCCCTTTCTAAATCCCCATAAGATGCGTGTCGGCAGCATACCCGTGGGGAAATGAGCGCAACCATAGTGGAAGCGCTCATCTCTCTACATTCATCTGTATCGCCGTCCTCAGGACAGTGATACAGCGGCGGGGCAGGGGAGAGGAGTCTCCCTTCCTTGTTCCTCTGATAAGCTGCAGGTACTGTACTAGATTGTCACGATGACCATCATCATTGTGCCGCCTGAGCTGGGCATCCAGGAAATTGGCTGGAAGGGGCCCGCACCATATCACTGCCAGAAGCATAGAGGTAAGTATTAGTGTGTTTTGTTTTTTTGGGCCATTTCAATTTTCACATCAAGAAGCAGAAAGGCAAGGTGCAACCCTGCCCATACCTGTTGTGTGCCACAGTCGTCCTACTCTACGGAATATCCTGACACTTGCATCAGGACGTTCTGTGCGGGGCTCAAAGCAGACACCGCCTACTCCATATTGCGGCACTGCTGGTATAACCGGGGCATCTCCTATATAATTATAGATGTACAGCTGGTATAAGTTATACATCTTCTTGTATATAGTGATATGGACCGTGCTGGTATAACCTGGGTATCTCCTGTATATAATATATATGTACAGCTGGTATAAGTTATACATCTTCTTGTATGTTTGACCGATGTGACGATTATCTCAGGTTTCATTTTTATAATGCCCACCTTTGACTAAACTTTGCCCAGCTCTACGCTGACCCCGCTCCGCAGCTGCCTTGGCTTATAGGGAACAGTCTGCAGTCCCTGCCTCTGCCCTCGTGTGCTGCTGCGTTCTAGCCGGAAGAGGAAACGGTCAGAGAGCAGCGCAGCAAGAGCGCACAGGTACCATGAACTGACTATCTGTATCCAGAGAGTACAGAAAACGTAGTAAAGATTCCCTGCAGTCCTATGTAACATTCCACATAACACAACAATTCACTGTGTTATGTGGTGTTACATAGGACTGTAGATAACATCTACTGCATCATCAGTTTTCAGAGGGTTTTCACCATGTTATCCATGGTGTTGCATAGGACTGCAGGTGACATCTACTACATTATCTGTATTCAGAGAGTTATCCCTGTGTTATCCGGAGTGTTACATTATCTGTATTCAGAGAGTTATCCCTGTGTTATCCATGGTGTTGCATAGGACTGCAGGTGACATCTACTACATTATCTGTATTCAGAGAGTTATCCCTGTGTTATCCGGAGTGTTACATAGGACTGCAGGTAAAATCTACTACATTATCTGTACTCAGAGACTCTGGGTACGAATAATGTAGTAGATGTAACCTGCAGTCCTATGTAACACCCCACATAAACAGTGATAACTTTCTATGTACAGATAATGTAGTATATGGTACCTGTAGTCCTATGTAACACTACAGATAACATAAAGGTAAAAGGGTTCTCTGAGATTCACATATTGATGACCTATCCTTAGGATAGGTCATCAATATGAGATTGGCGGGGGTCCGACTCCTGGCACCCCACTGATCAGCTGTTTGAGGAGACCGCGATGTTCCAGCGAGCACCGTGGCCTCTTCGCTCCTTACCATGCACAGAACTGTGCTTGATATTGCAGCTCAGCCTCATCCACTCAGATGGGACTGAGCTGCTCCTCGGCCACATGACTGATGAATGTGATGTTATATGGCCTAGGAAGAGGCCGCAGCGCTCACAAAGCACCGCAGCCTCTTCATACAGAAAAAAAACTAACAAAAAACTATTTTTTTCCAGCACATGGAAGGGGGGATGTCAGGGTAAAATGGTGAACAGGGGCCCAAATTAGGTAGAGAGCCCCAGGCCTATTATGCACTTAACCAGGATCGGGGCGCGCTGACAATTTGGTGCACCTTCTGCTGCCACACATCACTATGTATTAATCCTTGCCTATGTTTATGTCTGTATGTGTGGTTTGGGGGGGGGGGGGGGCATTCACATTCTTGGCACACGTACCCTCTGCTGTCTGTGTCCGCCCAGTTGCACATAACTGCTTGCGTATGGATTAAAGCTCTCTCCAGAATAAGGGCTCATGCACACCACCGTTGCCCGCAAATAGCGGATTCGCAAAACACAGATACTGGCTGTGTGCTTTCCGCATTTTACGGAACATCTGGGCCATAACAGAACTGTCCTATCCTTAATAAATAGGACATGTTCTATATTTTTGCAGAAGCCATGGAATGGACATCCGGATGCGGACAGCACACTGTGTGCTGTCTGCATCTTTTGCGGCCCCACTGAAGAGAATGGGCCTGCATCCAACCCGCAAAAACGGCAGGTCCAATGCGGACATGTGTGTGCGTGAGCCCTAAAGAAAAGGAAGGGAAAAGTATCCTTACGTTTAGATGAGTTAGCCCTACAGGGCACTGTGCCGGGTGTAATAGAAAATTTCAACAAACCTGCACAAAGTGACATTCATTTCGTTATTCTGTGGCATGCTGAAATTCTGAAAATCAGAAACGTCAAACACAGAGAGGCTGCTGCTAATATATCCTGAAGAATCGTTGTCATCAGAGTAGGCATAATAGTAGACCAAGCGGGGGATCATGTCGGAGGTGAACGCCACGATAAATGCCTGCAATGCAGAAAAGCAATGTAAAAAGTCCTATTAGGACATAAGTGCATAGGGTTAGATCCTGGGTTTGGCCTCATGCACAGAGGCACGTGGCATCACCTCTGGTTCCACACTACACAGGGACTGTCACAGTACTCTGGATGTCTCCACATATAGGAGGTCAGAGGTACAGGGCCGCAGAGCATCCTATGGGTGCCGCATTGAGGAAGGTGTAAGGAGCCGTCATATGCCCACGTGCATAAGGCACGTTCAGTAAAAAACTCAGCAGCTTTGTAATATACTTTGGTTTTCAATTTCTCCCCATTGTTTAGATATCTGCTTGCCATAAGTGAATGTAACATTCTTGTTTACAACCACAGGTTGAAAACCTACACAAACCTTATAGTTGCCACAGCTGATGCTTTGTTACAATTGTATCCAGTCTAGAGGTGAACCAAAAAGTCTGCAACCGAGGCCGATTCAATTTACCTGCTCTGATACATTGTAACAAAGTCACAAACGGAGAACTGTACAGACTAGAAACAATTGTAGCAAAGACAGCTGCAGGTATTACCATGTAGTCAGTGCTGTAAATGGTGTAAAACTTTCACACTAGCGTTTTTTTTTTGCGAATCCGTCAAGGATCTGGAAAAACACTTCCGTTACAATAATTCAACCGCATGAATCAGTCATGAACGGATCCGGTTGCATTATGTCTTCTAGAGCCATGATGGATCCGTCTTGAACACCATTGAAAGTCAATGGGGGACGGATCCGTTTTCTATTGTGCCAGATTGTGTCAGAAAAAACGGATCCATCCCCATTAACTTACTTGGTGCAGACCTCCAGAGCGGAATGGTGACTGAACGGAGGCAAACTGATGCATTCTGAGCTGATCCTTTTCCATTCAGAATGCATTAAGGCAAAACCGTTTTGGACCGCTTGTGAGAGCCCTGAACGGATCTCACAAACGGAAAGCCAAAACGCCAGTGTGAAAGTAGCCTAATAATAAAAGGAACATTAAATGGGGCTCCTATTGGTGCGGGTTCTGCCCTCTCACAGGACCCCCATGCTTGTCCAGCTACACTGCAAATGGACTTGTGGCGTCAGCAGCGTCATTGCCCGGGGTACTCACATTCGTTACGACGGATAAGATGGCAACTCCATTCAGGATTTCCTGCCACACCCCAATGCTGTGAGCCTTCGCTGCAAACGGTCGCCTGAACTGCGTAGTTAATTTCCAAGAGTCGACACGAATCTCCAGGATGTTGTTCAGGAGAGCGAGGAGCGGAGCCAAAGGAAAGGAGGCCACAAATAAGGTAATGAACCCAAACTGGACCACTAGGAGAGAACATATATACCTCTGTTTAAAGGGGCTTTCCAGGACCGTAGGATAGGTCATCAATATCCAATAAGAGGGGGACAGAGATCCGGCAGGAAACCCCCACAAACAGCTGCCAGCAGGAACTAACCGTGTACTGGGCTGGAAGCAGAGCGCTCCGAACACTGAAGAGCGGGGCTACTGCAGATCTGCCCCATTCCTCTATATCGGAGGCAGTATTATAGTAGTTATATCCTTGTACATAGGAGCCGTATTATAGTAGTTATATTCTTGTACACAGGAGCAGTATTATAGTAGTTATATTCTTGTACATAGGAGCAGTATTATAGTAGTTATATTCTTGTACATAGGAGCAGTATTATAGTAGATATATTCCTGTACATAGGAGCAGTATTATAGTAGTTATATTCCTGTACATAGGAGCGGTATTATAGTAGTTATATTCTTGTATATAGGAGCAGTATTATAGTAGTTATATTCTTCTATATCGGAGGCAGTATTATAGTAGTTATATTCTTGTACATATGGAGCAGTATTATAGTAGTTATATTCTTGTACATAAGGAGGCAGTATTATAGTAGTTATATTCTTGTACATAGGAGCAGTATTATAGTAGTTATATTCTTGTACATAGGAGCAGTATTATAGTAGTTATATTCTTGTACATAGGAGGCAGTATTATAGTAGTTATATTCCTGTACATAGGAGCAGTATTATAGTAGTTATATTCTTGTACATAGGTGCAGTATTATAGTAGTTATATTCTTGTACATAGGAGGCAGTATTATAGTAGTTATATTCTTGTACATAGGAGCAGTATTATAGTAGTTATATTCTTGTACATAGGAGCAGTATTATAGTAGTTATATTCTTGTACATAGGAGGCAGTATTATAGTAGTTATATTCTTGTACATAGGAGGCAGTATTATAGTAGTTATATTCTTGTACATAGGAGCAGTATTATAGTAGTTATATTCTTGTACATAGGAGGCAGTATTATAGCAGTTATACTCTTCTACATAGGAGGCGGTATTATAGTAGTTATATAATTAGGGAGCTGTATTATGGTTATATTGTCATTTACAAGGAATAAGAAATCAATAAATTAATCAAGTGATCAGACTTGCATCCTAGTTTACTCTGTCTTACCCATTTCAAGATATTCGTAGAAGAGTCCCAGACCTCCAAAGACCTGTAGGTCAAAGTCCTGTTCCCATCTGCTGTACAGAGTCTCTGGGCTATTTCTGGCTTTTCTACTTCTCCACCAGTTCATTATCCACCTGTGAAATACAGAATTTTTTAGAACAATAAAAAATATAAAAAATATAATATAATATACATATATATATATATATATATATATATATATATATATATATATAAATAAATTCTACACTTTATGAATATGTAATTTCTCTAATTAGCACCTATCAAGCATGAATGACACCAGATATAGGAAGGGTTGTCTCACCTCAGCAAATGGCATTTACCATGTATAGAAAGTGAATACAAAGCACTTACTAATGTATTATGATTGGTCATATTGCCTCTTGGCTGGCCGATTCCTTTTTTCATCGTTTCCAGAGGTTATGACCACCGCTTCAGCTCAGATGCAAGGTGGCTGGGACAGGAGCTGCTGCGTATGTGTGCCTATGCATTGTCCCACGGCCCCGGCCACCAAAGAGGCCGGTGCCTTTTCCTGTAGTGTGCAAGCATGGCCACTGTTGATGGATTGCAGGGTGGTCGTAACCCCTGGAAATGAGCAGTGTATAATGTCATGGAAAAATTAATTAAGCCAGTAAAGGAGGCAATATGGACAATACATTAGTAAGTGGCTAGTATTCACTTTCTCTACATGATAAATGCCACTTGCTGAAGTGAGAGGACCCCTTTAACTCCTCTGGTTATCTATAGACAGTAACTTACGGAACGAAGGCCTCCTGTATATTTCCCCAGATTTGCTTCCCAGCCATAACTATAGTGAGTTGTGTTGTGAGCTCGATCAGACAGCCAGCCGGGTCACACTAAGAAATAAGAGAAAAATAACAGAATGACATTGACTAACATACAAAGGACCTGCCACCCAACCATGCAACAACACATGCTATCATTTAAGTAGAAAAAATTCAATAAGGGCCATCCCGAAGTGCAAGCTGTATGCTACTCATGCCCATTTCAATCAGTGTGGTAGCACCAACAGGCACCATTTAGGTGGGTCCTTTGCTTGGAGTGTTGTCCTGTGACAGATCCCTAAACAGTCCCTTAACCTCCCCATGTTACAGGCAGTTTACTTCAGACATCGGCCCAGATCTGATGACAGTGGAAAAAACACGACTCACCTCCTCATTACGCCAACGGTTGAACATATAAGTGTACTCGCCGGGATAGCCAACAAACTTCCCCTTGAAGAAAGCCACATAGAAACATGAGGAGTAGTAGTTGACGAACTGGAAGAGGAACATTTTCATAGTGAGCCGGTTCTCGTACTCCAGGTGAGTTCTGGGAATTTCTAGTTTTTCGGAAGGAAAATGAATAAATAAATGTTTTCAGTTAAAATGACCAAGAACATAGACATTGTGTTTGATGGGACTACCCCTTTAAGTCAAACCCTTTCAGAATGCAGGGCCAGGAAGTCACTCCTGGCATTTGCAACAAACAGCGGTTTTTACCAGGGTAAGCTGCTGCAAAGTGGGATTTGCCCTGCAGAGGAAACTGGTCTTCTATACGGGTGGTCTTCTTAAAGAAGGGGCCAGCATACAGAGGAATTTGTCCTCTGGCATGCATATGTACATGTAAATGCATTACCAAGTACCCTATATGTGCTTTCCACATCAGTATGCCCGTTTCAGACCGCAAAAAAATAAAATAAAAAGATGCAACATGGATGTCATCCGTATTTTATGGATACACGTTTTGCAGATCGCAAAATACACATACAGTCGTGTGCATGAGAGGTCTTAAAGAGGAGCTCCAGCCATGTTGTTTTCTCTCTTATACATCTGCCCTTCCAGATGAATGTTCCACAATTATAATCAGGGGACCTTTGCACTGCAACAAGCGTTGTGCTCTCCCATTGCTACCCAGGTTGGACAGACGTGTGATTAATTCTCAGCCGAAAATAAAAAAGTAGCAGACATGGCCTAAGACGCTGGAGATGACGGCACAGGAATCTAATGTGTCAACAGCCATGGCGGTCCATTCTCTCTGCCCACTTACCCATGTCGGTGATCCAGATAGCCACGCGTTCATACAAGAAGTTCAAGATCATGATCATGATGAAGTTCAGGCAGGAAGCAGTCACCGAGGTGGCCAGCTGTGGTGTTAGCAGCCCACTGATGGGCTCCAGCGTGTGGTTGTTCTCCATAACGCTGGCGAACGCGGCATAGACCGCCAACCGATAGACAATAACCGCGATCATGCTGGCTATGATTAAAGCGATCTACAGAGAACATAAGACAGAAGGTCTAAGAAGGCATATATTGGGAATATTAGGAAACGACTTAAACAGCAATTCCTTATTGTATTGGAATTTCTCTTGTGAACGGTGGGGGATATTATAGAGACCCTGCCGGACCTGTGACCAGACGGCTGTGACCAGCAGACTGACAGGTGGGGCCTGGCTAGGACCGCTACCTCTGCAGTCCCTGCACTTGAGACATTTACTGTTAGAGGCCAGGTGTGCGATGCAATGTATTTCCAGAGAAGCAAGGTCTTGTGCAATCCCATGCCCGTGGCTAGATAGACAAATTGTAATACGGGTGGGTTAGGAAATGAGGGCGCTGATTGGGTCACCAGTCTGAAACACCCAGCTAGCGCCATGGCAGGTGCGGGCAGGTACATAAGGAGGAGGCCTCCAAACTGGTTATTGTGGTGGATCCCAAGGTACACTAATCCTCCCCATCTAACCAGGAAAAGGTTTGGCTTCCATCATAGACATAAGATGTTAGCAGATTCCACCCAAATCGATGGTCTAAGAATGGCTTATGTTACGGCTGGTAGAAGACTGCACCTGTCATAAGACTGCAGGGCCAGGAGAGGTAGCGGCCAGTCCTGGGTTATATGGACTGCACAGGGTGGTCATGGGCATTATAGAACATGGGGCAAGAAAGAAAGCGAGAAGGAAACAATAGTTCAGAAAGAAAAAGGAGAAAAAAAGAAAAAAGGGAAAAGGAAAGAAAGAAAAGAAAAGGCAAAGAAAGAGGGAAGAAAAGGAAATAAAATAAAGGGAAAGGAAAGAGAAAAGGAATAAGGAGAGAAGGTAAAAGACACAGAGTGAAGAGCAGTGATTTGTCACACCGTGTCTTCTGTGGAGGAATTATTACCGCACAGTCCTCTATCTACTGAAGGAATTCTACTGTAATGTATCTATTTCACAAGCTAATTCCAATTCATAGAACATATCACAGACATAACCCCCATCATCCTGGCAGTGTATTATACACCATGATGTTTTGGGACCCGGGATAAACAATATGGCGTCTCACCATCACCATTCAATAAATCTACATAATGATCTGAGTCACTCGGAAGGACTCATTCTGTCCCGCTAGCCCTTGGAAACAGTCAGCAGTTTGGGCTCAAATTCATTGTCAAACAACCGCCTCAGTTCACAGCACAATAACCTGGGTTTTCATAATCCGTCCACGTGTTGCGGAACAAATCCAAACACAAAATCAGAGCGCGCTGCTGAGGACTTTAACACCTTCTGCAGAAAAGTTGTGGATTAGCTCCTGATGTCGCCCTCGGCAGCGCAGCTTCGGGGGGATCTGCACCTCCATCCGCATGTAACCCACAGACTTTGCAGTGCAATGGTGGCACGATCTGTGGAGAGTTGTTCTGCTACGGTTACTACAGATGGATGCAGACCCGAAAATGACAGGCAGACACTTGAGGCTTCCTAGCAGTGTGGTGGAGGTTTTACCTGCTGTGGGGGCACTACTGAGGACAAGTAACTGCTGGTGGAGGTCCTATGGTGGCATTATGGAGAAGAAATCAGTGATTACTACAAGAGCAATATAGGGGTAACCGCCATATTGTAACCACAATGGTTGCACCATCGGAGTGCTAAATAGGCACATTTATGGCTGTGGGGGCCCCGGGGGGACACTAACTCTTGATGCTTGCAGGAGTTACTGTGTGGTCTTTACTGGAGGACTGCAGCCAAGATTTGTCAGTATGTAAGACTTAAAGGGGTATTCCAGTTGTTAGCAGTTATCCCTATCTACAAGGACTCCCCACAGATCACAAGAACAGGGGCCCCGTACCCCCTGAAATGAATGGAGCAGCCACTCGCACATGTTCGTGCCCACTCCATTAATTTCTATGGGAGTTCCGGAGATATAGTCGAGTACAGCGCTCGGCTATCTCCGGAATTCCCATAGAAATGGATGGAGCAGCCGCATGCATGGATTAAAGGGGTCTCCCCCATCTTATAGAGCGATTGTATATCAGTATAATCAGCGGGAGTCGCAGAGGCTGGACCATGATAAGACGCGCTACACCCCGTGCCCCGGCCTACTGCCACTAATCCCACTGACGAGAATGAATGGCCATACACAATAGATAAACGTCAGCTGAACCTGAGGTGCATGAGGACCTCCTGACAGGGGAAGATCAGGATTTCAACATGCCCAATCCCTTGTTCACAGGAAGATAAACCATCACCAGAGGCTACTGACCGCCACGTCCCGCTGAGAACACAAGTAGCAGGAAGGAGAGGTACAAGTCCTTCCTTTTTAATTCACTTCTGTCAAAAACTGCACCAAAAACTGCCTGTGTGAATCTAGCCTCATAGTAAATGTCAAAATACCTGATTCTATAGCCTGATCATCCTGGAAATCAGGAATGCTCTGAGGTCGCAGAACATACCTGCCGTTCCCCTATGGGGGGCAATAACAATGTACTGATCTGAGGTGTTTATCCCGGGTCACCAGAACATACCTGTAAATGGCGTCCGATATCATAATTGAGAATTTTAGGAGACAGATGCATAAGGAGACAGACAAGGAGTCCACACGGGATATAAAACACAGCACCACAGACCGAGGTTAAGGAAGTATTAGAGGTATGAAGTTGCTCACCCAGAATAGCACCGTGGTCCCTGAGAAGCAGAACCGGGCCGCCTTGCTAGTTAAAGGCAAGAAAGGTTCCATCTCCTGAAACAGTCAAAGCAAGCAAGGCCACGATTCACCATGGAGTAAAGACACTCACACCCAAAATAAGCAGAATACAAAACGTCGGCGAATAATGTGCGGAAGCAAAGGCGGCAGAGAGACCATCCTGCTCCTGGGTCCGGAGCCTCAGCTGCTAACACACAATGGGCAAGTCAATTTTTCCCATGAATCCCTCAAAATTACCAAAAAAGTGATTCTAAAACCTGTAACCGGATTTCCAATTATATTCCGGTAACAAGCTCATCCCCAACTATGACACCTATGATCAGCTGTACTGTACTACCCCAGTGCAGCCAGCAGAGGTCAGTGTAAGCAGGCACCAATGCACTACAGCATCTGCCGGATGAGGGTAGTTGTTGGATTCTGTGCCTAGTCTACAGCGTCCAATGGAACAAGATGGTTTCTGTCGCCAGCCTCTGCCCTCCCGCACATCACCGGGCAGAAACACAAAGTCCAGCATCCCTTTTTGTAGCAAAATCAACAGAGCTCGAGTTAATGCTGGTTAGTGTCGGCTTGGAGAGGCTGAGATCCGGCGTCTCCCTCTTACCCAGAACACAATGGACATCCAGCACAAGAACACTTTCCCCAGGATGCCTGCAGGACTTCGCTTTAGCACCAGTTCTATTTCCTACAAATGTAGAAAGGCTGAATGTGTGACAAAGCAGAGCATCGGATCAGAGCCTGGCCCGCAGGATAACACGACAGAACGGAGGCGGCCATTGAGCGGTCTATTAGGTGCATTTTATTTTCCTGGGAAAGCTGTGTGACAAACAAGATGGCCGCCATTATCACTTCCATGTTACCCAGCTTTTCCGGATCACTGGAAGGCAAATCTTTACAATTAGGGCTGTTTCTAGGAAAGCTGTGTGCCGACACCTATGGCCACCATTACAGTTATGACACTGGTTGCCACCCAACTTTGCCAAGCTCCAGACTAAAAGTAATAAATCTATACATGTCCTATATCTTACAAAGAAAAGGCCAGTTGTGTTGAAATACAAGACATTTACATTATTAGATGTTTTATGTTATACATACCGCCATTCTGGAGCACGGGGAAGTTGGGCGACAACTTGGGCAGCAGTTGAAATGGTGGCCATGGTAGTTGTCAGCCAGCTTTCCCAGACCACAGCATGGTCTCTGACAATCAATATGGCCACCACTAGGATGCCGCTCTGGAGCCCAGTAAAGTTTGGCGTCCAAGGGTTGTAACGGTGGCCATACTGATCGTCGCACAGGTGCCCCAGGCATGGGCATAAGTTTACCATTCAGGAGTCTGAGAAAGGTGGATGACAACCATCATGACTAACATAACTAGGCTGCTTGGGACTCTAGGAAAGCTGGGTGACAAGTACTAAAGCAGCAAAGTATTGGTGAAATATAGGATCTATTACTGCCATTCTGGAGCTCAGGAAAGTTTGGTGGCAACCGACCTGCAGAGTAATACACCCTGTACACAACTACAAAATGGCCGCCTCCGTGGTGTGAACAGGAGAGAATACATAATGGTGAATACAGTTATAATATACATGTGCACAACTTCCGGCCGGGCCAGGTCTGCAGCTGACATGACTGCCCTCCGGACACAATCAATGCTGGAAATAAAGAGTTATTTTATGATTCGGTTGTCAAGGAACAGGAACAGTGCCACACCTGCCCACAGGCTGTACCTGGTATTGCAGCTCTGCTGAAATGAATGGGACCAATGGGGGGGGGGGGGGGGAGCTGCTTTGCTAATACTGGACAACTATAGACAGGTCGATGACCGTGAACCACTAAGATTTGAGACTTAAAGGGGTTCTCTACATTTATTATGTAGAGAAAGTTAACACAAGACACTTACTAATGTATTCTTATTGTCCATATTGCTTCCTTTGCTGGCTGGATTCATTTTTCCATCACATTATACACTGCTTGTTTCCATGGTTAGGACCAACCTGCAATCCATCAGTGGTGGTCGTGCTTGCACACTATAGGAAAAAAGCACCAGCCTATGTGAGCTCCCACGCTCCCGGCTACCAAATAGTCTGGCTCTTTTTCCTATAGTGTGCAAGCACGACCACCACTGATGGATTGCAGGGTGGTCGTAACCATGGAAACAAGCAGTGTACAATGTGATGGAAAAATTAATGCAGCCAGCAAAGGAAGCAATATGGACAATAAGAATACATTAGTAAATGTCTTGTATTAACTTCCTCTACATAATAAATGCTATTCGTTGAAGTGAGCGCCGCAGGTAATCTTTAATTTCGGAGAAATTGCGTTATGAAGGCATGGAGAACAGGAAAAGTTTTGTGTATTATGGTCTAAATCAGGGGATCTCAACTCCGATCCTCGGGACCCCCCTACCAGTCTTGTTTTTAGGATTTCCTTAGTATTGAGCAGGTGATCTAATTAGTGTCCATGCATCAGGACTTACATCACAGGTATTCATTCTGGGGGATATTCTCAAATCCTGACCGGTAGGTGGGTCCCGAGGACCGGAGTTGAGAAACCCTGGTCTAAATGGATTGAAAAATCATTCTTGAAGTAATTTATGAAGACAATCCGGGTGTCCAAGTAGTTTTTTTTTTTGGGTGGTGGTGGGAATGGTAGCTTGAATTTATGGTGTCTAAGATTTTTTTCTATTTCTAATATAGAGATTTAAAAGTTAATAAAAATAAAAAAAAGCTGAGTTTAACAACTGCAAACTGATGGCAGCTTTCTCCCTGGAAGCGGTCTACCCTATAATGCACATTATATACTTTTCTATGAACATCCAATAATCCAGAATATTTGATAATCCGGGACCTCTTCTGCAAGATTAAAAGGGATTTTTATTAATATTATAATAAATATCAAAACAATAATAAATAATGATAAATACATAATAATAGATAATAACTCTACATTGTCCTGTTGCTTAGTTATTCCTCTTGAATACTTATGAAATCGGCAACTGGGCGCTACCCTTCCCCCTGTCATTAGAGGGTATCCCTACATAGTCAACATTGGTTGGATAATGTCACACTGTGCAGGGACATCCCCGGACACCCCCCCCCCCCCCCCCCCCCCCCACTGGTAACACCCAATTGTCAAATGAGTTACCAATTTCTAGAAGGAATAACAGATAAACGACACAATTTAGAGTTACGCATGCAAGTATTTACTAAAACTGACTTGTATGCAGAACAGATTAATCCTCTTTAAGAATGGAAGGGCCGCCTACATTGAGAATAGATCTGCGACCTCGATATTTACCTGCGTCACCGGGTTTTTCCTTTTTTGGGTGCATTTGGCCTCATATTCTGGTCTCAGCTGAAGTTGCTGTTGTTCTTCCTCAAAGTCAACCAAGTCCCACTCGTACTCCAGCCGCGCCTGCCGCCGCTTCCAGAACTCCAGGAATAAGGTCACTGCAAGGAGAGTCAGGTCAGTCCTCTCTACCACTATGGTTAACTAGCTGCAAAGAGATGAAGGGTCTAGTAGCGTCCTCATAACACGTGTCTACCGCTGACCAGTCACTATAACACATACATACACACACCTGGCTAGATAGGCAAGCTCTTTGGACATGCAACATCCACTTTGCTGACAATCTTCTATTAATGCAGCAATACAGTACTGGGAAAGCAAGCCTTCCGAAGAATATGCAGCAAGGCATTCACCCACCGTTAAAAATGCTTTTTTATTTTTTCACTTTACTGAAAGGCAACAGACTTAGGCCATCCATCTTTCCCAGAGTTCTGAATGGCACATCTGCCTGATTATCCTGCTGACGCTCCATTTTTCTGCGGTTTTCACCCTTTGCAATGCAAAGGGTGAAAATGCAAAGTAGGTTTAACTCCTCAGATACCGCGGGTCAATAGCAACGTAGCATTTTAGTGGTTAGACAAAGGGAAGGGGCTCTCAGTCCTGTGATCATGCCCTAACGGGTGCAGTCACAGGGTAACCGAGGCACTGTCGTGGCAGCAGAGGGGCCTTATAAATGCCCCTATAGTGGCATCTTACTACTCTCCTATTACATCATGGGTGTATAAGATAACCGTTAAAATCATAGACTACAAATAAAAGTATTGGCGTGTATAATACAAGCAACCAAATGAGCCCTTGCGCAGCTACAGTGTAAAAAAATGTATATAATGCTATAGTTCTATGAATATAAAAGTAAAAAAGAATAATCATTTTATTTATATTAAACGTGAATGAAACAAAAACTATAAAAAAACTTTGGTAGTAAAAAAAAAAAAAAAAGTCGAAAATGTTGCTGCCAAAATGTCTTGGTCCTTACAGGAGTTGGCTCATCTCACACACTGATGGCATACCTCTGGGACCCGCACCTACCTCTAGAACGGGGGGGAACCGCCAAAGTGAAACACGTGCTCTCCATTTCACTCTCTATTGGAGTACCGGAATAACCGAGCCAGCTCATCTACTTTTGGCACTCCCATAGAAGTGCATGGAGGGGTGGCCACACTTGCACTGCGCGCCCTATGTTCACTTTTAGTGGCCCCATTGCAGAGGCGTGACCTGTATCCGACACCTGTGGCATATCGTAGTGATAAAGGGGCTTTCTGGGACCTTGGATACTGATCCTCAGGATAGATCATAAATATGAGATTGGAAGGGGGTTTGATGGACAGTGAACATCACCAGGAGCAGAAGATTCTGTCCACCGTGTAGTGGTCGCGCCATGTAATGCTGCTCAGCCCCCATAACAGTGAGAAGTCAGCTGCAGTATGCCCGGCACCAGAAACTACACGGTGCACAGAACCTTCTTTCCAATGTATAGTTTCCCGAAACTGCCCATAACAGCTGTTCGGTAGGGGTGCTGGACCTCTACCGATCTGATATTGATAATCTGTCCAGAGGGACAGGCCATCTTTCCATCTCCTGGAAAAGGTCTCTAAGGCATTAGAAATTATTCAATAAAAATACATTTTACATATTTACAGGAATTTTGTGTCTCTCATTTTTGGGACGTTTCGCTGCACGGAGAACAATCTATTTTGTGGATAAAGGCCGGATACTTACCCCATATTCCCATGAAGATGGCAAAGAAGAGGGTGGCCACGTTGTCAAACAAGTGTGAATACTACGGAGAAGATAAGAGGATCAGTACAGATGGTAGGGGGTCACATACACAGAGCCCAGGGGGTGGTGGACGGGAGGGCGGTACTTACCTGAGAAGGTTCACATGTGGCGTTTAACCTCCAGAATTCACAGGTCTGGTCACACAGCGGACACATGAAGATTTGTCCCCCAATGTCCTTATCACAGATCTCTTTACTGCAGGAGCAAAAGACAACAATGAAGACGACGGCAGCACACAAATGTATGAAATGTAAAAATCCAAAGCCAGTAGCACAGAGCACAAGCGGGCCCCAACCTAAAAATTACACTGTGGAACCAGCCTGAACTTATCCATGGGCCTCCACAATCAGACGCAGCAACAAAGCCGCAGTGTGTGAACAGCCCCTTAGACAAGGTTCCCCTTCAGAAGAGAAGCTGCTCTTTACTTTGGTGTTGTCCTGGTGGTTTTTGGGTTAAAAAAAATAAAAAAAAGCCTCATGTCCTGCCTTCAGAGTTTTTTTGAGACTTTTTTGCCCAATCATTGTTTTGTTTTTGCATACATTTTTTTTTGGAGGAATATATGTGCCCCCTATTATGTTACTTTCTCTGTAGAACTGAATAAAAAAATATATATATGCAAAAAAAAGTGCTTGGAAAAACGGCAACACAAAATGCACACATCAAGGGCCTTTAATTCCCACAGACCCCATGCAACATATGGGAGCTGGCTGTAAACATGGGGAAAAAACAAAACAAAACAAAAAAAACCAAAAACAAGCAATGTCTAAACCCACACAAGGCAATTTTCCAGGCTGCACGTCAAGCCTTTGGAATGATTTATATAATCTTACCTACTGATGCTGTCATCCATTGTTATCCATCCGTACAGGAAGCATAAAAACCCAACAATAGCAGCATAAGATAACATCTCTGTATAGAAGCCGAGCCAAGCAAAGTAGATTCCAATCTTCTCCCCGTAGTACTTTCTGGAAGGAGAAATAAATCAAGGGTCAGTGGGTTGTATTAAAGGGGTATTCCTACCACATGGCGCTAGGACAAGGATCAGCAACCTCCGGGCACTCCAGCTGTTCTGAAACTACAACTCCCAAAATCTTCTTTTCACTTCTATGAGAGTTACAAGAACAGTGCAGTACATGTGCATGATGGGAGTTTAAGGTTTCACAAGCAGCTGAAGAGCCGAAGGTTGCTGACCCCTGCACTAGGATATGACACCATTTTAGGATTGCTCTGACCTCTGGAACCCATTACCAGTCCAGAGGATGAAGAGAATTGCAACGCTGGTGACGTATTGGGCACCATTCTACGTCCCCGTCACCAGCTATGCAAAGGAATTGCAGCCAGGAGCATTTCAATTGGACAGACCTGTGCTGCAGTTCCCTGCAATGAAAGGAACGCCATGCGAAAATCAGGCACCGTGGCCCCTACATTCAGGTCTCCTCTTGTGGCCGGAGGTTTAGTAACTATTGTGTACCTGGCTGTTGTCCTGAACTCACCTGATCGAGATCGTCGGCTGCTCCTTGTAAAACTTTCCAAATCTGGCCCAGTGTTTATGCAATGTATACCGCTCGCTCTCACAGGTCACGTCCTGGGACTTCTTCCAATACTGACACTGCAGAGGAAAGAACACTTCAGCATGGAACATGAGGCTACATGGCGATCGCTAGGATCACATAGCGACAAGCAATGACTGCGGTGAGGGTTCGTGTTACTACACGCCATACGATGCCTCCTGCCACATGACAATTGCCAAAAGCCAAAGCTACTAGATGTTGGCTGCAGATCACAACGGACTTTTGCAGCACAGCCCTGATCACAAGTCGCCCTGCCCAGAGGGTAAATAATATCACCACACACCTAGGTAGATTAGTGTACAAGGTACTAAGTGACAACCTTCGATGGGATCAGATTGCAGCTATATTGGTTGTCACCGCGCATTTCCACAAATATACCTAACACACAATATATCGTGTTACACCAGGGCTTCCATTTTCCAGGGATTACTTACGTCATGGAGAGGGAAGGCGGCCGTGTACGTTCCATTGCTTAACAGCCTCTTAATACCAAACTTTCTCTTCTCCTCCCCAATTCCGTAGGGGCAACGAGAGAGGATGTAATAGACCTGAAATTGGAAAAATAATCAATGAGCTGAAGAATAGAATAAAGTGAGGAGACGCCAGGTCACAGACTCCCTGAAGGCACATACAGGGGAGTGCAGAATTATTAGGCAAATGAGTATTTTGACCACATCATCCTCTTTATGCATGTTGTCTTACTCCAAGCTGTATAGGCTCGAAAGCCTACTACCAATTAAGCATATTAGGTGATGTGCATCTCTGTAATGAGAAGGGTGTGGTCTAATGACATCAACACCTATATCAGGGTGTGCATAATTATTAGGCAACTTCCTTTCCTTTGGCAAAATGGGTCAAAAGAAGGACTTGACAGGCTCAGAAAAGTCAAAAATAGTGAGATATCTTGCAGAGGGATGCAGCACTCTTAAAATTGCAAAGCTCTGAAGCGTGATCATCGAACAATCAAGCGTTTCATTCAAAATAGTCAACAGGGTCGCAAGAAGCGTGTGGAAAAACCAAGGCGCAAAATAACTGCCCTGAACTGAGAAAAAGTCAAGCGTGCAGCTGCCAAGATGCCACTTGCCACCAGTTTGGCCATATTTCAGAGCTGCAACAGCACTGGAGTGCCCAAAAAGCACAAGGTGTGCAATACTCAGAGGCCATGGCCAAGGTAAGAAAGGCTGAAAGGACAACCACCACTGAACAAGACACACAAGCTGAAAACGTCAAGACTGGGCCAAGAAATATCTCAAGACTGATTTTTCTAAGGTTTTATGGACTGTTGAAATGAGAGTGAGTCTTGATGGGCAGATGGATGGGGCCCGTGGCTGGATTGGTAAAGGGCAGGAGAGCTCCAGTCGCGACTCAGACGCCAGCAAGGTGGAGGTGGAGTACTGGTTTGGGCTGGTATCATCAAAGATGAGCTTGGGGGGCCTTTCGGGGTTGAGGATGGAGTCAAGCTCAACTCCCATTCCTACTGCCAGTTTCTGGGAAGACACCTTCTTCAAGCAGTGGTACAGGAAGAAGTCTGCATCCTTCAAGAAAAACATGATTTTCAGGGCAGGACAATGCTCCATCACACGCGTCCAAGTACTCCACAGCGTGGCTGGCAAGAAAGGGTATAAAAGAAGAAAATCTAATGACATGGCCTCCTTGTTCACCTGATCTGAACCCCATTGAGAACCTGTGGTCCATCATCAAATGTGAGATTTACAAGGAGGGAAAACAGTACACCTCTCTGAACAGTGTCTGGGAGGCTGTGGTTGCTGCTGCACGCAATGTTGATGGTGAACAGATCAAAACACTGACAGAATCCATGGAAAGCAGGCTTTTGAGTGTCCTTGCAAAGAAAGGTGGCTATATTGGTCACCGATTTGTTTTTGTTTTGTTTTTGAATGTCAGAAATGTATATTTGTGAATGTTGAGATGTTATATTGGTTTCACTGGTAAAAATAAATAATT
Organism: Bufo bufo; assembly: GCF_905171765.1. Classification (NCBI taxonomy): domain Eukaryota; kingdom Metazoa; phylum Chordata; class Amphibia; order Anura; family Bufonidae; genus Bufo; species Bufo bufo. The sequence continues at coordinate 9,166,902 of NC_053398.1, read as the reverse complement.
GAAATGGGTATATATTTGTTTTTTGTTAAGTTGCCTAATAATTATGCACAGTAATAGTCACCTGCACACACAGATATCCCCCTAAAATAGCTAAAACTAAAAACAAACTAAAAACCACTTCCAAAAATATTCAGCTTTGATATTAATGAGTTTTTTGGGTTCATTGAGAACATGGTTGTTGTTCAATAATAAAATTAATCCTCAAAAATACAACTTGCCTAATAATTCTGCACTCCGTGTATATCCTCTTGTGTGGGTGCTCTATATACACCAAGTCTGTGTCCACCAGATGAGCAATGATTTAAAGGACCAGTAAACCTAGGTCTACGTTTTTAATTTTGGTGCAGCAAAATGTCATCTACTACATTAGGCTACACTTAGTTCTTCAATGGGATGAATGATAGAACATGCATAACCACTACTTTAGTTCATAGACCTCCTCCAGAGACATTAACATCCATATCTGCAAAAACTAGATTTAGTTACTGTAATCTGTTTCTCATCTGTCTCAATGGGGGGGGGGGGACGGGACGACACAGGCCTTGACCATGGGTATAGCTGTTGCCGCTAGGAGGCGGACACTAAGCACACAAACTGTACGCTCGCCCCTTCAGCTATACCCTTTCTACAGGGACTAAGCTAAATCAGTTCGTGCAAAAGCCAGACAAGAAAATTACATTATGTACAAACCCAGAACCACACAGGCCCATAAACAAAAGAATGGGTGGGAGCTGTGTCCCCCAATGAACGGAAGAGAAAACAGATTTTACGGTAAGTATAAAAACCTAGTTTTCTCGTCCGTCTCATTGGGGGACACAGGCTTTGACCATGGGACGTTACATAGCAGTCCCCAAGGGTGGGCATAACAAGCAACCCTCCTGTCAGAGGCCTGCAGTCTGCAAAACTCTATGCCCCAGAGACACAAAAAGGTGTGAACTATAAAACTTGGAAAAAGTATGCAAAGACGACCAAGTAGCCGCCCAGCTGAGAATCAGCGCCATCTCCGCCATGACTGCCGGGCTCCGGCTGCCGCCCCTGGTGACTGATGTACGCCACCGCCGTGGAGTTGTCGGACTTAACCCGCACCGGACAACCCCTGAGATGGTTGGTCTAATGTCGCAGAGAGAGCCGAATCGCCCTTAACTCCAGAATATTGATTGGAAGGGAGCGTTCCTTGCGTGACCATACTCCTTGAACAGAGAGATTTTTCCAACACTCCCCACCCAACCCCTGAGGCTTGCGTCCATTGTTAACACCTTCCAACGGAGAGGGAGGAACGAGTGACCTGACGTCAACATCGGCTTTACTCACCTGTCCGGCATCTTCTGCCCCCCCTAGCTCCAGCCAGGTCACCACCTTCGGTGTACGGCCCCTTGGTGAGGGACGCTACACCGGAACAGAGGGGACTTACGGCGTGGGCAGCTGTGGTGACCCGAATGCTGGCGGGAGACAACGTTTTTTTACAGGAACCTCTGATACTACTTTTCTTCTGGAGCACGGGAAGGAGCAGGGGGGTTTGGGTGACCCCATGGTCTCCCGCCTCCTGGGGTGGGAGTGCAGCAGTTTTACGGACTGCCTGAAACTCCCGCTAGAGAAAAACAAAAAAAAAAAAAAGCGAGACCTTTTTACTTAGTGCCTGTAGGAGGCAGACCTCCCGTTGCAGGGAGATCTGCCTCCTACAGGCACTAAGCTAAAACGGATTTAGCTTAGTGCCTGTAGGAAGGGTATAGCTGAAGAGGGAGGAGCTTACACTTTGTGTGCTTAGTGTCCGCCTCCTAACGGCAACAGCTATAGCCATGGTCAAAGCCTGTGTCCCCCAATGAGACGGATGAGAAAGAGCGTATGACTGCTTCCATAGTGCACTGCAAAACTCCAGTCCAAAGCTACATTCAGATGACCGTAAGCATATAGGCCAGCCCTATACAGAAATGCCTATTCTTGTCCCCAAGAATAGGACATGCACACAATGTGCTTCCTGCATCTATGGCAGCCCCATTGAGATGAACGGGTCCGCACCTGTTCCACAAAATTGCAGAACAGATGCAGACCCAGAAATACGGTCGTCTGAATGCACCCTAATAGGCTCATGTACATAGAAGAACCGGAAACCATGGTCAGGCCCTCGGCTGCCATGGCTACCCATGGGCACTCTGCAATCACATGGCCGGAGCGCAATGAGGTGACAAAGAGCTCCTTCCCTCTGTTTAACCACTTGGATGCTATGGCCAATGCTGACCATGGCATCTAAGGGATTAAACAGACATTAGTGATTAGAGATTTCATGACATTAGCGCACAGTGTACCAGTGCCATCACTGTGACCGACTATTATGTCATCTAAATGAGTACATCACAGGGTGGGAAGTGATTAAGTGCTGGTGGGGGCAACCTGGAGGTACCAGAGAGCGGCTCATCTCACGGCACTTACTATCCTGTTCCTGGTGGCCGGTGTGAAGAACGTGTTCTGGTCGCGGATGTAGAACAGCTCCTGCCTCTGCTTGCTGAAAGGGGCCGTGAAATAATCTGGTTCTGGGTTCATGACGTCATACGGAAGTTTGAAGGTTTTCAGAAACCAGTTTAGAGGGTTTTCCGTCTTCAGGACCATATCATTCTCCTTTAAGGGCATCTTGATATTCAGCACCTCGGCGTAGGTGGAGAGGACCTCCCAGGGCGCATGGATCTTGACAAAATAATTTTTTCCATTCTCCGACTCCTACGGGGAAAAATAGAAATATCAACACCTAAGACCCATTATCATTATTTATTTGAAAGCATTATTAATTCCACGGCTCTGTACTTTAAGAGGGGGGTTACACATAATATAAAAAATACAAATGGGATAAACATGAAAGTAATAAACAGACTGGTATAGAGGGGCAGAGGACCCTGCCCGCGAAAAGCTTACAATATACAAAATCCAAACATGAATACAGACTTGAGGCCAAATTGGCCATGATTTGGAAACAATTATAACCGCTAGGTAATTGCATAGACAATTCCCCAATTCCCAATTCTGCTCCTTGGCTTCCAGCCTACGTAATGACACAAAGCTAATGAGAAGGAGCAGACGTCCAGCCTGTACACAGGTGCGACTGCTCCGTGGCCTCCACTCACCTTCTTGTCTTCGGTTTCTAGCTCCAGACCCGCTTTCTGCAAGTTCAATTCAAATTCTCGTCTTCTCTCCTGGGAAGAAACCAAGAACAAATGCTGAATTTGGCAACTTTGTGGTAAATTCATATTTTGCCTATGAGGGAAAGGTTCGTCGGTGTCTTGTGACCATTGCTAGAAGTTCAAGCATAATTGTCACACCGCTCATCCCTCCAAAGGGAAAAGACTGCCTATCTGCAGGATCAACCCTATTATGCCTGGGGGAGGGGGAACTAATTCTTTATGTAAATGTGGAGTCTAGCCCCCCAGCCTTTCCAGTACTGGCCACACCCCTTGAATACCTCATTTGCATAAAATAATAAAAGTAATTCTGCAAGAGTTTCACAAGACAGGTATCATTTCAATCAGAACCCTAGCAGCGCTTCACAAGTAGTATTTAGTATTTTTTCAATTATTTTCACACTACACACTTTGTTTAAATGTTTACACTTTTTATATTATCATTGGAGATTATATATATATATTTTTTTTTTATTATTTATTCTTCATTCATTAGGTCAGGTTTATCATGGTTGCATTTCATATACATTGTTCACTTAAATTATGTATATTACATATTATATTTATCATGTCACTTAAATTTAAATTGGCACAAATTGTTCTATTTTGCCAGAATGGATATATAGGTTTCTCTTCAGGCATGTGGTATAATTTTGTTCCATTAGAGGGCAGTGTGGTCCTATTTTCGCATGCGCTCCTTTAGTTTGATGTGATATCGCCTGGTTTAATAGGGTTGATCCTGCCAACAGGTGCTCTTTAAAAGGGTTGTCTCAGGAGAATGTGGCCCAGGGGTGCGCCAACTGAATTTGCCCGGGCATATGGGTAATGCGAGGGATTTCCCCTGCAGCAGCCACAGCAAGGGAAATGTAGTATTACATGGCGGTCATTCAAATGGAAGCTGTCCATGTAATACACGGAATCTGCCAGTAATGGAGAAGCACTCAGAGAGGTGTCCGGAATAGGGATGTCCATAGGTCCTAATAGCACATATGGAAATCTGGTACCTTCATGAGACAACACAGAAGCTTCTATAGCAGGGGGCCAGAAACCTTCTGCACTCCAGCTGTTGTAAAACTACCAACTATAACTCCCAGCATGCACAAGTGCTCAGCTGTTTTTGGTAGGGATGTCCCGATACCATTTTTTTAAGACTGAGTACGAGCACCGATACTTTTATTTAAGTACTCACCGATACCAATTACCGATACCAATTTTAACAATAAAATACACACACACACACACACATGTATTTTGTGACCACTGACCAACCAAAAGGCCCAAAAACAGAACTAAACCATTGTTTAATGTACAAGAGGCAGTGTATCAACTGGCTTGCTCCTGTGCTCCGATTCGAGATCAGATGTCTGTGGGGCAAAGTCATGGGCAACATGAATAAAAAAAAAAAACACTGAGGTTCCAAGGAGAGTTAGGGAGACCGTGAGACTGTGTGGGGACAGCCACAAGGAGACTGTGTGGGGACAGCCACAAGGAGACTGTATGGGGGCAGCCACAAGGAGACTGTGTGGGGGCAGCCACAAGAGACTGTGTGGGGGCAGCCACAAGGAGACTGTTTGGGGGCAGCCACAAGGGAGACTGTGTGGGGGCAGCCACAAGGAGACTGTGTGGGGGCAGCCACAAGGAGACTGTGTGGGGGCAGCCACAAGGAGACTGTGTGGGGACAGCCACAAGGAGACTGTGTGGGGGCAGCCACAAGGAGACTGTGTGGGGGCAGCCACAAGGAGACTGTGTGGGGGGCAGCCACAAGGAGACTGTGTGGGGGCAGCCACAAGGAGACTGTGTGGGGGCAGCCACAAGGAGACTGTGTGGGGGCAGCCACAAGGAGACTGTGTGGGGGCAGCCACAAGGAGACTGTATGGGGGCAGCCACAAGGAGACTGTATGGGGGCAGCCACAAGGAGACTGTATGGGGGCAGCCACAAGGAGACTGTATGGGGGCAGCCCACCAAGGAGACTGTATGGGGGCAGCACAAGGAGACTGTGTGGGGGCAGCCACAAGGAGACTGTGTGGGGACAGCCACAAGGAGACTGTATGGGGGCAGCCACAAGGAGACTGTATGGGGGCAGCCACAAGGAGACTGTATACTGTAAGGAGTAAGGACAACAATTTTTGAAGCCCCTCCCTCCTCAGTATAATAGTCTTGTGGCCACCATACAGTAATGTATATTTCTTCTTGCCCTAATGCCTGCTTTTAGAGATCAATGTGCAGATTGCAGGCAGTAAGAACCAGGGCCATAGAAGACAGACACAACACCTTTATTTCTTTCTGTCTGTGACCACTTGGGCTGGTTATAATCTAACTAAGCTTTATACACTTACTAGAGTCTGTTCCTATAACTTTTAAAACTACTGGAGATCAGATGTCTGTGGGTGGAGTCATCGGGAACATGGGGGGAGGAGCCAGGGACGGTGGCAGCCGCTGCGGAAAGTGTGAATCAGAGCAGCCGCGGGAAAAGTCTCTTTCCAGACAACCTCCTAACACCACATGCAGAACTGGTCATGTCGGATGGCTGTGGGCGGAGTCTTAAACATACGTGGAGCCGGGGATAGCGGAGGCTGCTGGTAATCAGGGCGAGGGGCGGAGACTGGGAGCAAGAAGAAGCTGTTTTTGCTGTGCGAGATGCAGGGGCAGGCCGCGGACGGACACAGACACATTTAGAAGCGGCGCAGGTATCGGCAGTGGTATCGGGGACATTTGCACGAGTACAACGGATCTCAGAAACGGAAAGCCAAAACGCCAGTGTGAAAGTAGCCTATTTAGCCATTTTTACCAGGTAATAAGGCTATGGTGGCGTCCCCTTGTATAATAATTCTGAACCAGCAGGTGGCAGCAGAAATCACCAGTAACAGAAAGGCCTCGTCTGCATTTTTTCTGCAGAATTTGGCGTGCATTCCGCAGCTAAAAAACAAAAAAAAAAAAACGCATGGAACAACCCCCATGTTATAAACGGGAGTCTGTGCCGCTGTTCATGCAGGAATATCTGAAAATCAGTTCTGCAGCGGCTGCGTGAATTCTTACAAACCCCATTCCAATGCATGGGGATTTCTGCTGCTGTGTGTGAGCGTTTCTAACAAGGACGCAGAGTGGATGAACTGCAGGATATGCTGCTGATGGATATCACACAGTGACACGCTACAGCCGAGAACACGCCGGCTATGGAGAGCTCCACCCGGACCCATCTGCAGGAAACCAGCATCAGTCACATGCGGGTCACAATACAGAGACTGAACAGGGGGCACATTTATATGGCAGTCATACTGTTCCCCTTAAGAAGTGACACACACTGCAGGATCTGCGACGACTGGGATACACTGAACCAAAAGCTTTTTTACAGACAGAAAATCATCCTTTCCCCTTTAAATGAATGCTGCTGGTCATCTGCAGGATCCTGAAACAAACAGCCCTGCAGAGAACATAGGTCATCAATATAAATAAAGGGGACATGCCCTTTAACCCTATCCTCAGGATGGGTCATCAATATCAGATCGGGGGAGATCTGACTCCTGGCACCCCCACCGATCAGCTGTATGACGAGAAGGACGCACTCGTACGTGAACAGGAAGGAGCCGTCCCACAGAAGTGAATGGGACGGCTTAGTTGTAATTATGCTGCTTGCCGCTGCGATTGGGACGGCGAGCGGGTAAACAGTAAAGAGATGGCAGCGCTCATACGAGCATGGCCTTCTCTTCGAATAAACGATTGTCGGGCTCCTGCTGAAGTGTGGATAAGTCATCAATATAAATAAAACGGACAATCCCTTTAATTGGTCTGTTCCATTTTTAGTTGGGGAAGTTCTGAGGACTCAGCCAAGGGGCGGGGCTTAACAACCCTACTGCAGAGAGGGCAGAGGGGGAGGATCCTGCTGCAGCCAGTGGCCTTACTGCCAGACAAGACAGTGAGGAGGGAGGACATGGCTGAACTCCTGGACACTTTTTTATATATTCCCACTTTAGGCTAAATTAGTGTTCATGTGAACGGAAGTGAAACGAATTGACTTTGATCCAAATTTCAGGAAAAATTAGTTTCGCCACAATCCGAATTTTCCTTTAATTTTAATGAATCTTTTTTTCCTAATATGGTGGCTACACGTGTTACAAAGTGAAAGTAAGAGCCTGCGATCGATATGACCCATTATACCGTGCAGCCAATCACAATCAGCAGAGCCATCCCCTGTGATGTCACCGCCTGGGGTCAAATAACTCCTTGTATTAGGGTTAGAACCAGATGGGCCGAACTTCCTGGATGGATCAAACTGGCAGCTTGGATTATTGCCATACAGGAGGAGTGTCGTTGGTTATTGGAATGAACCACACAAATAAGGCTTTCACACTGGCGTTTTGGCTTTCCGTTTCTGAGATCCGTTCGGGGCTCTCACAAGCGGTCCAAAACGGATCAGTTTTGCCCTTAATTGCATTCTGAATGGAAAAGGATCCGCTCAGAATGCATCAGTTTGGCTCCGTTCCGTCACCATTCCGCTTTGGAGGCGGCCTGCAGCGTTTTGCTGTCCGCTTGACGAAACTGAGCCAAACGGATCCGTCCTGACACACAATGTAAGTCAATGGGGACGGATCGGTTTTCTCTGGCACAATAGAAAACGGATCAGTCTCCCATGACTTTCAATAGAGCTCATGACGGGATCCGTTACATTGTTACAGATAATACAAACGGATCCGTTCAGGACGGATGAATGCAGGCGTATTATTGTAACTGATCAGTTTTTGCAGATCCATGACGGATCCGTCCAAAGTGTGAAAGCAGCCCAACTCCACCAACTCGACCCAAATTCATCGTAGCTAATAGGTTCTTTTAGTCAGTGTTTTGCATCAGTATTTGATCAGAATTTCTAGGCCAAAAGCATGCCTCCACCACCGAGATTGGGCCACCAAGTGGGATGCATATGTTAGGCAGAGTGGCCTGGGGTATACCAGATTTTATCATGATTCATGACAAATTAATTCGGAATATACCGAATTTCTTGAAGAACTTCGAATCGTCCGAGATCGCATTGTGCTATTTTTTCGTCAGTAAATAGGATGCCCTGTGATTGCCTTGGATTCTACTCAAGTCTATGGTACCTGCCTTTTTCTGGTACAAACCTCTGCATTAAGTGAATGACTAAAATTCTGTCTGATGCCATAAATAACCAAAAAATCCCCAGTCCAACCTCACTTAAAAGGGGTTGTCCCATTAGAACTACGTATCCGCTATCCACAGGATAGGAGATGGGTCTGGTCAGCAGTGTCTGACAGTGGGGCCCCTGCCAAGCAGGAGAATGGGGGGCCTGTGTCCCCCTGTTTGAACGGACTGGTGGACACACATGCAGCCGTCGCTCCATGTAACTCTATGGGACTGCCGAGCATTTAGAGCTGACACACATATCCGCTCCATTCAATGGGGGAGCACAGCCCCTGGTCTGTGACTGGCAGGGTCACAGTGGTCAGACCCCTGCCGATCACTCACCCCCTATCCTGTGGAGTAGGAGATGTGTTGTCCCTATGGGATAACCCCTCATTATGCATTTCAGAAGTATTGGAGTAAAATGGTTGCATATCACATGGACCCAGAGATAACATGAGCTGCTTGCAAGATAGGCTCCTAGGCGCTGCGGAGCATCTTGGTGAAAAAAAAAAACAAAAAAAACAGTGTCCTGTCCATGTCACAAGGAGCATATGGACCGCTAGAACAGCTGTGCAGAGCCTCAAACAGCACCCCATAGCACAGCCTCCAGGAGCCTTGTGAATGTGACCTGAAGGGGATGTGTGCCATATTGGAGGTCACAGTCATCCCTGAATTCACACACTGAGTACAGTTAGTCTTGAACACCCACACAGTGATGACTTTAGTCAGACAGAAGTGAATGGCTCAGCCCGGTTCTCTGTGGACTACATTCAGCCCGGGAGCCGCCCTTCTCTGCCATTACGCAGCGTGGCAGCCTGCCAGCGCTCAGCGCCAAGTAACTATGAAGGTGATGGGAGGAAGGACTGATATCAGAGCGGCCGGGAGCGAGGTACTATTATTAGTGGTCAGTGCTGCCAGTTGCAAGGTCCTAGATTATAACGTGTTAAAAGGCACGGAAAACATAAAATCCCTTTAATCTGGTATCCAAAAATCCAGCACAGGTCTGTAAAAGGATGCGGTATAGCAGATTGTGAAGGTTCACTGCCACTACAGTTTTATACCACTTTACATAAGTGTCTGGTAAACCAGAAAACATAGTCTAGTCCTTTGTGGTTCTATGGATGCCAGATTAAAGAGTTTTACAGTTTACAGATATAGTCCTTAAAAGGCTATTCCAGCAACCATATAGATGATAAATGCCAAATCGTGGAAGTCCCCAGAATAGGAGACCCCTGGCCCTCCTGCTCAAGACCACGGGTAGAAGGTGCTGGCATGGGGTGTTGGTTTGAGCAAGTCATCCATCCACTTCATTCTGACTAAGACAAATGAGCGCTGGCTACCTTACACGTTATTAGGGTGGGAGATACGAGACGGGGGTCCCCACAACAAAGAGTTGCTCTTCCCCGACAGACCCTGTATGTCCATGCTTTCAGATGGAGCGTGCACATTCCTTGGAGGAACTGCAAAAGGTCCAGGACCTCGGCCCCGACCACAAGGAGTTGGGGGGGGGGGTGAGGGGGGATACAGGAGACGGGCACTGATTTTTTAACTTACAGCTTTTCGCCGGTCTACTTCTTTGCTCGGTTCATCAACATAAGAAATACAAAGTCGATCTCCGGACGCCATCACGGAAGAAGACAGAATCTTTACTCTGATGATGCTTTTCTATCTGTGGAGAGAAGAGGCAGAGTTACAACATGGAAGAGGTGCGGGGTGGACAGCGAGGATCCTTCACACACAGGAGGTGATGTGTTACAGCGCTGGAAGGGAAGAAGAGGAGGTTAATGGCCTACTTAGGAGCATGCAGCAATCCTGCACAGAACACACAGGTGTTACAGACATGGCGGAAAGGAAGAGGTTAAGCTCTGCTTAAAGTTGTAGGGTGTCTATGTGTGCGGACTAGTTTTGGGGTCATACGGACTCTTGTGTAGGGTGGTGTGGACCTTACATCACAAACAGCTTGGCTGATTACTGTAGGTGAGCTCCCCCTAGTGGTGGCTGCAGGCAGACCGTAGATCACGTAAAGCTATGGTCCATGGGGATTGGGAGTTCTGTATCAGGGGAAAAAGGAGCTGTACCCCAATACGGATACATATATTATGAATTTAGTCAGCACATAATTTGCTGACACAAAAACGAGACGATGACACACTTCAATAAATACAGATTCATAAATCCTTAAACCTGCAGAGATAACAGTATAATGTATTGTATTCACACAGGCCATCATTAGAATGCAAATAAAACAGAATAGGATCCGGAAGCAGCCACCGTCCTCCTTGCCGACAGTTTTCCCGACACTCAAAATGTACTGGCTAACAGTCCATTACAGTCAAGGCTGGACTTTATTGCCCTGGTGATTGCATACTGAGCCTTTCATTGAGGTTTTGCATCAATGGGCGCTTCCTCCCCCTGCACATGCAGACTAATGAGAGCAGACAGGATCGCTACTGACATACAACCCTCCGTAGTACAGCGACCCTGCTGTAACCCAACTCCAGCGACTATCTGTAATGCAACACCTCAGAGTGGTAAGTAATGGGCTGCCAGACAAATAACTACTGAGGCGCAGCGCCAGAGGAACGGCTCATTAGTTCATTAAAAGTTATAGGGAGGGCCAAAGAAAAAAAAAAAAAGAAAAAAAAAAAGAAGTAGGCACACGTTATATAAAAGTCAACATAGCCGCCCAAAAAAAAAAAAAAAAAAAAAAAAAAAGTCACCCTGGCCTCAGTCTTGACTAATGCCTCCCAACCTAGCAGGCCAAGAGAAATGGAAAACAACATATAAAAAATGGCTCCTTGGAATTTCTTGCTCTACGTCACAAGCAGCATGAAAACACAGCCCCACATCAAGAGGACGTTACGGGTCGGTCAGTACATCGGGAGTCACAATGTAACGTCTGTACAGATTTAATTGGATTCCATTAGAAATAAATAGGGACCAGGATATTCTTCAAATTATCCCAATTACCTATACTGGAGAGTAAGGATGACAGTTAAAGCTAAAAACAGGCAGTATGGCTCCACCCCTCGGCTGGACACAAGACCTAACAGCAGGACACCAGCAATACTCCGAACCTCCCTTTGGATCAATCAACTACCAGAAAGCATTGGGGCCTGGAGCTCATGCACTATATGGCACCACACAGCGTGGCAAATGCACACATGTCCATTATTATTGGCAGGATTCATCCACACTCCAGTCATTCAAAACCTCTGCTTGCTGTCAGTTCAAGGCTTCAGATTATTGCTGCTGCACAGACCATTAGGACCTTAGGGTTGTTAACTTTTTCTTACACCGATACACTCTAAACGTCTCACGTTTTACTCACAGCAAGCCGAGATCTCAGAAATGAGGGACAGAATTTGACATGAGCTGTGTGCAGGCCTAGGTATTCCCAATAGGATGTGCCGTCACCATAATTTGTGGGGGATCTAACTTCTGACACCGCCACCCATCTAGAGAACGAAGGGGACGCAGCACTGAATCAGAACTGCATCCCTGTCTTTCTCAGGACTGGTGGAGATCCTAGAAGTCGGAAGGTCGGAGCCCCACTAATCATAAAGTCATGGCATATCCTGATGATACAGGGCATCACTGTACGCGTTGGGAATACTCCTTTAAGCACGCTCCTCTTTAGTACTCCACACCACATGCAATGCATCCAGTGACCAGGAAACATGCATCAGGTTGCATTAAGGACCCCCATTCACATGCATCCAACCAGCAGGTTGCAGTTAGACAGCAATGACAGTTCTGATTTTCTGATACAGAGCTCCAAAACCCCATCATCTCACACAGCCATAGAGTTGCATAATAAAATATTGTCTTCCTGCAGCCACCACTAGAGGGAGCTCACAATACAGGTCCCTCCATAGAACCCCGCAATAAATCCGTCCGTACTGAGGATTTGGAGCTCTGTATTAGAACAGCTGAGCACCAACTCTTAGAAATTAATGAATCTGCAGAATACACGACCTCAAGAAAAACTCGATGTTAACCATTGTTCACACAGCACACATTTAAGGTTTAGTTTGCACACCACATCTAATGCAACAACCAGTCTTTTACCCTTAGTCGACGCTCGAAGAATAGGCCGTGCTTGTGCCATTTCTGTGGAACAATTAGCAGAAAATGTCAGAATTTGTATCTTTTCAGCTAAACAATCCGACGATGTTCATTTCTTACATCTCACTTTTTGGGGTAAAGAAAGGATCTGATGGGTAAAAGCTAAAATTTGCAAATTGTATTGCTGTGTATACTTGAAATGGAATAAAACTGGGGATCACAAGGACTTGGGTATTGTAATTCCTAGTAAACCAAGCAGCAGTGCTCAATATCAAGCAGCAGCTGCAAAAGCAAATACAACTTAGGATGTATTTATTAATTACCCCTCTATAATCAGATGGGGGAGGGGAACTCAGGATCAGCTTAAAGGGCTTCTGTCACCCCGCAAAAGTCATTTTTTTTTTTTTGGATAGTTACATTCCTTATAGCGCGATATAGGAGAATATAATGGTATTACTTACTTTCATGCGGCCGTTTCTTTAGAAAACAAAGTTTTATAATATTAAATCCGGTCTCTACCAGCAAGTAGGGGCGTCTACTTGCTGGTAGCCGCAGCAGAAAACCGACCCCCAGTCGCCGTGTTGATTGACAGGGCCAGCCGTGATCTCCTCCTCCGGCCGGCCCTGTCAGTATTTCAAAAATCGCGCGCCTCTGTTCAATCGGCGCAGGCGCTCTGAGATGAGGAGGCTCGTCTCCTCAGAACTCCCTCAGTGCGCCTGCGCCGATGACATCACCGAAAGAGAAGACGTCATCAGCGCAGGCGCACTGAGGGAGTGCTGAGGAGGCGAGCCTCCTCATCTCAGAGCGCCTGCGCCGAATGAACAGAGGCGCGCTATTTTTTAAATACTGACAGGGCCGGCCGGAGGAGATCGCGGCTGGCCCTGTCAATCAACACGGCGAGGGGGCGGTTTTCTGCTGCGGCTACCAGCAAGTAGACGCCCTACTTGCTGGTAGAGACCGGATTTACATATTATAAAACTTCGTTTTCTAAAGAAACGGCCGCATGAAAGTAAGTAAGACTATTATATTCTCCTATATCGCCCTATAAGGAATCTAACTATCCAAAAAAAAAATAATGACTTTTGCGGGGTGACAGAAGCCCTTTAAAACCTAATGCAGAAGAATGACCATTTCAGAGATTGGCATTTAAAACAAAACTGAAGCAATGTATAATGCCCAACGCAGGGGGCATGATACGGGGGTCTTGAAATTGAATCCACAGGTCAAGTGCTGCCCCCTCAGGCATAATACATATACCTTGGAAGACCTACTGATAAACCAAATGCACCACAAAAGGAGAATTTACGGCACCTCACTTGGAGAGGCTTAAAGGGTTTCTGTCACCCCAATTTTCGCTATTAAACAGGCTGACATTTTAGATGTGAAAATGTCACCTGAATTTAACGCTGCATTTCTTTTAAGTATGCCCCTGTTTTCGTGTAATTTGAACTTTTATTATATGCAAATGAGCCTCTAGGAGCAGGGGGGGGGGGGGTTGCACCTGCTCCTAGAGGCTCCGTTTGGCCACCTCATTTCCACGCCCTTCTGTCTTGATTGACAGGGCCAGGCCAGCGTTGGTTCTCCTGATGGCTTTCTCACTGCGCCTGTAATTAAAATTTCTAATTACACGAAAACGGGGGCATACTTAAATAAAAGAAATGCAGAGTTAAATTCAGGTGACATTTTCACATCTATAATGTCAGCCTGTTTAATAGCGAAAATTGGGGTGACAGAAACCCTTTAAAGGCAACCCGTCATCAACTTTATGCTGCCCATACTAACGGCAGCATAAAGTAGAGACAGGCGAGTTGATTTCAGTGGTCTGTCATTTAAAAGTAAGGCCCCTTGCAGACGAGCGTTCCTCCCGCAGCGAGTCCGCATCGCAGCACCCGTCCTGACCTCCCAGCACTGAGGGATTCACATAGCATTATATAGATTTAGGATGCTATGTAACCCTTACAGTTCTGGAATGTATTGGATAACACTGGCAGCATTATGCCAGTGTTACCCAATACATTCCAGAACTTTAAGGATTACACAGCATCATAAATCAATATAATGCTATGTGACCCCCGGCAGTGCTGGGAGGTCAGGACGGGAGCTGCGTTGCGGACTCACTGCGGGAGGAACGCTCGTCTGCAAGGGGCATAAGTGGTTGCTGAGAACCAACATCACAATCATTGCAGACTGGGCCTGGAAAAGAGTCACGGCCTCCTGAGAAGAGTCCTGGTTATTCATAAACTCTTGCTCTCCTGCCCACCTGCTGATGACTGACCGGCTTCTACCTAGTTTTCTCCCTTTGTCTCTAGGAGAGAACTGCCAATCATCAGCAGATGGTCGGAGAGCAGGAGATTATGGATAACCAGGACTCTTCTCCGGCCTGGGATGCAAGGATTATGATGCTGGTTCTCGGCAATCACTTACTTTTAGCTCACGAGTGACACAGCGCTGAGATCAGCATTTCGATCACTAATTTCTGCTGCCCTCAGTGAGATCAGCATAAAGTTGATGACGGGTTCCCTTTAAAGGGAAAGGGGCGTGGCTGCAGTTGGTCATCATAGATCTGTGTGTAGACATGTCCTTGAAGCTTCACCATAAGAGCAGACACTAGACATGTGTTCCCGCCTGGTCCTTCCTGGCCATCAGGGACTTCAGCACAAGGACCTAGTCCACGTACAAGTAGTTACAAGTGCGGACGTCACTGAGAGCAGCGGAGACCTGGAGGAGGATTTTGAAATTCCTAAAATACTTGTTCTGCAAGAGGAAGGGGTTGAATGAGTAATAATCCAGGAATCTACTTTTAGAAAACCCCAGTGATGTCCCAAAAACAGAAAGAATGTGTCCTAAGGCCGACTCATCCACTACTCACGGGTTTCACTGCTGACAAAGCTCTTCTCTGATCTCCAATTTGTGGATTTCCAGTGGTTGACAACTACAACTCCCATCATGCCAGTCCATTTTTTCCTTCTTAACCACACGTGTGTGCTTTTAGATGCCTGTTTTGGCATAGGTATAACTAGCAGAGTAGCAGGCACTATGGGGCCAGCAGCTAATAGGGCCCATTTCCACCCAGGCATAAGGTGCAGTCAGTGGTGCCAGGAGACATTGAAAATGTAATATGACCCCATTCTATGTTTTACTATGGACCCTCATGATTACTTCTGCTGTTTGGATTATCCCTTCTGTGTGGCATTACTACAATTTTGTGTGCTGCGACATCACTGCGTGCCCTATCCCTGTGCTGCGACATCACTGCGTGCCCTATCCCTGTGCTGCGACATCACTGCGTGCCCTATCCCGCACATCACTGCGTGCCCTATCCCTGTGCTGCGACATCACTGCGTGCCCTATCCCTGTGCTGCGACATCACTGCGTGCCCTATCCCTGTGCTGCGACATCACTGCGTGCCCTATCCCTGTGCTGCGACATCACTGCGTGCCCTATCCCTGTGCTGCGACATCACTGCGTGCCCTATCCTGCGACATCACTGCGTGCCCTATCCCTGTGCTGCGACATCACTGCGTGCCCTATCCCTGTGCTGCGACATCACTGCGTGCCCTATCCCTGTGCTGCGACATCACTGCGTGCCCTATCCCTGTGCTGCGACATCACTGCGTGCACTATCCCTGTGCTGCGACATCACTGCGTGCACTATCCCTGTGCTGCGACATCACTGCGTGCACTATCCCTGTGCTGGCGACATCACTGCGTGCACTATCCCTGTGCTGCGACATCACTGCGTGCACTATCCCTGTGCTGCGACATCACTGCGTGCACTATCCCTGTGCTGCGACATCACTGCGTGCACTATCCCTGTGCTGCGACATCACTGCGTGCACTATCCCTGTACTGCGACATCCCTGCGTGCACTATCCCTGAAATCTTGGTGGAATGGGGCCACATTCCAGGTTTTGCTATGGGGCCCCATGGCTGCTTGTTACACCCATGTGCTTTAGTCATTATCCTGCTGTAGGATTCATTTTGTTGCCTCAAACCTAGTTTCTTACACTTTTCTGATCATTCTGTCACACGTTTAAGGCCTCTAGCGCAGCAGCCCCACCATATCATGGCTCCTCCACCAGGTACACTGGTTGGTAGGTAGGCAGGCTCGCTTTTCTTTATCGCTTGATTTCCTGGTCTACAAACATTCTGCTGGCATCGGCCAAAAAGCTCTTGTCGGGTTTCATCTGCCTAGAGGTCATTTTGCCAGAGGGATCATGGTTTGTCCGTGTAACTTTTAGTAAAGTTCTGTCGCTTTTTCTTTAAAGGGGTTACCCAGGAAAAGATATTTATGACTTATCCTCAGGATTGGTCATCAGTATTGGATCTGAGGGGCTGCAACACCCGCCAATCAGCTGTTAGACGAGGCCTTGAGCGCCGCAGCCTCTTCCAAGGCCAGTGACATTACTGTACATCAGTGACGTGGGTGAGTTGCAGCTCAGTCCCATTCAAGTCAAGGGGGCTGAGCTGCAGTGCCAAGCACTGCCACTATACGATGCACGGCGCTGTCCTTTGAAAGCTGCTGGGAGCCTGCATCGCACACCGGAGCTCCAGCGAGCACAGCAGATCCCCGAGCTGATCGGGGTGGTACCGGGACACGGACCCCCACCGATGTAATAATGAGGACCTATCGCCAGGATACGTTATCATTATCTTTTCCAGAATAACCCCTTTAAGTGGTGGGGTCATCCTTGGCTTTCACCCTTAGAGCCCTGCTTTGTTCAGGGTGTGGTGTATCGCACAGGATGAAATCACTCCCGATGTCTCCAGCTCAGTCTGAAAGTCTTTGGATGTTGTGTGTTAAAAGTCTCGGAAAACCGCTTAATCACAGATTAGTCTGGTTTGACAAACTCAGGCCCCTTTCACACTAGCGGCAAGGAACACTGGCAGACGGATCCGTTGCATCCGTGCTGCCACTAGTGCGTGCGCGCCCCCGGACTACCGCTCCGGCCCCGTTGACTATAATGGGGCGGGCCGGAGTTCCAGCGGCAGCGCATGCAGAGAGGCGGACGGAATAAAACTACGACATGACGTAGTTTTATTCCGGCCACCTCTCGGTATGCGCTGCCGCCGGAACAGCCTGCCGGAGTTTCTTGCCGCTAGTGTGAAACTAGCCTAAACAGAGGCTCCATTAACTGTGTCCTGCATTGTTTTCAATGTTGTATCTTTTTTCCTGCCAAGTTTTTATTTTGTTACCTTGTGACTTGTACTAATATATATATATATATATATATTCTCCAAGTGGTTATTGTTGACCACAACTGTACATTGATGGTACGGGAAGTAGAGAAGCAGCCACAGACCGATACAGATAACACTCATTTCCGAAGTCCCATGGTGGAGGGAAGAGATATACTGGTGCAGGGACGGAGGAACACGCACAAAACCACAGAACCAGGGACAAGAGGAGATATAGATATATTTCTATCTATATCTATATATATACACACACACACACACACACACACACACACACACAAACATATACACATACATACACACATGAAACTCAAAAAATTAGAAAAAGTTCATTTATTTCAGTGATGCAACTTAAAAGGTGAAACTAACATATGAGACTCATTACAGGCAAAGCGAGATATTTCAAGCCTTTGTTATAATTTTGATTATTATGGCTTACAGCTTATGAAACCCCAAAGTCTCAACTTTGAGGTCCCCTTTGCTTAGGGGGCTATGGATTAATTAGCTGACTAGTGTGACACCTTGAGCCGAGAATATTGAACCTTTTCACAAAATGCAAATTTTAAGCTGCATTGAAATAAATTAACCTTTTCTAATTTTTCGAGTTTCATGTGTATGTGTATATATATTTTATACACATACATACCATACATACTCGACTTTGGTCAATCACTACTGCTTCGTAGGGTCTCTTAACAAACTGATCACAAAGTGTGCCCTACCAATCAGCTGCAATTTGTGCGCCATTTCCCTTCAGTGCCCCTACAGGTAAGGTGGAGTATTGCACAATGCCTATTCACATCAATGAGATTTCTGTGTAATGCAGGATAGGTCCTCCAGAGCGAAAGGTGCTTGCGGTAACCGCTCTCCACTCTGGCCAAGACATAAGGACACTCTCCATTAAGGGTCCATTCACACGTCCGTAATTTGGGTCCGCATTCGTTCCGCAATTTGCGGACCCATTCACTTTCAATGGGGCTGAAACGGATGCAAATCCACATTTCCTGGATCCGCATCCGTTTTTTCGGGATCCGCAATTTCGTTCCTGGAAAAAAATAGAACATGTCCTATTCTTGTCCGCAATTGCGGACCAGAAAAGGCATTTTCTATTATAGTGTCTGATGTGCGGATCCGCAAATTGCGGATCGCACATTGCAGGTGTCAGTGTTTTGCGGATCCGCAAAACACTTACGGACGTGTGAATGGACCCTTAGGGTGTGTTCACACGGCATTATTTTTCCACATGAATCCACATAAAACCACTGAGTGCATCCCATTGATTTAAATGAGAATCTGATCTGCACAGCAAGTAAAAAAAAAAGAAAAAAAAAAAACCATGATGGCTGGATACATGCCTATTATCCCATTGAACGGGCATAAATCCACATTTGGATCGGCAGCATTTTCCACAGCAAATCCAAGGCAGAAATTTGAAGTATCTTAATGACTGCCCGTCGTTTTAGTAATAAACTTATTCTGGAGCATGTTCTCTTAGAACGCGGCATACAATTTTTCTTCATTTGAGCAGTTACTAAACAAGACATGTCAGGAGACGGAACAATGTCGGAAGACAAAGGGGTCCAGCAGACACTTCTGCCCTTCATTTTACCAGCACCCAGACACCTTATAAGAAAGTGTTAGGGCTCTTTCACACGAGCGGATGCCGTGCGGGTAAACCGCTGCGTGAAAGAGCCAAGCCCCATTCTGGACAGCAGAGACATGGAGCAGTAACACGATTGATGATGTTCTTTGCCTCTCGGTGACCTTTTTACTACAAAATCACGGTGACAACTTTATCTCACTGTGATTTTGTAGTAAAAAGATCACAGAGAGGCACGGAGCATTATCAATCGTGTTACTGCTCCGTGTCTCTGCTGTCCAGAACGGGGCTTGGCTCTTTCATGCAGCGGTTTACCCGCACGGCGTCCGCTCGTGTGAAATAGCCCTTACACTATAAGGATACTGATACACAACAGACGAAAATTACGTAAAATGGCTATATGTTGCGTTTGATGTATGTATTGTTGAGGTTGGATGCTTTAGTCTGCTTTTTGTGGCGACGTCTAATCACCTGATAGTCTACTCGTCTTGAGGCTAAGGTGTGCGGGCAGTTTACAGACGTGGATCAGCAAAAACGCTTCCGTCATGATAATACAATCCTCTGCATCCGTTATGAACAGATCCGGTTGTATTATGTCTTCTACAGCCATGACGTATCCATCAGGATAATCATTAAAAGTCAATGAGGGACGGATCCGTTTTCTATTGCGTCCGAGAAATCGGATCCGTCCCCATTGACTTACATTGTGTGTCATGACGGATCTGTCTTGCCCTGCACCACATCGCGGACAGAAAAATGCTGGTTGCAGCGTTATTCTGTCCGCGATGTGGACGCGACCAAGCGGAACAGACAGCATTTTGGTGCATTCCGTTTGGTTCAGTTTTGTCCCCATTGACAATGAATGGGGACAAAATGGAAGAGTTCTCTCCCCGATATTAAGATCCTATGTCGGATCTCAATAGCGGAAAGGGAAAGCGCGGATGTGAAAGTAGCCTAAATGTGGTTTAGTATCAAACAAAGGAGTTAATACGTAAAATGCAAACACGACGACACTACACCACAAACCAGCACAGCCCGCAATCCTTCACCAAATGCCAAAAACACATTCCAGTAGCACCCGCCATATTCTGATCATGGAGTCCATAAGGGCTAAAAGCAGAATCTGACGTCAAAATATCCTAAAGGGGTTTATAGTAACAGAATAAGCTATAAATATATGATGGGGGGTCCCCTAAATATCAGAGGACTGGGGGCCTGCGCCAGTATTTTTCCATCACCTTTTTCTTCATTAGATCCATAGATTCTGGGAAAGTTGGGTGAACATCAATACGGCCTCCATAGGGGATGCTGGAGCAGAAATATAGGTCAGGTTAGGAATGGAAGGTGTTCTTGGCACCACTAGACGCTAAATGCTGCCCCCAGCTACACACCGGACATGCACGGGGCTGCAGCCGCTTACCCTCTGAGGACTGGTGATGAGGAACGTACTCTCTGTGCTGCTGAGGCCCTGAGAGTGGCATCATGGGAAAAATATATAATGCGGTTAGTAATGGTGAATAAAAAAATATAAATTATATATAGCAGGTGCATTCGGCATAAAAACAGAGGATGAGGATCTGATGGATTCGTTACAGTGAATTGTCTGATTTCCCATTACTCAGTCTCTTGGTAGAACGGACCTTAAAGGGGTATCTGATAAAGCGATGGCATGTCACAAAGATCACTTCATGTTCGATGGGGTCCTAGAGGTCAGACCCCCACCGATCATAAAGTGATCCTGGCAATATATAAATTCATAGGATGAGAACACCCCTTTAAAAAAGGTATATGGCTTGTAACCAAAAGTTCTGCAACAGATCAGTATTGTTTCCAGATCTCTTCTTGCAGTCACTGAATGGGAATATCCATTGCTTGCTTCCAGAGGCCAAGAATCAATCGTGGTCATGTGATCGTCACATGACCAGGACAGATTCTAACCAATGAATATCCTCATTCAGTGACAGCAAGTAGAGATCATGAAACAATATCAATACTAATTAGAAACAAAACATATTAGAACTTTTCAGCACACAAGGAATACGCTATACCAAGAGGCTGCGTCCTTTGCTGTCAGTGAATTGCTTACATTCATATGCTACAAGAGTCAGGCCTCTTGCACACAAACGTTTTTTTTCTTTCCGTTTACGTTCCTTTTTTGCGTTTCGTATACGGAACCATTCATTTCAATGGATCTGCAAAAAAACTAAACAAAAACGGAAGGTACTCCATATGCTTTCCGCTTCCGTATTTCCGTTCAAAGATAGAACATGTCCTATTACTGTCCGCATAATGGACAAGGATAGTACTGTTCTATTAGGGGCCAGCTGTTCCGTAAAAAACGGAATGCACACAGACGTCATCCCTATTTTTACGGATCAGTTTTATGCGGACCGCAAAATACTGAAAAAGCCATACGGTTGTGTGCAAGACGCCTCAGTCAGTGGCACAAACCGCTCCTGATAGTTTGTTACTTCTGTCAGTGCAAGTAAGGCCTCATGCACACGGCGGATCCGCAAAACACGGATGGAGTCTGTGTGCGTATTGCAATTTGCGGAGCGGCACGGACAGCAATTTATATAACTGCCTATTCTTGCCCACAAAACGGACAAGAATAGGACATGTTATTTTTTTTGCAGACCACGGAACGGAGCAACGGATGCGGACAGCACACAGAGTGCTGTCCACATCTTTTTCAGCCCCATTGAAGTGAATGAGTCCGCATCCAAGCCGCAAAAACTGCGGCTCGGATGCGGACCAAAACAATGGTTGTGTGCATGAGGCCTAAGTCCGAGTTCACATCTTGGATATAAATTTAGTTTTTCTATTTCATCACAGGAACACAGAGATGGAATGTAAGCCACAAGAGAAGTGTCATGTGATGGAACCCCCGCCTCACGATGGGGTAGGTCATCTTCTATCATGGTGTTTAATAAGGTGGATGTAGAAGTCTGTACTGCTCAGACTAGATGCAGCTGTAACAAACCCTCAGCTGTAAGATTAGGTCTGTACATGGTTCTAAGACTATTTAAAACTTTTCTTTCACTGACAGCAAACAGAGACCTTGAAATTTGTGAAGCATTAAAACACAATATATTAGAACCACTAACCTTTCATTTTACATTGATTGAAGGGGTATTCCCATCTGGGAATTGATGGCATATAACTTGGAAATCCCATTAATGTCCCAATTACGGGTGCCAGTCGTGGAACCCGCACCAATCTCCAGAACGGGACCTCGTGCACTCTCCTTTACTTTGGAGGCTCTGGACAGGAGTGGGTCCCAGAGGTGAATCCTGCACCTATCTGACATACACTAGTGATATGCCATCAATGTCCCAGATGGTCCACCCCTTTAAACTTCATTCACATAAAATGGAGCAATCACATGCACAATTCACAGACTGCAGATCTGCTGCAGAAAAGTTTGCATCTGTATGAGGTTTGCAAAAATTCCTGCACCAGTTGCAGAAACATTCACATCTATGGAAGAGACTTTCAGTCTCGGCCAATTCGGCAACAGATCTGCTGTGTGTGAATATAACCGGAGACATGAACCAGCAGCAAGCATGCTCCGTAAGTGGATTAGGTGGGGAAGATTCTGGCATGCACAATGCATTAGGATAAAAATCTGGAAGCCTGGAAGATACTGGGAGACTTCTCCTATAAGGCTATTTTCACATCTGTGTTAATTCACGTTTTTAGATCCAGCAGAGGATCTCAAAACCAGAATTAAACCGATCCGTGCCATTTAATACATCTGGATGCATCCATTTTGGCCGGATCTGGTTGTATCAAATCAAAATTGAACCAACCGGATCCAGATCAGTTTTTCTTTTCATGCCGGATCCAGTTTGTTCCGTTTCACAAGAGGGACACAAAAGCGCGCAAAACGCAACGGATGCATACTTAAAGGGGTTATCCAATCCCATAAAAAGCCGCCCCCCATATGACCAGGCCCCTCACAATGAATATACTTACCCAGCTCTTGGTCCCCGCTACCTGCGCCAGTGCTTCTCCCCGTGCGAGGAAGAAAACTGGCAGGCGGGGACTAGCCTCCCTAGCGTCACCCATGATGCTAGGGAGGCTCCCCCTCCCCCGACACCGCCTGCTCCCCTCCCCCCCCCCCTGATGTTTTCATCCTCGCACGGGGAGAACCAGCAGCAGTGGTGGTGCAGGTAGTGGGGACCAGGAGCGGCGCAGGGAGTCAGGTAAGTATACTCAGTGGGGGGGGGCCTGGCATATTGGGGGGCTTTTTATAGGATTGAATAACCCCTTTAAGCATCCTGAACATTTTTGTCCCCATTGACAATGAATGGGAACAAAACTGAACCGTTTAATTCTAGTTTGGAGATCCTCTGCCGGATCTCAAAACCTGAATTCAAAACGCAGGTGTGAAAAGTAGCCTAATGTAAACTAACAGACTCATCACAACAGCATCAAATCATTTAGTGCTGCAAGCAATCATCTGGGGTATAGGAGGAACGTTGACAGAATTGCAATGGACTGTCGGTGCAGATTCTCCGACATTTACAATACATGTGGATTTCAGCATATAGTTAAAAAAAAAATAATCAGAAAAATCAGCAAGAAATGTCTAACAGCAGTGTGCACGGAGGTTGTAGAGAGGCCAATGGAGTCCGTGGCTGCCTTAAAGTGTGAAGAATCACATCCAGGCGAGATCCATCTTGATTCCACTGCGCCCACAATGGTCACACAAAGCCTCTGGTTTTAAAAAGAGGAAGGTACCTGTAAATAAATCTGTTTACACCTATGATTATACGTGTGGTTTCCCAGATTTTTCCTGCATTAGAGTTAGGAGGAGTATTTAGAAGGATAGGGTATGATGGTCAATGGTGGCCGCCCAATGGTCAAGACTAGGTAGCCAGGTGCCATTAGATCAGTGAACTTCAGCCTGTGGCTCCTTCACTGTTGTAGGGCTGTCAGGGCCATCTGGAAGGTGTAGGTTTGCAGCAGTCGGGGAGTCATTGACTGGAGAGTACTGCATTACACGGTAAAGCAAGTCACACACAGACGTGTGACGGGACCGGCAGACAGGGCTCCGCTCTTCTATACAATTGTTTGGCTGACCTCTGGCGCCACCCATCTCTAGGGTAATATACTGCACAGGCCAAAGCCCCAGTTCCTTGTTGTTTCTTTGAACAGAGGAAAGCCAGGAAGTCCCCAAGAAATGGTCAACGGATCCTGTCCAAAGGGGTGAAAAGGATCTAAAGTCTACAGCGAGGTTTATACAGTCAGCGAGCGTCCTGACCCGCAAGCCGATCGATTAGTAGTAAAGGACTTTAGGGTTATTTCCAAATCAGCGTCTCGTGGACACTGCACAAACAGCCACTTAGGCTGGGTTCAGACCTGAGCGTTTTACAGCGCGTTCCTACGCGCTGTAAAACGCTCAACAGGCAAAAACCAATGTTTCCCTATGGGCATGGTTCTCACCTGAGCGTTTTACAGCGCGTACGAACTCGCTGTAAAACGCCCTACGCCTCAAGAAGTACAGGAGCTTCTTTGGGGCATATTGTCGCGCGTTCCCGCCCATAGACTTCAGCGGGAACGCGCCTAAATGGGCGTTTGCTTGTTTCCGCCCATTAAAAACGCCCCGATAAAAACGCCTGTAAAAAGCGCATATCGAATACGCTCAGGTCTGAACCCAACCCTATGGTCAATATTTGCACATACTTTATTTTTTAGTGCGATCCTATTAAAGGTGCTCATCACATTAACCCTTCCACAGCCAGCACTACAGATGCATATACAAACAGCAGGCAGTGCAGGTGGTAATGCAGAACGTCCCTGGATCGGATATCACCGATTGGCATTTTCATAAACCTTTGATAGATCTGTGGTTACAGGACGCAGTTAAAAAGCATTGCTAAGCAGTCTGCGGAGCTTTCAGGGAAGGCAATGGCTGCGGCTAAAACGTCAATGTACAGAGCAGATCCAGAGGTCATTTCAGGGAGGGGAGTGTTTTATGAAGAACTTACATCTTTAAAACCATTTCATATTATATCAATGTATAGAAAAAGGGATATCACTGTACTGATCCGGAGTTACATACATCCTGTATTATACTCCAGAGCTGCACTCACTATTCTGCTGGCTGCAGTCACTGTGTACATACATTACTTATCCTGTACTGATCCTGAGTTACATCCTGTATTATACTCCAGAGCTGCACTCACTATTCTGCTGGTGGAGTCACTGTGTACATACATTACTTATCCTGTACTGATCCTGAGTTACATCCTGTATTCTACTCCAGAGCTGCACTCACTATTCTGCTGGTGGAGTCACTGTGTACATACATTACTTATCCTGTACTGATCCTGAGTTACATCCTGTATTATACTCCAGAGCTGCACTCACTATTCTGCTGGTGGAGTCACTGTGTACATACATTACTTATCCTGTACTGACCCTGAGTTACATCCTGTATTATACGCCAGAGCTGCGCTCACTATTCTGCTGGTGCAGTCACTGTGTACATACATTACTTATCCTGTACTGATCCTGAGTTACATCCTGTATTCTACTCCAGAGCTGCACTCACTATTCTGCTGGTGGAGTCACTGTGTACATACATTACTTATCCTGTACTGATCCTGAGTTACATCCTGTATTATACTCCAGAGCTGCACTCACTATTCTGCTGGTGGAGTCACTGTGTACATACATTACTTATCCTGTACTGATCCTGAGTTACATCCTGTATTATACTCCAGAGCTGCACTCACTATTCTGCTGGTGCAGTCACTGTGTACATACATTACTTATCCTGTACTGACCCTGAGTTACATCCTGTATTATACGCCAGAGCTGCACTCACTATTCTGCTGGTGCAGTCACTGTGTACATACATTACTTATCCTGTACTGATCCTGAGTTACATCCTGTATTCTACTCCAGAGCTGCACTCACTATTCTGCTGGTGGAGTCACTGTATAATACATTACATATTAACTTGTTTGATAGATTCATTCCTTATGTAGGCTGATCTGTATAGGTGGACGAACCATAAAAAAATTGGAACAGATGGACATATATAAACTGTGTCTGGTGCAGACTTGACCCAGTGAGATGATACAGACACAATGGAGAATAATGGTCACTAAACATCAAAATCAAAGCACGACTTTTACCCACCTCCGAGTTACTTGGAATCTCTGAATCTGCATTGGAGTTGATTTCGTACAGAGGCCCATTGAGGTCTTCACCTAGAACAAGACACAGCGCAGAGGTCAGAAGCAGATTCACCTACACAATCCAGTGAGGTTTTCAGACATTTTGCTAATTTTTGATTTGAAGTCCAAAAATACATAAAAATACAAAGACTAAACATGACAAAAAAGACACAAGGAACAACAAACAATGGGAGATACCTCTCAAAAAGTGAATGAACAGAGCAAGTGATCAGACAGTTATACGGTAGCTTTTAACTTTCCACGTCCACAAAATATACTGACACACACACACACACACACAATGCAAACTGAAAATGGTTGACAAAAAGTAAGGCCTTGTTCACACCTCTGTTAGGAGATCCGGCGGCCTGCCAGATCCCCATGGACTGCAATGAGGTCTGGCGGTGATCCAGAAAACCGTTACATGCAACAGTTTCCTGTCCGGCTGACTGCCGGCGTTTGCGCTGGATCAGGCAGCTGACTCCTTAACGGAAGTGTGAACGTGGCTTTCCCATGGCATCTATGTTCGAGTATACTGTACTTGCAACAGAGGGACAATCTTGCAAACTGTACTGCAAATGGCTCCTGGAATGTGGCAGATTAAAGAAAGAAAATGGGAGATTTGCAATGCAGAGGGGTCGCCCGTTTTTTTTTTTTTTTTTGTGTGTCAAGGATACTATTAGAATGTAAAAAATAAATAAAATAACAATGATGCCCACCCACCTGAACCCTCTGTGCTCCAGCGTCACCGCTACTGCAGTGACGACATGCCACAAAACTGCTACAGTCAGCACAACAAAGCCTGGTGGGGGAGAATGGATCGGCTGTGCCGGGGCAGAGGGGGTCCAGGAGGGTAAATATATAGATTTATATATTTTTTTAATTCTAAAAGCCCCATTAGGGAAGCCGTGAGCTCTGGTGAAGGTAGTCGAGAGGCGATCTTTAACCTCTGCATTTTCTCGTCCCTAGAGGTCATACTCCGCAGGAGCCATCATGGGGACGTCCAGGGGAAAGACCATTTCATCTACCGCCCCTAATGTATAAGACAAGACACAGACGGCAATCAAAGCTTCACAGAAAACACACACGTCTCCCATAAGGGACACAGAAGACGGGTTAGTGGATGTTAGTACAATACCTGCCGAATCGGGAGTCTGGACATCGGTAAGCACAGAAATATCATCTTTAAACAAAAACAGTAAATTTAGGGGGAAGGTTAGAATTTTTAGCCACAAAAAGAGCAAAAATAAATAAATAAATAAAATTAAAAAAGCAGCTAATGATGGTTAGGCAAAGGCTACTTTCACACTTACGGCAGAGGATTCCGGCAGGCAGTTCCGTCTGACAAATGCATTGAAATACTGGATCCGTCTCTCCGGTGTCATCCAGAAAAACGGATCCGGTGTTTATTTTTTTCACACATTTAAAAAGGTCTGTGCATGCGCGGACCGGAAGAAAGGATCCGGCAATTTTAATACATTTTAATGGAAATGAATGCCAGATCCGGCATGTGTTCAGGATTTTTGTCATGAGAAAAATAAATAAAAATACAGCATGCTGCGGTATTTTCTCCGGCCAAAAAACGTAAGAGGGACTGAACTGATGCATCCTGATGCATACTGAACGCATTGCTTTCCATTCAGAATGCATTAGGATAAAACTGATCAGTTTTTTTTCCGGTATTGAGCCCCTAGAACGGAACTCAATACCGGAAAAGAAAAACGCTAGTGTGAAAGTAGCCTTAGGTTAGGCTTAGCAACAGAAGGCATGTCAGTGGGCGACAACGTGCTGTTTTACAGCGTATGGGAAGGGTCTCTGGTTTGAAGTTACTTTCCATGTTTTCTCAGATGGAGCACTGCCTGAAAAATAACCCTCCATACACTTGAATGAGAAACAGTAAGGACCCAAAAACATATCAAACTCCCTCCGTCCTCATTAAATAAACACGCGATCGGTTTATACGGGTCACATTCCTTCTGTTCTCGTCCTCATGGGATTTACTGTAAGTGTGCAGCAGATAAGTCGTCTGTGCAGAGATCCTGAATTTATAGACTTCATCACCGAGCAGAAGGATAAGAATACAGTCGCAGTGACCCCAGTTCCTGCACACATCACAATGTTATCTAACGAGCCCAGCAAGGCCATAAAGCGCACGTCTCAATGAGGTCTCTGCACTGCTCGAGCACGGTCTATTTCTGGAGTCTATTAGCCGCTCAATTACTGGAGCGCAGGCTTCTGGGAGGGGAAGACACCATTTTTTATGTCAGTTTTTGAAATGTTCCACGGTTTTTAAATGATTTGTGACTTATTTAGTAGTTTTTTTGTTTTGTTTTTTTAAATAGTGTGTTTTAGCGCATACATTTTTTGTGTTTTTTTTTTTCCTGCAAGCCATACTGGAAAGAAGTATGTATCCCTTCTGATAGATACATCCTAACCAAAAGAAAAAAGTGACAAGTGTTGTTTTCAAGCAACGGCAAAAAGCCAATGGATGTCAATGGATTCAAAACCTGCAAATCAGCCAAAAACAAGTCACAGTCCGAGCAAGCAGAGACGTTTGTACTGGATTTCATAATTCCCTTAGACTTGCAGATAACATCTGGAGGCATGTTAAAAAACCCACAAAAATAGAGAACAGAAAACGTGTGAAACCAGCCGAAAGGAGTGTTAGGCTACTTTCACACTGGCGTTTCTGGGTCCGCTTGTGAGATCCGTTTTAGGGCTCGCACAAGTGGCTCAGTTTAGCCCCAATGCATTCTGAATGGATAAGGATCCGTTCAGAATGCATCATTCCGCTCTGGAGGCTGCTTGCAGCGTTTTGGTGTCCGCCTGACGATGCGGAGCCAAACGGAGTCCTGACAATGTAAGTCAATGGGGACGGATCCGTTTTCACTAACACAATATTGTGCAATTGAAAACGGATCCGCCTCCCATTGACTTTCAGTGCAAGTCAAAACGGATCCGTTTGCATTATCATGCAATCTGAACGGATCCAATCGTTTGCATTATAGGTGCGGATCCGTCTGTGCAGATACAAGACGGATCCGCACCGAACGCAGGTGTGAAAGTAGCCTTCATTAGACATGACGGCTGTTGGAGACCACAGATGCCTACAATGAAAAGGGATGTAGTGCTCAGGTACAAGGTAAAGGGGCTATTTATTATCCAGAAGTATACCTAGATTAGGCGTATTTCTGGTGCAGATTGCAGCAGAATCTGCACTGTCATCCCCGCTCATGGCAGGTCTTAAAGTGGCCAAGTCGTGGGCGGGGAAGGATACGAGTCCGGCAGGCCCATCTCACTCATCAGTTTCTACACCGGTTTTAGGCAGAAGTTGTCTCACATTTAGAACTGGTGGTGGGTGCGCCAAAGTTATGGAGTGGCCGGCTCCTCTTCATCATAACTTTGATATAGGGGTTACTAAGACTAGTGTCTAAAATGCCGGTCCTAATAAATGACCCCCATAGTTTCCAATTTAGTACTGCACCAGAATGGTGTTGCTTTACAGAGTCACATGGGCCCTTCTTTTAGGCATTTGTAGGGGCCAGAGGTAGATCCAGATTCCTCGCACTGAAGACCCCTCTAACAGATTACAGCGGCTCAGGGCTGTTGTCTTCACGACTGGACACGAGTAGAATTCCGGCCACGTGAAATCTATTTTATTCTAGGTTCGTCTGTCAAAAATATCCCGGCTTCCTGGGAAAGTCACCTCAGAGAAAAGAGTGCATGCGCCTGGGGGACATATATAAAGGCTATAGGAAGGGGGCAGACCCATCTAAGGCGACTTTCACACATGCGTTTCACATATAAAGCAGAGGATCTCAAAACCGGGGCAAAATGCTTCCATTTTGTCCTTCTTTATTGTCAATGGGGACAACAGAACAAACCAGATCAGGATGCGTTCCGCTGCGGTTTGTTCAGTTTTTTGACCGCTGCGGTTTTGTGTCCGGTTTGTGAAACTGAACAAACTGAATCCGAGACTATTTTCAGTTTCGATTTAATACAACCGCATCCGAACGGAACAGATGCATCGGGATGTATTAAATCTAAATTAAGCATTTTGCTCGGGTTTTGAGATCTTCTTCCTTTACTCAGGACTTAGTTGAAGCCCCTTTGGCAGTGATCCCAGCCTCCAGTCTTCTTGGGGGATGAGGCCACAAGGTTTAAACCTGGATTTGGGTTAGGGTTTTCTTCCCTTCTTTGCAGATCCTCACACGCTCTATCAGGTTGTATGGGGGCCATTGGTGGACAGCCATCTTCAGGTCTCTCCAGAGATGTTCCATTGGGTTCAGGGCTCTGGCTGGGCCTCTCAAGAACATTTAGAGAGTTGTCCCCAAGTCACTCCTGTGTTGTATGGTCATTGTCTTGTTGGAAGGTCCAGAGCTCTGGATCAGGTTTTCATTCAGGATATCTCTGTCCTTTGCTCCTTTCAGTCTCCCTGCCCTCCGGCATGAGGCTGCCACCACCAAGCTTCACTGTAGGGATGGTATCGGGGCAGGTGATGAGCGGTGCCTGGTTTCCTCCAGACATGACGCTTTGAATTGAGGCCAAAAAAGTTCAGTCTTGGTTTCAGAACAGAGAATTTTGTTTCTCACAGTCCGATAGTCCTTTATGTGCTTTTCTGCAAACTCCAGGTGGCTTTCATGTGTCTTTTCCTCAGGAGAGGTTTCTTTCTGGCCGCTCTGCCATAATGCCCAGATTGGTGGAGGCCTCAGTGAGGGGTTATGTTCTGTAAGTTTCTCCCACCAAAGGATGTTTGGAGCTCAGCCAGAGGGACCATTGGACACTTGGTCACCTCTTTGGCCAAGGCCCTTCTTCCCGGATTACATAGTTTGGTGAGGCAACAAGCTTTAGGAGTCCTGGTTGTCCAAGACGTCTTCAATTTAAGAATTATGAAGGCCACTGTGCTTGAAGCAGAAATGTTTTTGTTCCCTTCTCCAGATCTGTGCCTCCGCACAATCCTGTCTCTGAGCTCTACAGGCAGCTCCTTCCTCCTCATGGCTTGGTGTTTGCTGTGATATTCAGTCTCAGCTGTGAGATCTTATATAGACATGGCTGGGTCTTTCCAAGTCATGTCCAGTCCACTGAATTTACCACAGGTGACTCCAATCAAGGGAGAGAAATATCTTAGGCCCCTTGCAGACGAGCGTTCCTCCGGCAGAGAGTCCGCAATGCAGCTCCCAGCCTGACCTCCCAGCGCTTCCGGGATTCACATAGCATTATACTGATTTATGCCAGTGTTATCCAATACATTCCAGAACTGTAAGGGTTACATAGCATTATAAATCCATATAATGCTATGTGACCCCCGGCAGCGCTGGGAGGTCAGGCCGGGAGCTGCGTTGCGGAGTCGATGCGGATGATCCAGAGAAATGGGAGGCTGCAGAGCTAAATGTCAAGTGTCACTGTAAAGGGTCTGAATACTAAAATTTTGTATGAACATAAGTTTGCAAAAATTTCCAAAAACCTATTTCCACTTTCTCTTTATGGGGTATGGAGTGCAGATGGATGGGGGAAATTGTTTTAATCTTAGCACAAGGCCGCAACATAAATTGTGACAAAAGTGAAAGGGTCTGAAGACTTTCTGAAAGTGCTGTACACAAGACCTTCCTAAAGTATTGATATTAACGTTCATGCTCTTGAAGCGCTGATTTACAGACTCCATTGATCTTCCCATTATGCTTTTAGCTGCGTCACAGATTTCCAGTTGCCATACACTGAAGACAATGGTCTAAATGCTTTTTTGGCTGACAACCATCAAACACAACTCCCCACATTTACACTTTCGGCTCAGTACCCCCCCCCCCCCCCCCCCCCCAAAAAAAAAAAATATAAGGGCTCATTCACATGACTGTATTTGTTTTTTGCGGACCGGCCATGTGCGTTCCCCATTTTGCAGATCAGGATCTCCTGCCCTATTATATAAAAACCTATTCTTGTCCACAATTATATCTTTTGTAGGGCCGCGGAACGGAAGCGCAGATGGTTTGCTGTCCGCATCTTTTGCGGCCCCACTGAAATGAATGGGTCCGCATCCGATCTGCAAAACTGCAGAATGGATGTGGCCAGAAAAATACGCTCATGTGAATGAGCCCTAAAGCAGATATAAGTCATCATATGGCAAACTGCATAGGACAATACTGCTAGAGGCCTCTGGAAAGGAATAGTCCTACATTTCACCACGGTACGCCATCATTGCAGATTACTGTCCCTTCCACTAAGTGGTGAAGAGAATATAATCATTGCAGAGCCTCGCCCCGCTTAATATGGGCCATAAACCTCACGCAGAGTTTATGTAGAGGACAATAAATGTTAACGATGTTAGTTTTGCTTATCTAAAGATTACACCAAGCGGCCTCCATGACCCAGGGGCAGCCCTAAACTAACCGGGCACAGATTACAGGTGACATGGAAGCACTAGTAGTATGGCGGCCAGTGAACGTAGGTCAAGCCTGGTGTTTACAAAGGCCAATTACTTATAGGATATGCTGTATGTTGCAGTCACTAACTGCATTCATCCACAAGATAAGAGATGGTCAAGAGCAATCTTTAATCTGCCAGGATGGAAAATTTTGGATGCAGTTTTTTTAAAACGGGCTCCCTGATCAGGCACTTAACGCTGGCATGTTGCTGGTAGCATCGTTCATCTGCATGTCTTTACCTGGGAGTCTCATGCCTCAAAAAGTCCTAATAGGGTCAAGCCCCCGAAACATTAGGCCTCCTGCACAGGAACGTTGTTTTGGTCCGGATCAGAGACGCATTTTTTGCTGCTCAGATGCAGACGCCTTCATTTCAACAGGACCACAAAAGATGCGGATAGCATTACGTGTGCTGTCCGCATCCGTTGCGTGGCCCCGCAAAAAAAAATATATATAAAAATTCATAAAAAAAATAAATTCTATTATGGGTGCCCGTTCCCTTCCGCAAATTGCGGAATGCACACAGGCGGCACCCGTGTTTCGCAGATCCACAACTTGGACCTCGAAACACAGTACGGTCGTGTGCATGAGGCCCAAGACTGATGTTGGCAGTTTTAGAGCATTCAATTCTTCTAAAATATCTCCCCGATATGACAAAATGGGATGAAAATTGATCGCTTCTCTGGCACCAGTTTGCGCCCCCTAACAAACAAATGAATGGGTGTAAGATTTCTCCTCCTGGCCAAGGCAGAAGATTTCATAGGGGGACCGAAATACAAGGTGATCGCCTAAATTCAAACACAAAATCACACATCGGATGTGAAGACTGGCCTCTGCTCTAGCTCCAGCGGTGGTAACCCAGCCTTGCCCCTGCTGTAGGGGCCAATGTCAAAATACCGTCAGCACAAACAAAGCACAGACTGTAGAAAGTCTTGGGCTGAGAGAAAAGTCATGTTCTGCAGCGTCAGAGCAAAGCAAAAGCTAAGGTGCACATGGCAAATATGGGACCTCTGCAGACAGAATTTGCATTCGCAGCAGAAAAGAGGTCAAGGAACGGAGGCCCCCAATTTCCTAGAGGAGCTGCATATCTCTCTAGGTTTATGTCATATGGTGACAGGTCTGCATCAAAGCAGCAAGGTTAGGAGTCAAAGTGAAGGCCGTTTTACTACATGGGATGGAGGAAACTCCTTGTCAGCATTAATAGAGTTAATAAGTAACAACGTATCAATGTAAATACTACAGTGTATCTAATCTCTAATATGCAGAGGTATCTCCCAAGCAAAGAGAACAATCTCGCTAGCTCCACCTTGTGGAAGCGGCTTCCTGCAAGTTAAAATCCGACTCTTTAACTAAGGCCTCTATCACACGAATGATACGGATGCGTTAGGTGAAACTCGCATTATTTTGCAAGCAAGCTCAGTCAGTTTTGTCTGTGATTGCGTTCAGTTTTTTCCACGCGGGTGCAATGCGTTTTTCACGAGCGTGATTAAAAAAAAAACCTGAAGGTTTACAAACATCTCTTATCAATTATCAGTGAAAATCGCATTGCATCCGCACCTGCTGAAGCCCAATTCATTTCTATGGGGCCAGGGCTGCGTGAAAAACATAAAATATAGAACATGCTGCAAAAAAAATAAAAAAAATAAAAACACCTCATGTACACAGACCCATTGAAATTAATGGGTCAGGATTCAGTGCGGATGCTATGCATTCACGTCATGGATTGCACCCGCGCTGAAAACTCGCTCTTGTGAATGGGGCCTAAGCCTTGGAATACGACAAGAGAATATAGCCCGGACAGATACCCATCCATAGACAGCTATTTTGAGGTGCTTGACCCTTGTCAGTACAGAGCAGGATTCCACGCGCATCGCCAGTAAAGTCCAGCTTCCTCAGGGGTCAATAAAGCCTGTACACGTGTCATAGATGCTTCTTCAGGACTTTTACTCCCTGGAAAAAGGCCAAGGTCTACCAATACGCCTTAGGGCTCATGTACACGACAGTATGTATTTTGCGGTCCGCAAAAACGGATCCGCAAAAAATACGGATGACATCTGTGTGCATTCCGTATTTTGCGGAATGGAACAGCTGGCCCCTAATAAAACAGTACCATCCTTGTCCCTAATGCGGACAATAATAGGACATGTTCTATCCTTTTGCAGAATGGACATCCGAAAACGGAATGCCCAAGGAGCAATTTCCATATATATATTTTTTTTTGCAGACCCATTGAAGTGAATGGTTCCGCAAAAAACACAACACACACACACACTTAGGCCTCATGCACACGGCCGTTGTTTTGGTCTGCATCCGAGCGGCTCGGTTGCGGACCCATTCAGTGCAAGGGGGCCGCAAAATATGCGGACAGCACTCCGCGAACAATAGGCATTTATATTGAAGGCTGTCCGTGCCATTCCACAAATTGCATCAGTGTTTTGCGGATCCACGATTTGCGGACCGCAAAACACACCACGGTCGTGTGCATGAGGCCATAGGCTAACGTATACTTTTTTTATGCTGACGGATGCCACATTATTGCATCTGTCTGAGGCGTACGTTAACATATATATACGTTTTTATGTGTACATTAAAAATGTATGACAAACGTGATCTGAACCCACCCTAACTGCCAGAGCAGACGCTGAACAGACCCCACTGACATGATGGAGTCCATTCGGGATCCTATCTTTGTAGCAGACCAAAAAGTCCTGCATGCGAGTCCTTTCTCTCTGGTCTTTTTGTCAGGAACTGTGACATACATATTTCTATTACTGCAACTTTCATACTCCTCCACGGGTAAAAAATACTCCTCAAAAATGGTGACAGGAGTATTTTTACTTTTCTGGAAAAAAAATGTAGTGAGACTTCTGATTACTGCAGATATGGAGTCCACATCACTATTTTTTTTTTCTTCTTCTGCCTCCATTCCCCAGCTTCCAGCGCTCAGAACTGCATTGAAATACATTGTCAGGACTGCTGTGCACGCTATTATGTTAGCACAGCAAGTCCTGACTGTGTACCCAAGGGGAGACAGGAAATAAAAATATAGTGATCTGGACTCTATATCTGCAGTACTACCCATGTATTACTGCAGACAATAGTCCAATACTGGGGTGACAGATTCCCAGCTGTGTATGGAGACTTACTGGAAATGCTCCATGGAAAAAGAATGTGCAACATCAAGACGAATATACAGAGGAGAAGGTGTCAACATTATCACAATAAGGACAAGCGGCACAAGCGGGGATTTATAGAACGGAGAAAAAAAACTAAAACAAGAAGAATACATTGAAGCATTTTGGATTCTGCAAAGTTTTCAGGAATCTCCTGATCGGTTACAATTACAACATCCAAAAGGTCAAGAAACCTGACTGATGGCCTCATCACACGGATGATTATGGCAGGAAAAAAAGATAACCCATCTCGTTATCATCATTTATCTATATCTCTGGTACGTTATCAACATTGCGTGTTCTGAGGCCGGGTTCCCCGAGAAAACCTTTACCCGACAGCAATCCCATTCAGATATGTAAACTGTCATATAAGACAGGGCAGATATTAGGGCAGTGTTATAGCAGTGACAGCCGAGGTCAGGAAGGCAGAGATCTTCCAATTCGGTGAACAGGCAGCACAAGGTCAATACAGTAAACTGGCAAAGGTCAGGACAATACTAGAGCACAGCTTTTCAGGACTAGATTAGCTAAGAACATTTTGCTCAGGAGTCCTCCTATAGGGGGAAGGCCGCCACTGGATGGGATCAATAAGGCTTCACACACGCTAGCCCTTTAAGGGAGCACAGAATGGCAGGCAGGAGGCCGAGAGGCCAGGAGAAGGCAGAATTACAAGCACTTCAGCTTCCATGCCCACCAGGAGGGGCCAAGATGGGTCAGAGCTGTGACCATGCCGACACCACACCTACATGTATCATGGTAACCTGAAAAATAATAATAAATAAATATATATAATATATAGCCACGGCTGGAGAGAATAGCAGACAGGTAGTGACGCTCCATTCATGGGTCATATCCTGAGGGGCAATACAAGTGAATAATCGGCACATCACACCACAATGTAGAGAGGAAAACACCCACTAATTAGTGACTCCCAGGAGCAGAGATGCCGAGTGATGCGGCTAATAGACCGCACGGCAATCCCACAAGAGACAGCTGTTCACCTCACAGATCTCATGACCAAAGTCAACTGGGGGCGACTCATCCTCCAACACACATTTTTCTTCTGCTTATTAGAAGCAGGGATCAGCAGACCCATCTGCAACCACAGCGTCTCAAATCCCTACATTGTACAGCAGCACAGAGTGTTTCAGAAGACTTTTCGCAGAGCATTCCCAGTTCCTGTATCAATGAAATTCTACTTGTCAGTGCTGGTCCCACAAAACTGATGCAGAATTCACATCAAGGACAGATGTAAAGCGGGCCGTGCACATTCAGCCGAGCATCCAACAGCTCTGATGGTTGATGGCAGGATGGATAAGGATCGGGCATGTTGGATTTCAACTGCCTGACCCCATTGTTCTCAGGAGTTGAGCTGCTGCCAGAGGTGATGGCAGTGGCTTTCCCCTTGTATGCATGCTGCTTGGCAGAGCATATGTATGAAAGGATCAGGAGAGACAGTTGACATGTATAGTCAGCTTAAAGGTGAAGCTCCACCACTGGATCCACGCTAACACAGGACAGGGGATACGAACTGATCAATGGGTGTCCAAACACTGGTTCCTCCACGGGGGTCCCACGTCTGTGTGCGACTGGGATGCACATCACTGCTGCTCTATTCATTTTCTGTGGGACTGCTGGAAGAAGAACAACGTCCGCTCCAACACAGACATGGGGGCACACTTACTTGTGACTTATTTTAGACATAAAATAGTTGCGAGCCCCCCTTTTTTGGCTGTGCAACTTGGTGTCTGCCTACTCGGTATGATGGTGGCTGTGCCAGGACCAGACCTCCAGCCCCAGCAAATCTACTAACTTTCACTCCTGGAAACGGGCATAATTGTTAGCAAACAGCTATGCCAGCCAGGGGCAAGGACTGGCACAGATGCGCAGCGCAAATCGGGAAACTAGGACCTGTGTCAAAAGCCGGTCTTGGTAAAGTGCCCCATGGAATCCAGCTGTCAGGAGCTGCCGATCAGTTACCCATCTTGGGCTGATCCCCTTTAGAGACTTTCACCTGGACAACCATGATGCTCCCTGCCTGAGAATCACTCCCTCTGCGCAGAGGGCGACCGCTGCGGGGGAAAGGAGCAGCTGACAGCAGCTTCATCAGCTGATCTGCCAGGGGTCTCAGGATCTCACCCCGAGGCGATCAGCAGACCGCCCGGCTGGCTCATGCATTAAGCCTCATTCACACGTCAGTGTTCCACATACGTGTGCTGTTCGTGTTCTCCACGGACAGCACACGTACCCATTCATTTTAATGCGTGTATTCACACACCAGTTTCTTACCACGGGCCGTGGGTCTGAGTTTTTTAGCACGGACGCATGCTTTAAAAATTATTTTTCAGCTGTGCAGTCAGTGAAATACTGATGACACACGGACAGCAAAAAACAGACACACGGACATCTTCACGGAGGCCTCACTGACCACCTTTTCATGGACTTGGGGCTCATCCACACGACCGTTGTTGTTTTGCTGCTTTTGCAGTCCGTTTTTCACGGATCCGTTGTTCCGTATGTGAGGTTTTTTTTCTTCTGTGATTTAAGTTCTTTTCTGTTCAGTTATTCCACAAAACATATCCGTATGGTTTCTGTATGCGATCCGTTTTTTGGAAACAGTAACTTATTAATCACCAAACACAAGCAATATGAGCTGGGCATAAAATATCTACAGTATGGATCCGCAAAATACGGATGTGTTCCGGGTGCGTTCCGTATTTTTTGCGGACCCATTGACTAGAATGGGGGCTTGGACTGTGATTTACGGACAATTATAGGACATGCACTACTTTTTTGCGGAAAGGAAATACGGAAACGGAATGCACATGGGAGTACCTTCCGTTGTTTTTGTGGACCCATTTAATAAGTGAATGGTTCCGCATACGGTCTGACAAAAAAAAAAAAAACGAAAGGAAGCGGAAAGAAAATACATTTCTGTGCATGAGCTCTTAGCATAGACACGGACATGTGAATGAGGCTTTAACAGGGGTCGTATCTGATATTTCCTTTAACTAATATCTTCTTAACCCCATGGAAGCCTATGGCCTCTTGCACACGACCGTATGGCTTTTTCAGTATTTTGCGGTCCGTTTTTCACGGATTCGTTGTTCAGTTTTTTGTTTCCGTTTAGTTTTTCGTTCCGTAAAAAAATCTCCGTATGGCTTCCGTATGCGATCCCTTGTTTGCGGATCGCAAATTGAAACATAACATTTTTAATCATTAATGTAATGTACAGTAATATATTTTAACAGCATACTCATGGGCAAAGTGGGCATGGATTCGCAAAAAACGGATGACATACAGATGTGTTCCACATGCATTCCATTTTTTTACGGACCCATTGACTTGAATAGAGCCACGGATCGTTATTTGCGGGCAATAATTGGACAAGTTCTATCTTTCAGCGCAATGGAAATACATAAACGGAATGCATACGGAGTATTCCGTTTTTTTGCGGAACCATTGAAATAAAATTTTAAAAAAAGTGTGCAAGAGGCCCATCTCCTAAATCATCATCTATTCCACCTGTTACCTGCTCGGATGGGAGGAGTAGTAGTACATACACAATGAGAACAAGTGTGAAAGCTGCTGCTCTGTAATGATCTCACTGAAGAACATGAAATACAAGATCAGGACTCTGCCTGACAAGTTCTGCACACATCCCACCCCCGAGCGTGTTCACACCTGCAGAATTCATATCAAGCAATGTGAGGAGCTACTATAGACTAAACCAGGGATCAGCAACCTTCGGAACTCCAGCTGTTGTGAAACTACAATTCCCAGCATGCTCCATTCATTTCTATGTGAATTCTTAGAAGAGCAGAGCAAGTATGCATGCTGGGAGTTGCAGTTTCACAACAGCTGGAGTGCCGGAGGTTGCTGATCCCTGGACTAATGTGATGGAGCAGATCACAAGGATCCAGACACCCTGTGCTGCTGGGGATCCCCCTTGTAGTTTGCAATCTCACCCGCGTCTCTAATTCTCCCCTCCAAGCATGAGACTGACCCTGTCCTCACAGTTATGGGTGGACAGGTCAATACCCCCAACTAGATCAGCAACCTCCGGCACGCCAGCTGTTGTAAAACTACAACTCCCAGCATGCATCCTTTCTCTGCTCTTCTAAAAAAGATCATAGAAATGAATAGAGCATGCTGGGAATTGTAGTTTCACAACAGCTGGAGTGCCGAAGGTTGCTGACCCCTGTTCTACTGTAATACTCTGTGCTGCTGTTGGCTATTCTTTCTCCCTTTCTGCACTGTGACCCTCTCTGGCTCTTTTTGAATTTATCATGGACATAAAAAAAATGCAAGAACATACACCAAATCAGCCATAACATTGAAACCACCTGCCTGATATGGTGCATTATGCAGCAAGCGTCCTGGCACCCGTCATTGCCAGCAGTGACTTTTCCAGTAATTTGCTCCAAGTAGTGCTTCTGTGGGACGGGACCAGGAAGATTCGCTTTCAATCCCCATTTGCATCAATGAGTTTTGGGCGTCCATCACCAGTTCACCCATTGTCCTTCATTGGACCACTTTGGATAGGTACTAACCACTGCATACCAGAAGTGGCCACAAGACGCTCTGACCGGGATGTCTACACATCACCATTTGGTCCTTGTCAGTGTTTCTCAGAATCTTAAGGCGCATTTACACCAACAGATTATGTGACTAATTTCTGTCCAATCAGACCAATAGTTGGTGTGTAAATGGCCATCTGATTGGTCAGATAATCCGTTGGTGTAAATGCGCCCTTACACTTAGCAATTTTTCCTCCTTCCAACTCATCAACTTCAAAAACTTACTGTTCACTTTACCCCCGACATGCACCATTATCAGCAGATAATCCACGATTTCACCGAACCCGTCAGTGGTTTTAAAGGACATGGACAGTTTTGACCACGCTAAACTGCTGACAGCACGAGGCAGGAGAGACCAGGACAAGCCGACCCTTTGTGGAGCTTCTATTATCAGGAACAGTGGTAGAGGGGTTCTCCAGGATTAGAAAAGATGGCAACATTCTTCTAAAAACAGCACCACACCTGTCTAAAGGTTGTGTTGGGTATTACAGCTTGGCTCCACTAAAGTGAATGAGGCTGAGCTGTAATACCACACACAACTGGTGCTGTTTTTGGAAGAAAGCAGCCATCTTTTGCTAGTCCTAGACAACCCCTTTAATATAATGCTTTGTCCATTACCTGCAAGTGTCCAGGAGGCGGAGCTTCCCTGTGAAGTGCTGTGCGTTAGGCTGTGGGGGGGGGGGGGGGGGGGTCCTGGTTGGATGCTACAACTGTTACTCAGCAGAGGGGAGGAGCTGTGAAGTAGCTCAATGCAGGCAGCAGAGGGCACTTCACAGTGAAGCTCCGCCTCCTGGACACTTCCAGGAGCAGAATCTGGCAGAATAAAAGCTCATATTCACACTACTCCCAATGATAAAAGCTCCACAAAGGGAATGTTTTTCATGCTCTCCCTGGCCCCTACCTAATGCTGTCGGCAGTTTAGTACGAGTCTGTATGGCTGACCAGTGTATGCTGTGTGACATTACGCTTAGGCCCACAGAACCTCACTGGTCACCCACCTGGAGGCCATGTTACCAGGTGAACAAATTAGAATGTACAGAACATGTTACTAGACAACGAAGCCAGAAAGAGAAGCGCCTTGTAAGAATGACGGTCGGGTGTCAGGCGGCATTGTTCCGTGCTCACCCAATCTGACAGTTTCCAACAAAGCGTAGGAAAAAGGTTGTCAGATATCATCCTGCACGGGTCTAACTAGGACAGGATCCAGGAGCGCTCAGGATATGCTCCTGGGGTCGTCTCTTCCGATTTAGGGCTCGTTCAGGCTACTTTCACACTGGCGTTTTGGCTTTCCATTTCTGAGATCCGTTCAGGGCTCTCACCAGCGCTCCAAAACGGATCAGTTTTGCCCTAATGCATTCTGAATGGAAAAGGATCCGCTCAGAACGCATCAGTTTGCCTCCAATCAGTCTCCATTCCGCTCTGGAGGCTGCTCGCAGCGTTTTGCTGTCCACTAGACGAAACGGAGCCAAACGGATCCGTCCTGACACACAATGTAAGTCAATAGGGACGGATCCGTTTTCTATGACACAATAGAAAACGGATCCGTCCTCCATTGACTTTCAATGGTGTTCAAGACGGATCCCTCTTGGCTATGTTAAAGATAATACAAACGGATCCGTTCTGAATGGATGCAGACGGTTGTATTATCTTAACGGATCCGTCTGTGCAGATCCATGACGGATCCGCACCAAACGAGAGTGTGAAAGTAGCCTCAGGCCGCTTGGACACAACCGTATGGCTTTTTCAGTATTTTGCAGTCCACAAAAAAACGGATCCACAAAAAATATGGATGATGTCAGTGTGCATTCCGTTTTTTGCAGAATGGAACAGCTGGCTCCTGATAGAACAGTGCCATCCTTGTCAGTTATGCGGACAATAATAGGACATGTTCTATCTTTGAACGGAACGGAAATGGAATGCATATGGAGTACATTCCGTTTTTTTTTGCGGACCCATTTAAATGAATGGTCCCGTATACGGACTGTATATGGAAAGCAAAAACGGAACGGGGGAAAAAAATAAAAACGTTCGTGTGCAAGAGGCCTCACACAAAAGTTTTTTTGTGTTCTGTATACGGAACAATTCATTTCAATGGTTCCGCCCAAAAAAAAAAACACGGAATGTACTCCGTATGCATTCCGTATTTCCGTTGAAAGATAGAACATGTCCTATTATTGCCCGCAAATCACGTTCCATGGCTCCGTTCAAGTCAATGGGTCCAGAAAAAAAAAAAAAGGAACACATACGGAATGTACTCCGTATGTCTTCCGTATCAGTCTATTGAAAATGTTATGCCCAGCCCAATTTTTTCTATGTAATTACTGTATATGCCATATTGAAAAACGGAACTGGAAACACTACTGAAAAAAATTAAAAGGTAAAAACGGATCCAGGAGAAACGAACTGCAAAACACTGAAAAAGACATACGGTCGTGTGAACGAACTCTTATACTGCATTAATACACACCCAAAACTCCAGTAGTTGCTCAGTGTGTTCACCCTGTGTTTTGCGATGTCTTTCGGAAGCTGACAGATGTGTACCACCGTGCGGTATACGTTTTATATGGGATGCCTCTGTACTGATTAGTGCATAGCTCCATATAGCAGAGACTGGGTATAATAACATTCCAGCCCGACTGAGCCCAAAACTACAATGTGAAAGCACACTTATGTGGAATTTTGCATTTATCGTGCGCTATTTTAGGGATAATTTTATAGGCTTCATTTTACAGTAGATGGCCCGAAAGGATAGCATGCCCCCTTAAATTTGACAGGGAGCAAAGAGCATCTGCCAGACGCCTCAAGTGCAGTTTATCTGCCAAGAAATCAATGTGATTGGCCGAGCGACACTTAGGCCCCTTTCACACGGGCGAGTAGTCCGCGCGCGGATGCGATGCGCGAGTTGAATGCATTGCACCCGCACTGAATACCGACCTATTCATTTCTATGGGGCTGTTCACATGAGCAGTGATTTTCACGCATCACTTGTGCGTTGCGTGAAAATCGCAGCATGCTCTATATTGTGTGCGTTTTTCACGCAACGCAGGCCCCATAGAAGTGAATGGGGTTGCGTGAAAATCGCAAACATCCAAAAGCAAGTGCGGATGCGGTGCGATTTTCACGCACGGTTGCTAGGAGACGATCGGGATGGAGACCCGATCATTATTATTTTCCCTTATAACATGGTTATAAGGGAAAATAGCATTCTGAATACAG
The DNA here is from genome assembly GCF_905171765.1 of Bufo bufo. Lineage (NCBI taxonomy): Eukaryota > Metazoa > Chordata > Amphibia > Anura > Bufonidae > Bufo > Bufo bufo. The sequence continues at coordinate 9,123,153 of NC_053398.1, read as the reverse complement.
AATGCATAGTAAAACAGCACTGGAGGGGTTAAAAAAAATAATAATAATAATTTAACTCACCTTAATCCACTTGATCGCGCTGCCGGCATCTCGTCTGTCTCCTTTGCTGAACAGGACCTGTGGTGAGCATTCATTGCAGGAACAGGACCTGTGGTGACGTCACTCCAGTCATCACATGATCTTTTACCATGGTGATGGATCATGTGATGACCGGAGTGACGTCACCACAGGTCCTGTTCCTGCAATAAATGCTCACCACAGGTCCTGTTCAGCAAAGGAGACAGAAGGAGATGCCGGGCTGCGCGATCAAGTGGACTAAGGTGAGTTAAATTTTTATTTATTTATTTTTTAACCCCTCCAGCGCTATTGTACTATGCATTCTGTATTCAGAATGCTATTATTTTCCCTTATAACCATGTTATAAGGGAAAATAATACAATCTATACATCCCCGATCCCAAGCCTGAACTTCTGTGAAGAAGTTCGGGTCTGGGTACCAAACACGCGTGATTTTTCTCACGAGAGTGCAAAACGCATTACAATGGTTGCACTCGCGCGGAAAAATAGTGCGTGTTCCCGCAACGCACCCGCACATTTTCCCGCAACGCCCGTCTGAAAGAGGCCTTAAAGGAATCTCACGCTGATGACCATAAAATGTGAAAATGAGTAAAACAAAAAACAAAAAAAACATAATGATCCTGCCGATATACAGAAGGGTAATATTGACGGCTCATTTGCGTCCCTCCTCCTCACGATACTGTATGTTTGTCCAGGTGACACATGAATAAATATACTGAACCTGTTCTTACAAGTCACAAACCATTAGAAAAGAGCACAAAGTGAGGGAAATTCTGACCAGCTCTGCTGCATACTGGTTGTAGTGGTGGTTTTGCTATTAGGTTTCAGAAACATAATAAATAGTTAAAAAAACCCTGGGGGGCAGGGAAATGAAAAAGACAGAACAGAGAAGAGACTAATTTCCATGTAACCTTGGAGACGATGTCTATATTACTGCGGCTAAATGGAAACCTGTGTCGGGGGATCGATCACCTTCACTATTATGTGAGCTGCCGTTTAAGAATATATTTTTTTCCAGGCAATTTATCATAAATAGATTATTAGAGGGGGTTTTCAAGAAAGAAGACGGACCAGAGAGGAAACGGTATAAAATAGCAAAAGGCATATATTCTTACTGCTCATCCTTGTTTACAATGCTGCAGCCGTGATGTGATCTATAACCACATGACCACTGCAGCCAATCACTGGCTTCAGTGGTGTACAGCGCTGTGGGTGTGGAAACACTGTGCTAGCCAACTGGTCCGACTTTGGGCTAGACCTAAGGGCATTAAACCATGTACAATGATCTGGTCTTCACTTCTGGGGTGCCACCAGGCCTCTACTTCTTGGAATAGTACTGGTGTAGCTAGTGGCTGACCTACAGGGGTCAGAGACACCAGTGCAAAGCACCAAGGGGTTCTGGCAAAACTCGTAGACAGGAACATGGTCAGGGCAGGCAGTATTCCTCCCTCTAATAATAATAAAATAACAAAAAGTAAAAAATAAAATAAATAATAATCAACATCTGCAAACAAAAATATTTCTCTTGCAATTATAAAATTATTTCCAGGCCTTATTTTGGCAAAAAAAAACATAAGAAAAATGTACAGTGTATTCCAGGTCTCAGCATTGCTGGAGAATGGCAGGGACTTCTATTTCTGTAATGTTTATTGGCAACAAACTCCTTCTCTCCGACAGCTGCCTGCACAAGAGCTGGACGCAGGAGGCCTGGAAATCTCACAGCACTCAGGCTGCGGGGGGCTAGAATGTGGGGTCCAGGATACAAGGCCATGTGCATCACAGCTGGGAGCCCTCCAGCAATCAGAACGCCCCCAAATCTAAAGATAACACCATTACACAGCCAAGGGCGTTCCTTCCGGATGATAAAGAAAAGAACCCACAAACTGTATTTTGTAGTTGGAGGGGGGGAGGATTAACATGTTTCAAGCTGCGGCTCTCTTATATACAACTTATATTTCCCCTCTCTCTTTTTGGTTTTTATTTCGGTTTAGGCTACTTTCACACCAGCGTTTTTGCTGGATCCGGCAGGTTTCAGCAAAAACGCTTCAGTTTCCGATCATACAACCATCTGCCTCAGTTATGAACGGATCCAGTTGTATTATCTGTAACATAGCCAAGACGGATCCGTCATGAACACCATTGTAAGTGTACTTTCACACTAGCGGCAAGGAACTCTGGCAGGCTGTTCCGACGTGTGAACAGCCTGTCGGATCCGTGCTGCCGCTAGTGCACGCGTTCCCCCAGACTACCGCTCCGGCCCCATCGACTATAAATGTTCCGGCGGCAGCACGGCAAACATGCCGAGAGCCAGCTGGAATAAGAGTAAGACATGTACTTTTGTATAGCCAATAGGGCTGGCATGCACTAGCGGCAGCACGGATCCGACAGGCTGTTCACCCGTCGGAACAGCCTGCCAGAGTTCCTTGCCGCTAGTGTAAAAACTAGCCAAAGTCAAAGGGGGGACGGATCTGTCCCCATTGACTTGCATCCCAGCATGCTGCTGTTTGCCCTCCGGTACGAGAACGGAACAGAATGCATTTTGGAGCTTTCCGTTCTGTTCAGTTACGTTTTGTCCCCATTGACAATGAATGGGGACAAAACGGAAGCGTTTTGCTTTCGGTATTGAGACCCTATGACGGATCTCAATACTGGAAAATATTAACGCTAGTGTAAAAGTAGCCTTAGATGTTTTCCACTAATATAAAAAAGATAGGACGTTTAAGAAAACTGCAAAAAGTAGGGAACGCCTGGATTTGCACTTATTTTTTTAAAATAAATATCATGCAAGTGTCAGAGGTGAAAGCATCGGCCTAATTACTACGCATATCTACTGTACTGACAGAAGGGAGCATGCACACGGCGCGGTACGTTATTGCACAATAAAGGGGTTTCTCACCTTTTGGGGTGAAATGCAGACATGAACATGGCCTTACACATGTGAGAGCAACGCAATCAGACTACACAGGGTTTGTTATAGACCTCATGCACACGGTCGTATACATAGAAACCTAGAATGTGTCGGCAGATGAGAACCATTTGGCCCATCTAGTCTGCCCAATATACTGAGTACTATGAATAGCCCCCGGACCTATCTTATATGAAGGATAGCCTTATGCCTATCCCATGCATGCTTAAACTCCTCCACTGTATTTGCAGCTACCACTTCTGCAGGAAGGCTATTCCATGCATCCACTACTCTCTCAGTAAAGTAATACTTCCTGATATTACTGTTAAACCTTTGCCCCTCTAATTTAAAACCATGTCCTCTTGTAGCAGTTTTTCTTCTTTTAACTATTCTCTCCTCTTTTACCTTGTTGATTCCCTTTATGTATTTAAAAGTTTCTATCATATCCCATCATTTACATACTGTAGAGGAGATTGGTGTATGCAATAGCAGCGGTCCCCTCTGCTACAGAGCAAGTGATTGCCAGGAAGGAACAACAGTCCCGACAATCGCCTGCATGATCTAATAGCATACAAGGATGATGCGGTCAGCAGGAATGAGTGCCTTCAGTGCTTCATGCTCCAGATCCGCTCTTCAGGCCTAGCAGGGGCCTGGTCAAGCCACCATAAGCAAAACCGAACAACTTTTGAAAAGGTCACCGTGCATTTGTTACAAAGTTGAAATGGCAACAACTTACTAATTTCCAGTTATTCATTAATTTTCTCCTCAAAACCCACGCACCCTCTCATTATCAAGATGTCTCATCATTGCTGCCTCTTCATCCCTCATGCAGCCAGATACTGCAGATCTGTGCCTGGTACAGACCATGAGGGCAGCCCTGCACATCAGTTCAGTGTTTGTTCGGGCGCCAGCTACAGTATTCCTCCCAAACCCACCAGACACGTGCATGCTAGCCCGAGTGTGCATTAACTGGGATAATGGGAGCAAATCACAGCCTTCTCTGGCATTTGTCTGGTGTTGAGCGAACTTCTGTTTTAAGTTCAGGTTATCGGAGAATCCAGTTATGGATTCCGCTACCACGGACCCTAACGAAATTCTATGATGGCACATACCACGAAAGCCTATAAAAGGCATTCCATATCACATTCCGTCATAATAGAGGTCTATGGCCCTGGTAGCGGAATCCATAACGGGATTCTCCGATAACCCGAACCTTGGACTTAAAACACTAGCAATGTCCCATCTCCCATAAAACAAGAGGATCGAGCACAGAAATTCTACATGCCCGATCCTTCTTTTAAGGCCTCATGCACACGACAGTGTTTTTTCACTGTCAGTGATTTGGCTTCAGTGGCCCGTGTCCGATTTTGCTTCAGTTGTGTTTCCTTGTGTCTTCCTTTTTTTTTGTCTGACAGGGGGGGAAAAAGGAAGGTTAATGAAAAGTGTAATTTTATTGCACAAAGGTCTTGTAGAAAAAAACCGACACGGACTCGGACACGGATGACATACCAGTTGTACATCCGTTTTTTTTGATGGACCCATTGACTTGAATGGGTCCATCCTCCGTTTTCCACTGACAAGAATAGGACAGGTTATATTTTTTTGATGGACTGGAATCACGGATGCGGAGAAAAAAACCGGAGGATTATCAGTTTTTTCACAGCTCCATAGAAATGAATGGGACCTCTGCTAAACTGTGAAAAATGACGGAATGGACACGGATGCACAACGGTCGTGTGCATGAGGCCTAACAGACATATTTTGTCTGGGTAGAGTCAGGAGGCCCCATAGGTAGTAGATTGTCAGCTGCTGAAATCTGGGGATTCAACCGCTGTTCATCTAGTGCTAACTTCACATCTAGTCAGATTCTTATCTTGGAATCAGTAACCCCCATACATCTTGGATCTAAGGCTCTAGTTTGTGTGGGTTTGTTCCGGGTTCTCCCGACACTCCAAAGACAGACTGATAGGGAACTTAGATTGTAAGCTCTACTGGGGACAGCGAGTGATGATTATGTCTAAGGTGCTGTGGAATATAGTATATAAAATAATATCTTATAATAATTACTGCGAGGGCGTAACCATACAGTGGCGCCCAATGGTCACGGTGTAAAATAAATAAATAATATATATAAAAAAATATAATGAAATGTACTATATATTTTTTTTTTTTTTAAAGTGGGGCAGCACTTTTTGTACGTAGCAATCTGGGTGCCAGCGTTTAACCCTTGATCCTGGGTGTGAGAATAACAAAAGAAATCCACGGCACTCCTCTGTAAATGGTGAAAAAAAACAAGTACATTTATTCACACATGTCCTTTAGGTTTATGGAAAGCTGGAGGATGACCCATAGGAAATATATTTCTAGTCTATTTATGACAGTTCTGTGCCACCAACCTCAATTTGAAGGAATATGGGGTCAGGGTGGAGCTCGTCACCATGAATAGTTCAAATTACAGGAGCAGAACTCCATCCGGACCTTCAATTATAGACATAAGCTATAGCCACAACTACAAAGGCAGGAGGGGTCTGCTGTGCATGGCGACCAGCGATCCTCCTGTACCCACAAGCCTACACTAGATGTCATGGCACACTGACCTGTCGTCACCGGAGCAGAGGACAGACCACAGAGAAACTCTCTCTTTTCCACATCTGATCTGCATTTTTTTGCAGACTGGATGTGGACCCATTTGTTTCCATGGGGCCGAAAAAAAAATTGCAGACAGCTCACGTGTATCTCTCCCGCAAAATTATAAAACACGTCCTATTCTTGTCCTCATTTTGACAATAGGGCTCGCTGAAATTGCGGGATGCACATGACCAGTATCCGTATTTTGCAGACTGCAAAAATCATATGGTCTTGTGCATGAGGCCTTCAATAAAGTCCTCTTCTGGACCTCATGATAACATCTCCTGTACTGTGCCTGGGCCAAGCAGTGTCGGCACAGAGGACAATGAGGGACTTCTGGAATTTTCCCTTTGGGGTATATTCACATGTGGCAGATTTATTGCCGCTCCCCAGTGAATCTGAACGGGGTTTGTAGAAATCCACATCTACTGCAGAAAAACTCCCCTTCAGACAAATGGAACCGATCTTCAGTTGGAAAAACGTCTGCAACAAATCTGCCACGTGTGAACAGACTTGTAATGGAGGGATAGGTCCAGGATGCTGGTGGAAGAGTGTTCCATAAAGTGGTAACAATTGCAATGATAATTAGTTTAAGTGACAGAGGGAAGTACCCCATAGTGACCCTTTATGAAGGACACGTCGCTGCCCCCCTATGATGGCATCTGCTGGAGAGGTTTTACACGGTAAAGCCTCATGCAGATGTCCGTGGAACACGGTCCGCGAGATACCGGACTGGCATTGCAGGAGCGCACGGCATCATTGGTTGCTATGACGCCGTGCGCTCCTGCAATGCCAGCCGGTATCTCACAGACCGTTGGAGCTTTTCGTTCTGTTCAGTTGAGTTTTGTCCCCATTGACAATGAATGGGGACAAAACGGAAGCGTTATTTCCCGGTATTGAGACCCTATGACGGATCTCAATACCGTAAATGAAAGTAGCCTAAAGGTCCATTCACACGTCCGTAATTTGGGTCCGCATTCGTTCCGCAATTTGCGGACCCATTCACTTTCAATGGGGCTGGAACGGATGCAAATCCACATTTCCTGGATCCGCATTTTCGGGATCCGCATCCGTTTTTTCGGGATCCACAATTTTGTTCCTGGAAAAAAAATAGAACATGTCCTATTTTTGTCCGCAATTGCAGACCAGAAAATGCATTTTCTATTATAGTGTCTGTGATGTGCGGATCGCACATTGCAGGTGTCCATTTTTTGAGGATCCTCAGTTTGCGGATCCGCAAAACCCTCACGGACGTGTGAATGGACCCTAAGGCCTAGTTCACACGAACTTTTTTTTGCGCGTGTACGGGCCGTTTTTTTGTGTTCCGTATACGGAACCATTCATTTCAATTTCGTATCTGTTCCGTTTTTGCTGAACCATCTATTGAAAATGTTATGCCCAGCCCAATTTTTTCCATGTAATTACTGTATACTGTATATGCCATATGGAAAAACGGAAAGGAAACACAACGGAACTCAAAAACTGAACAGATCCGTGAAAAACGGACCGCAAAAAAATATAAAAGCCATACATTCGTGTGAACTAGGCCTAAGAATGGATACATTGTATCTAATACTGACCACACAGATACAATCAGTGACATGAGGACGCTTCTGAAACATTTCTCTCATGAGTGAAGGTTCCTTTCCACAAACCACAGACCAAACCCCCAACCTAAAGCCTACAAATCTGTCGCCACGTTCTGCCCAGAAACCATGTACAAAGATCGGAAACTCCCAGCATGGAGAAATGCTTCAGTCCTTCGATAGCCAATAATAATCCATATCAGATTCTGGGAAAGCTGGGTGACAAGCGGCTGCTCTCCAGATCCCACTGTGCATAATCAGGCAGACTGGGAAAGCTGGGTGGCCACATCTGCCGTCATAAAGATTAACCGCGTCCTATCGTGAGATCTCCAGGTAACACAACTCCCATCGTGTGTATTGTTCCTGCTCTCACCCCCAGCTGCAGCCGGGACGTTGTGATCTTCGCAGGCGACATGGCTTTTCACCGCTGCGAGCTACGTCTAGGTGACTCACCGGGAGTGACTGGTGGCAGGACTCTCACTTTCTCCGATTACGATACACACTGGTTTCCATCACACATGACGGGGGATAATTGTGCGCAACTTAAAGTAAAGTATACTAATCCGGGCACAATATTTTAACTTATTTGTGTATCTAATGTGATGCATTGCTGGAAAACCACTAAGTGACGTAAATGCACCCAAACCCCCAAAAATTGCATTAATGTGGCAACCACGAAATCCATGCGCTATCCATATGTCCGTTCCGCAAATTTATAGAACATGTCCTATTCTGGTCTGCAAAACGCGGTCCACGGACTAACTGAAGTCAATGGATCTGCACAAAAAACGTGGACTGCAACTCGTCGGTCTAAGCATTTTGCGGATATGCACTTTGTGGACTGCAAAATACATACGGTCACCTGCATGAGGCCTTGTGTGCTTTTTTTCCACATGGATTTTCCAGCAAAAGAAGACAAAGCGTTAATACAGCACCAGCACTTTTCATATCGTGTGGATTTTAAAATCTCCACCAGTTCAATTGTTTGTGCGATTCTGCACTTTATGTGGACTGGTTTTCCCCACAGACTCCAGTGTGGTCGTTACACAAAATCTGCACAAAAGACGCACCAAACCCGCGATAAATAGTGTGGATTTCTGAGAGTTTTCATTAGGTTTTGGAGTGGATTTCACGCAGGTTTTCTGCAGGGGGTCTGGACGTCAACCAGGTCGCTGCTACTGTAAACACCACAGATTGTCCACAGTGAAAAGTCTGCAGCAGATCTGCCACGTGTGGGTGCGCCACATGAAAGCCCACACCTCCGCTGGATCAGCAGTCAGTTCCACGTGGGAACATTACGGATTAGGGTCCCGGCCCGAGCGCGGATCTACGGATCCAAATTCACCTTCCACATGGGGATTGTGCAGAATCCACGGTGTGAAACCTGAGAATGTTCTCAAAATGATTGACACACAAGACGCATACGTATTCTATATACCGTACAATACCCATAAGTATCAGGATTGTATATATGTGGGGGGGTGTTTAGGGGGGCAGTACATGTTGGGGGGAGGTGTATAGGGGGCAGTACATGTGGGGGGGGGGGGGTATAGGGGGCAGTACATGTGGGGGGGGGTGTATAGGGGGCAGTACATGTGGGAGGGGGTGTATACGACGGGGCAGTACATGTGGGGGGGGGGGTGTATACGACGGGGCAGTACATGTGGGGGGGTGTATACGACGGGGCAGTACATGTGGGGGGGGGGGGTATACGACGGGGCAGTACATGTGGGGGGGGGTGTATACGACGGGGCAGTACATGTGGGGGGGGTGTATACGACGGGGCAGTACATGTGGGGGGGGGGTGTATACGACGGGGCAGTACATGTGGGGGGGGGTGTATACGACGGGGCAGTACATGTGGGGGGGGGTGTATACGACGGGGCAGTACATGTGGGGGGGGGTGTATACGACGGGGCAGTACATGTGGGGGGGGGGTGTATACGACGGGGCAGTACATGTGGGGGGGGGGTGTATACGGGGCAGTACATGGGGGGGGGGTGTATACGGGGCAGTACATGGGGGGGGGGTGTATACGGGGCAGTACATGGGGGGGGGGGTGTATACGGGGCAGTACATGGGGGGGGGGGGTGTATACGGGGCAGTACATGGGGGGGGGTGTATACGGGGCAGTACATGGGGGGGGGTGTATACGGGGCAGTACATGGGGGGGGGTGTATACGGGGCAGTACATGGGGGGGGGGTGTATACGGGGCAGTACATGGGGGGGGGTGTATACGGGGCAGTACATGGGGGGGGGTGTATACGGGGCAGTAGAGGGGGGGGGGGTGTATACGGGGCAGTACATGGGGGGGGTGTATACGGGGCAGTACATGGGGGGGGGTGTATACGGGGCAGTACATGGGGGGGGGTGTATACGGGGCAGTACATGTGGGGGGGTGTATACGGGGCAGTACATGGGGGGGGGGGGTATACGGGGCAGTACATGGGGGGGGGTGTATACGGGGCAGTACATGGGGGGGGGGTGTATACGGGGCAGTACATGGGGGGGGGGGGTGTATACGGGGCAGTACATGGGGGGGGTGTATACGGGGCAGTACATGGGGGGGGGGGGGTGTATACGGGGCAGTACATGGGGGGGGGTGTATACGGGGCAGTACATGGGGGGGGGGGTGTATACAGGGCAGTACATGGGGGGGTGTATACGGGGCAGTACATGGGGGGGGTGTATACGGGGCAGTACATGGGGGGGGTGTATACGGGGCAGTACATGGGGGGGGTGTATACGGGGCAGTACATGGGGGGGGTGTATACGGGGCAGTACATGGGGGGGGTGTATACGGGGCAGTACATGGGGGGGGTGTATACGGGGCAGTACATGGGGGGGGGTGTATACGGGGCAGTACATGGGGGGGGGGTGTATACGGGGCAGTACATGGGGGGGGTGTATACGGGGCAGTACATGGGGGGGGGGGGGTGTATAGGGGGCAGTACATGACTTACATCATATTACATGTAGAGGAGGCGCCACATCTCTAGAAGAGAGTTTATGTACAATATTTATACATAATGTGACACATATAGATGTCTTATATCATGTTTATGTGTATGGAATATGATACATTCTATCACATGTATATATGTACTATATGGTGTATACATGACACTCTATATGATGTACTATATGGTAAATATGATGTGGTGTATGTGATCAGTATACGGACACCGTATAGGATGTGCTCTACAGTATACAATGTATTCTATAGTATACGGACACTGTATACAATGTACTCTATAGTATACAGACACTGTAGTCTCCGGCCTCGGGCGGCTCCCTGTCAGGACACGCGGAGATCCCGGAGCCTCCAGACTCGGTGTCCCCCCCAGTCACCCATTAACCCCTCACTCACCGGCCCCGGACATCTCTATGAGGGTCTCCTCCTCCTTCCTCCCGGAGCGGTTCATGGTTCCCGGCGGGGACAGAAGACACGGCGGCCGGGAGCAGCACAGACTGACGGGACCGAGCGGCGGATATAGCCGGAGACGGCGGCCTCCTCCCCGGGCTCCTCCTCCAAGAAGCCCCCGCCCTCCTCCTCCTCAGCTGTGAACTGCAGCGCCCCCTGTACTACAACCCCCAGCCTGCCCGACATTGGTAGTCTGGCTGGAGAGCCCCGGGTAACAGAGCTCCTCTATTATAGGTACTGTCAGTAATGTCTCAGGTAACAGAGCTCATCTATTATAAGTACTGTCAGTAATATCACAGGTAACAGAGCTCCTCTATTATAGTTACTGTCAGTAATGTCACAGGTATCAGAGCTCCTCTATTATAGGTACTGTCAGTAATGTCTCAGGTATCAGAGCTCCTCTATTATAGGTACTGTCAGTAATGTCTCAGGTAACAGAGCTCCTCTATTATAGGTACTGTCAGTAATGTCTCAGGTAACAGAGCTCCTCTATTATAGGTACTGTCAGTAATGTCTCAGGTAACAGAGCTCCTCTATTATAGGTACTGTCAGTAATATCACAGGTATCAGAGCTCCTCTATTATAGGTACTGTCAGTAATGTCTCAGGTAACAGAGCTCCTCTATTATAGGTACTGTCAGTAATGTCTCAGGTAACAGAGCTCCTCTATTATAGGTACTGTCAGAAATATCACAGGTAACAGAGCTCCTCTATTATAGGTACTGTCAGTAATGTCTCAGGTATCAGAGCACCTCTATTATAGGTACTGTCAATAATGTCTCAGGTAACAGAGCTCATCTATTATAAGTACTGTCAGTAATATCATAGGTAATAGAGCTCCTCTATTATAGGTACTGTCAGTAATGTCTCAGGTAACAGAGCTCCTCTATTATAGGTACTGTCAGTAATATCACAGGTGACAGAGCACCTCTATTATAAGTACTGTCAGTAATATCACAGGTATCAGAGCACCTCTATTATAGGTACTGTCAGTAATATCACAGGTATCAGAGCTCCTCTATTATAGGTACTGTCAGTAATGTCTCAGGTAACAGAGCTCCTCTATTATAGGTACTGTCAGAAATATCACAGGTAACAGAGCTCATCTATTATAGGTACTGTCAATAATGTCTCAGGTAACAGAGCTGCTCTATTATAGTACTGTCAGTAATGTCTCAGGTAACAGAGCTCCTCTATTATAGGTACTGTCAGTAATGTCTCAGGTAACAGAGCTCCTCCACTATAGGTACTGTCAGTAATGTCTCAGGTAACAGAGCTCCTCTATTATAGGTACTGTCAGAAATGTCTCAGGTAACAGAGCTCCTCTATTATAAGTACTGTCAGTAATATCACAGGTAACAGAGATCCTCTATTATAAGTACTGTCAGTAATGTCACAGGTATCAGAGCTCCTCTATTATAAGTACTGTCAGTAATGTCACAGGTAACAGAGCTCCTCTATTATAGGTACTGTCAGTAATGTCACAGGTATCAGAGCTCCTCTATTATAAGTACTGTCAGTAATATCACAGGTAACAGAGCTCCTCTATTATAGTTACTGTCAGTAATGTCACAGGTATCAGAGCTCCTCTATTATAGGTACTGTCAGTAATGTCTCAGGTATCAGAGCTCCTCTATTATAGGTACTGTCAGTAATGTCTCAGGTAACAGAGCTCCTCTATTATAGGTACTGTCAGTAATGTCTCAGGTAACAGAGCTCCTCTATTATAGGTACTGTCAGTAATGTCTCAGGTAACAGAGCTCCTCTATTATAGGTACTGTCAGTAATATCACAGGTATCAGAGCTCCTCTATTATAGGTACTGTCAGTAATGTCTCAGGTAACAGAGCTCCTCTATTATAGGTACTGTCAGTAATGTCTCAGGTAACAGAGCTCCTCTATTATAGGTACTGTCAGAAATATCACAGGTAACAGAGCTCCTCTATTATAGGTACTGTCAGTAATGTCTCAGGTATCAGAGCACCTCTATTATAGGTACTGTCAATAATGTCTCAGGTAACAGAGCTCATCTATTATAAGTACTGTCAGTAATATCATAGGTAATAGAGCTCCTCTATTATAGGTACTGTCAGTAATGTCTCAGGTAACAGAGCTCCTCTATTATAGGTACTGTCAGTAATATCACAGGTGACAGAGCACCTCTATTATAAGTACTGTCAGTAATATCACAGGTATCAGAGCACCTCTATTATAGGTACTGTCAGTAATATCACAGGTATCAGAGCTCCTCTATTATAGGTACTGTCAGTAATGTCTCAGGTAACAGAGCTCCTCTATTATAGGTACTGTCAGAAATATCACAGGTAACAGAGCTCATCTATTATAGGTACTGTCAATAATGTCTCAGGTAACAGAGCTGCTCTATTATAGTACTGTCAGTAATGTCTCAGGTAACAGAGCTCCTCTATTATAGGTACTGTCAGTAATGTCTCAGGTAACAGAGCTCCTCCACTATAGGTACTGTCAGTAATGTCTCAGGTAACAGAGCTCCTCTATTATAGGTACTGTCAGAAATGTCTCAGGTAACAGAGCTCCTCTATTATAAGTACTGTCAGTAATATCACAGGTAACAGAGATCCTCTATTATAAGTACTGTCAGTAATGTCACAGGTATCAGAGCTCCTCTATTATAAGTACTGTCAGTAATGTCACAGGTAACAGAGCTCCTCTATTATAGGTACTGTCAGTAATGTCACAGGTATCAGAGCTCCTCTATTATAAGTACTGTCAGTAATGTAACAGGTAACAGAGCTCCTCTATTATAAGTACTGTCAGTAATGTCTCAGGTAACAGAGCTCCTCTATTATAGGTACTGTCAGTAATGTCACAGGTAACAGAGCTTATCTATTATAAGTACTGTCAGTAATGTCTCAGGTATCAGAGCTCCTCTATTATAAGTACTGTCAGTAATGTCTCAGGTAACAGAGCTCCTCTATTATAGGTACTGTCAGTAATGTCTCAGGTAACAGAGCTCCTCTATTATAAATACTGTGATAATAATACCGCACTGGCAACTCAGAATGTCCCTGATGCTTCTGAGAGCAGCAAAAAGGAGCGATTGCCCATAGCAACCAATAAGATGGCGGCTCTCCTCAAGGGTGGACCAAAAAATGTCCATGCCAACAGACCGCGCCAACAAAGGACATGTTCACACTTAGCATTGACACTGTGGTAAACTATGGCAGATGTCCACTTACTGATAATACTAAAACTGCAGGCGTCCGTGCAGAAATCCAAGGATCAGCCAGATCTACTGTCGCGGATTCCATGGCGGATTTTTCCTCACAGAAACTGCTGCAAAGGCCATAGACTTGAGGAGAATGGTGATTTGTTTTCAGCAACCAATCACAGTGCAGCTTTCATTTTTCCAGAGCAGTTTAAGAAATGAAAGCTGAGCTCTGATTGGTTGCCATGGGCTACAGAGGCTTGATGAACAAGGCCCTGGATGAGGGACCCCTGTATTATGCATCCATGTTCCCTAATAGAGGCCTCTACAGACCACCAGGTATTTTAGAAGTAAGTGGTCTGTGCCGAGAAACTCAGAACAGCTCCTATGTTGGGCCATGCCTTATGGGCACATGGAGACATACGGACCTCACTGCCTGATGATTCCTAATGCAGATGTGTGAATAAGCTGGAAATGGAAGATGGTGCCTGACCGGTTGCTAGGGGCAACAACTCAATTTTGGAGTTTTATATACTGGAGGCTTCACATGACGCACACGGACCGAGCACGGATACTTTGGGGGTCATTTACAAAGACCGGAAGTTTACGCCAATCTTTATTTCCCCTTATGTTGAGGCTCAGGCCTAGTTATACATTAGGCGCACCACGGGCAGTCCGTGTGCCTGGAGTGAACACTACTCCCTGACTGATAGCCCCCGATAGGAGGAGTTTTCACTGCGCTTTTACGCCTGTTTCCAGCAAATCTGCATGTAGTTTATTTTAACTGGATCAGTACTAGAAATCTCATCCACACAAAAAAAACTATAGGGTAACATTCACAGCAAACTCTGCAACAAATCTGCAACAAAAGGGCACAGACCTTTAGGGGTTAAAACTAATGAAAAGCGCAGTCGTCAAAAAATAATAATAGCTCCCCACACAACGCGCATGTTCACGGCTTACACCTACGGTATGTTGGGGGAACCTTCATGCAGCACATTCATCCCCCATACAACACATTCATCCCCAGGGCCAGCATCAGCACCCGGCAAACCCGGGCCCACTGCCCCTAGGGGGCCCACTCAGGTCTATGCAAAGATCGCTGTACGGGGAATCCCCCAGTGTTACTGAACAGTCAGGACTCTAGTTCCCATCTGGTGGGATATCCCCAAGCATTATCAGTATGCGTATATTTAAATCTAATTTAGCTTCTATTTCTGAAATGTTTCTGCTGGGATTTCAAGAACCTTAACCACTGAGCTATGGAGCTCAATGCTAAACTGTGCTAGAAAAACCTCACAGTAGTTTCTCATGTATTAGGTATTCCTATACAGCAGAAGTCTTATTTTATATATTTTTTTTTTGTAATTGTAAAAAAAAAAAGTATGGCACAAAATAAATGTGTAATTACTAGGCTCATTGCGAGCCGAAACGTCGCTTGTGCCACCTATGGGTGAATAAACCTTTTTTCATTGAAGACATAACTGGAGTGCAGTCCGATTTCTTTGTTCCGTATCAGTGGGTAAGCACCAGTTACCATACTCGGACAGTGCACCCTCTCTACTTGTTTTCTGGCTTGGTGGTGCTGCTGGTAATTTTTTTCCATATATATATATATATATATATATAAAATCATACTTTTGATATATATGAATGCATATGTGGGAAACTACTACTGAGGTTTTTAGACATAATATATGTTCAGCAGGTTAACATGAAGCTCTGTAGCCCAGTGGTTAAGGTTCTTGACTTTAATGTAGAAGGCTGTTAGTTTGAATCCCAGCATAATCATTTTAAAAATAGAGGCTAAATACAACTTAGACATACCAACTTTTTTAATTTGTGTAACAATTTTTTGTTGGGAAAGGTGGCAACCCTAACAGAACCCCTGCAGCACATTCATCCTCCATACAGTACATTCATCCTCCGTGCAGCACATTCATCCTCCGTGCAGCACATTCATCCTCCCATGCAGCACATTCATCCCCCATGCAGCACATTCATCCTCAATACACCACATTCATCCTCCATACAGCACATTCATCCTCCATGCAGCACATTCATCCTCCATGCAGCACATTCATCCTCCATGCAGCACATTTATCCTCCATGCAGCACATTCATGCTCTATACAGCACATTCATCCTCCATGCAGCACATTCATCCTCCATGCAGCACATTCATCCTCCATGCAGCACATTTATCCTCCATACAGCACATTCATCCTCCATGCAGCACATTCATCCTCCATGCAGCACATTCATGCTCTATACAGCACATTACTCTTCTATACAGCACATTTATCCTCCATGCAGCACATTTATCCTCCATGCAGCACATTCATGCTCTATACAGCACATTCATCCTCCGTGCAGCACATTCATCCTCCGTGCAGCACATTCATCCCCCATGGAGCACATTCATCCTCCATGC
The DNA here is from genome assembly GCF_905171765.1 of Bufo bufo. Lineage (NCBI taxonomy): Eukaryota > Metazoa > Chordata > Amphibia > Anura > Bufonidae > Bufo > Bufo bufo. Next base: position 9,106,914 of record NC_053398.1, on the reverse strand, counting down.
AGCACATTCATCCTCCATGCAGCACATTCATCCTCCATGCAGCACATTCATCCTCCATGCAGCACATTTATCCTCCATGCAGCACATTCATGCTCTATACAGCACATTCATCCTCCATGCAGCACATTCATGCTCTATACAGCACATTACTCTTCTATACAGCACATTTATCCTCCATACAGCACATTCATCCTCCGTGCAGTACATTCATCCTCCATGCAGCACATTCATCCTCCATGCAGCACATTTATCCTCCATACAGGACATTCATGCTCTATACAGCACATTCATCCTCCATACAGCACATTCATCCTCCATGCAGCACATTCATCCTCCATGCAGCACATTCATGCTCTATACAGCACATTACTCTTCGATACAGCACATTTATCCTCCAGGCAGCACATTTATCCTCCAGGCAGCACATTCAAACCCATGCAGTAAGTTTCTGACAAATCTTTACGTAAAGGGTTAAATAATAAAGAAATCCTCTGAATTCTCTTTTGCTGCTCATACACTTTCCTCCCATCCCCCAATAAACACGCAAACTGAGCTCAGCCGAGTGCGTATGTGTTCTGAATGGCGAGAGGGAAGTAAAGGGCCATTATTGGGAATGATTGTGATATACCCACCTGTACGGAGCCTGATCTCCTGATCCCTATGTTGCACCCAGGAAAATAAAGCTACAGCCACACATCCCAGAAATGCTGCAGATTTTCCATGTAGATTAACGTATGGAAAATCTGCGAAATACAGAAGCAGCAAAGTGAATGGAGTTTTACAAACTGATGCAGAAAGAGCTCGGATTTGTTGTGGGTTTTTATAGCGTTGTAGACTTTTCTGTGGATTACCCGCAGATTCGCATCAACATCCACATGCGGGAAATCGTCTAAAATTAAAAAAATGCAGTATACTCGTCTACTGATTGGTCCTGCACCGGTTTTCCAGCGATGTCGGCTGCAGTGGTTACATGGGTCGACACGTCATCGCTGGAGACAGGTAAACAGAGACCATGGAAATGCCACCTGCCGAGCGCCAGGGGATTGGTTGGTGGGTGAAATCTGCAGGGTAAATTACTTATCTTGTTGCAGATTTGAAATTCCTACCACAGGTCAATACTCTGTACTTTGCAGATTCTTTTTTGCATCATGTGAATGAGATTTCTTAGGGAACTTTCACACTAGCGTTTTTCTTTTCCGGCATTGAGTTCCGTCCTAGGGGCTCAATGCCGGAAAAGAACTGATCAGTTTTATCCTAATGCATTCTGAATGGAGAGCAATCCGTTCAGGATGCATCAGGATGTCTTCAGTTCAGTCTTTTTGACTTTTCAGGATGGAGATAATACTGCAGCATGATGCGGTTTTATCTCCGTCCAAAATTCCGGAACACTTGCTGGAATGCCAGATCCGGCATTAATTTACATTGAGGTATTTTTAATGCCGGATCTGCAGACCTTTAAAAATGTGGGAAAAAAAATAGAAACGGACAGACGGATCCGTTCTTGCAATGCATTTGTGAGACGGATCCGGAGCCGTCTACAAATGCTGTCCGTTTGCATGCAGATTGCCTGATCCGGCAGGCAGTTCCGGCGACGGAACTGCTTGCCGGATCACTCTGCCACAAGTGTGAAAGTAGCCTTAGGCTACGTCTACACGACGACATTTGTCGCACGACATTTTGTTGCACTAATGTCGCGCGACAATTTTTATAATGGCAGTCTATGGTGTCGCACTGCAACATGCAACATGCTGCGACTGCGATGCAACAGTCTCAGAAAATCCATTTGATAGGCATGTTGCATGTTGCAGTGCGACACCATAGACTGCCATTATAAAAATTGTCGCGCGACATTAGTGCAACAAAATGTTGCGCTACAAATGTTGCAGTGTAGTTGTGCCCTATCTGAGTCGCGCAACAAATGTCGTCGTGTAGACGTAGCCTAAGTCTCTTCCACTTTGCTGGGGCTGGAAAATGCAGAGGATTTTCCACATGGAGCAAATCCAGCGGGAATACAAAATACAGAAGCCGCCCGTGTGCCTTTCGCAATTTGCGGAATGGAACGGGCGGCCATTGATATAACTGCCTATTCTTGTCCGTTTTTGCGGGGGCCGCGGAACGGAGCAAAGGATGCGGACAGCACACGGAGTGCTGTCCGCATCTTTTGCGGCCCCATTGAAGTAAATGGGTCCGCGCCCGAGCCGCACAATGTGCGGCTCGGACGCGGACCAAAACAACGCCCGTGTGCATTAGGCCTAATTTTGTATTATTTTCCCTATGGGTGTCTCCTGGGGTTATATCTCCGCTCAGATGACAGCAGGCATGTTGGTGTCTGGCCACGAGTAGAAATGAGCGGCCACCAGCTATATTTAGCCAGACGTTAATGGCAGCCTTTGCCATCTAGTCTCTTATTTTCTTCATATGTTTTCACCACACTAAAGACGAGTAACAAGCTCTACATGGGAGATGCTGGGAGTGGTTGTTGGGTAGAACAATCTTGTATTACTTGTAGCCAAAACCTTTAATGATGGCTGAAGATGAGGTGACCCCCACCGCTGGGATCAAAGATCTGCCCTGCAATCCTGCCAGATAGTAACCCTGCCATACATTACAAACAGTGTCCGACTGGGGTGCCTAGGGACCACCAGTAAAATTCATTTTGGGATTTTTTGTAAACATGCAAATACCACCTGCTCACACAGCGGAAGCAGCAGGACGCTACAGGATGATGGATTATGGGGGTCCCTGTAGAGACCTTCAGAGGTCAGGTCAGCATCGGCTGGTATCTGCATGTCGGTGCCATGGGCCACTTGTGCAGGGGATGGCGGATTCACTTATCCCCCTGTGGGCCAGTCCGAGCTGATTACAAAGCTACATGATCTATGTCATAAAGGATTCTTTTTTATTTCCCCTGGTTCTAAGAAATGTTCTACAGATTCACATAAAAGGACATCTAAACATAATAAAATACATAAAAGTAGAAAAAGAAAAAATAAATCACAATAGTCATTAAGGGCAAGTTCATATCAGCACTATAATATCTGTTATTCTACTCCATTATAGGAGCAGAACAATGAAAATAACTGAAGCCCTGGATTCAGCACATAACTGACAGGAACAGACCCAAGCAGATTCCACTGACTTTAACCACCTCAGCCCCCAGTGCTTAAACACCCTGAAAGACCAGGCCACTTTTTACACTTCTGACCTACACTACTTTCACCGTTTATTGCTCGGTCATGCAACTTACCACCCAAATGAATTTTACCTCCTTTTCTTCTCACTAATAGAGCTTTCATTTGGTGGTATTTCATTGCTGCTGACATTTTTACTTTTTTTGTTATTAATCGAAATTTAACGATTTTTTTTGCAAAAAAATGACATTTTTCACTTTCAGTTGTAAAATTTAGCAAAAAAAACGAGATCCATACATAAATTTTGCTCTAAATTTATTGTTCTACATGTCTTTGATAAAAAAAAAATGTTTGGGTAAAAAAAAAAAATGGTTTGGGTAAAAGTTATAGCGTTTACAAACTATGGTACAAAAATGTGAATTTCCGCTTTTTGCAGCAGCTCTGACTTTCTGAGCACCTGTCATGTTTCCTGAGGTTCTACAATGCCCAGACAGTACAAACACCCCACAAATGACCCCATTTCGGAAAGTAGACACCCTAAGGTATTCGCTGATGGGCATAGTGAGTTCATAGAACTTTTTATTTTTTGTCACAAGTTAGCGGAAAATTATGATTTTTTTTTTTTTTTTCTTACAAAGTCTCATATTCCACTAACTTGTGACAAAAAAATAAAAAGTTCTATGAACTCACTATGCCCCTCACGGAATACCTTGGGGTGTCTTCTTTCCAAAATGGGGTCACTTGTGGGGTAGTTATACTGCCCCGGCATTCTAGGGGCCCAAATGTGTGGTAAGGAGTTTGAAATCAAATTCTGTAAAAACTGACCAGTGAAATCCGAAAGGTGCTCTTTGGAATATGGGCCCCTTTGCCCACCTAGGCTGCAAAAAAGTGTCACACATCTGGTATCTCCGTACTCAGGAGAAGTTGGGGAATGTGTTTTGTGGTGTCATTTTACATATACCCATGCTGGGTGAGAGAAATATCTTGGCAAAAGACAACTTTTCCAATTTTTTTTATACAAAGTTGGCGTTTGACCAAGATATTTATCTCACCCAGCATGGGTATATGTAAAAAGACACCCCAAAACACATTCCTCAACTTCTCCTGAATACAGAGATACCAGATGTGTGACACTTTTTTGCAGCCTAGGTGGGCAAAGGGGCCCATATTCCAAAGAGCACCTTTCGGATTTCACTGGTCATTTTTTACAGAATTTGATTTCAAACTCCTTACCACACATTTGGGCCCCTAGAATGCCAGGGCAGTATAACTACCCCACAAGTGACCCCATTTTGGAAAGAAGACACCCCAAGGTATTCCGTGAGGGGCATAGTGAGTTCATGGAAGTTTTTATTTTTTGTCACAAGTTAGTGGAATATGAGACTTTGTATGAAAAAAAAATCAAAAAAAAAAATCATCATTTTCCACTAACTTGTGACAAAAAATAAAAAATTCTAGGAACTCGCCATGCCCCTCACGGAATACCTTGGGGTGTCTTCTTTCCAAAATGGGGTCACTTGTGGGGTAGTTATACTGCCCTGGCATTCTAGGGGCCCAAATGTGTGGTAAGGAGTTTGAAATCAAATTCTGTAAAAACTGACCAGTGAAATCCGAAAGGTGCTCTTTGGAATATGGGCCCCTTTGCCCACCTAGGCTGCAAAAAAGTGTCACACATCTGGTATCTCCGTACTCAGGAGAAGTTGGGGAATGTGTTTTGGGGTGTCATTTTACATATACCCATGCTGGGTGAGAGAAATATCTTGGCAAAAGACAACTTTTCCCATTTTTTTATACAAAGTTGGCATTTGACCAAGATATTTATCTCACCCAGCATGGGTATATGTAAAAAGACACCCCAAAACACATTCCTCAACTTCTCCTGAATACAGAGATACCAGATGTGTGACACTTTTTTGCAGCCTAGGTGGGCAAAGGGGCCCATATTCCAAAGAGCACCTTTCGGATTTCACAGGCCATTTTTTACAGAATTTGATTTCAAACTCCTTACCACACATTTGGGCCCCTAGAATGCCAGGGCAGTATAACTACCCCACAAGTGACCCCATTTTGGAAAGAAGAGACCCCAAGGTATTCGCTGATAGGCATAGTGAGTTCATGGAAGTTTTTATTTTTTGTCACAAGTTAGTGGAATATGAGACTTTGTATAAAAAAAAAAAAAAAAAAATCATAATTTTCCACTAACTTGTGACAAAAAAAAAAAAATTCTAGGAACTTGCCATGCCCCTCACGGATTACCTTGGGGTGTCTTCTTTCCAAAATGGGGTCACTTGTGGGGTAGTTATACTGCCCTGGCATTTTCCAGGGGCCCTAATGTGTGGTAAGTAGGTAAATGACCTGTGAAATCCGAAAGGTGCTCTTTGGAATGTGGGCCCCTTTGCCCACCTAGGCTGCAAAAAAGTGTCACACATCTGGTATCGCCGTATTCAGGAGAAGTTGGGGAATGTGTTTTGGGGTGTCATTTTACATATACCCATGCTGGGTGAGATAAATATCTTGGTCAAATGCCAACTTTGTATAAAAAAAATGGGAAAAGTTGTCTTTTGCCAAGATATTTCTCTCACCCAGCATGGGTATATGTAAAATGACACCCCAAAACACATTCCCCAACTTCTCCTGAGTACGGAGATACCACATGTGTGGCACTTTTTTGCAGCCTAGATGCGCAAAGGGGCCGACATTCCTTTTATGAGGGCATTTTTAGACATTTGGATCCCAGACTTCTTCTCACACTTTAGGGCCCCTAGAATGCCAGGGCAGTATAAATACCCCACATGTGACCCCATTTTGGAAAGAAGACACCCCAAGGTATTCAATGAGGGGCATGGCGAGTTCATAGAAATTTTTTTTTTTTTGGCACAAGTTAGCGGAAATTGATTTTATTTATTTTTTTCTCACAAAGTCTCCCTTTCCGCTAACTTGGGACAAAAATTTCAATCTTTCATGGACTCAATATGCCCCTCACGGAATACCTTGGGGTGTCTTCTTTCCGAAATGGGGTCACATGTGGGGTATTTATACTGCCCTGGCATTCTAGGGGCCCTAAAGCGTGAGAAGAAGTCTGGAATATAAATGTCTAAAAAATTTTACGCATTTGGATTCCGTGAGGGGTATGGTGAGTTCATGTGAGATTTTATTTTTTGACACAAGTTAGTGGAATATGAGACTTTGTAAGAAAAAAATAATAATTTCCGCTAACTTGGGCCAAAAAAATGTCTGAATGGAGCCTTACAGGGGGGTGATCAATGACAGGGGGGTGATCAATGACAGGGGGCTGATCAATGACAGGGGGGTGATCAGGGAGTCTATATGGGGTGATCACCACAGTCATTGATCACGCCCCTGTAAGGCTCCATTCAGATGTCCGTATGCGTTTTGCGGATCCGATCCATCTATCAGTGGATCCGTAAAAATCATGCGGACATCTGAATGGAGCTTTACAGGGGTGTGATCAATGACAGGGGGGTAATCAATGACAGGGGGGTGATCAGGGAGTCTATATGGGGTAATCACCACAGTCATTGATCACGCCCCTGTAAGGCTTTATTCAGACGTCCGTATGCGTTTTGCGGATCCGATCCATCTATCAGTGGATCCGTAAAAATCATGCGGACATCTGAATGGAGCTTTACAGGGGGGTGATCAGGGAGTCTATATGGGGTGATCACCACAGTCATTGATCACGTCCCTGTAAGGCTCCATTCAGATGTCCGTATGCGTTTTGCGGATCCGATCCATCTATCAGTGGATCCGTAAAAATCATGCGGACATCTGAATGGAGCTTTACAGGGGTGTGATCAATGACAGGGGGGTAATCAATGACAGGGGGGTGATCAGGGAGTCTATATGGGGTGATCACCACAGTCATTGATCACGCCCCTGTAAGGCTTCATTCAGACGTCCGTATGCGTTTTGCGGATCCGATCCATCTATCAGTGGATCCGTAAAAATCATGCGGACATCTGAATGGAGCTTTACAGGGGTGTGATCAATGACAGGGGGGTAATCAATGACAGGGGGGTGATCAGGGAGTCTATATGGGGTGATTAGGGGTGATCAGGGGCTAATAAGGGGTTAATAAGTGACCGGGGGGGGGGGGTGTAGTGTAGTATAGTGGTGCTTGGTGCTACTTTACTGAGCTACCTGTGTCCTCTGGTGGTCGATCCAAACAAAGGGGACCACCAGAGGACCAGGTAGCAGGTATATTAGACGCTGTTATCAAAACAGCATCTAATATACCTGTTAGGGGTTAAAAAAAACACATCTCCAGCCTGCCAGCGAACGATCGCCGCTGGCAGGCTGGAGATCAACTCTCTTACCTTCCGTTCCTGTGAGCGCGCGCGCCTGTGTGCGCGCGTTCACAGGAAATCCCGGCTCACTCGAGATGACGCGTATATGCGTCGCTGAGCGCAGGGCTGCCACCTCCGGAACGCGAATCTGCGTTAGGCGGTCCGGAGGTGGTTAATGGGATCTGCTCAGGAGAATGTTTTTTTTAGCTGGGAAAAAAGTCCTGCATGCAGGACTTCTCTCTGCAATTTTTGACAAACTCTGTGATGGAGCCTTCAAGATGTGAACAAGCCCTAATGGTGTCATTTATCAAACTGGTGTAAAGCAGAACTGGCTTAGTTGCCCATAGGAACCAATCAGATTCCACCTTTCATTTCCCAAAAGAGCTGTCAAAAATGAAAGGTGGAATCTGATTGGTTGCTATGGGCAACTAAGCCAGTTCTACTTTACACCAGTTTGATAAATGACCCCATAAGTTTGTACCTACAACATTCTGAAACTGAAAGTAAATAGAATCCAACTAAGGGGTTCTCCAGGAATTTAATATTGACGACCTACCCTCAGGATAGGTCATCAGCATCTTATCAGCTGAGGTCCGACTGCCGAGACCCCCTCCGATCTGCTGTTTGAATAAGCTGCGGAGCTGCGGTGAGCGATGTGGTCTCGTCACAAATTGCAAAGCACAGCGCTGTCTCTTGGATAGTGGCGGTGCTCAGTATTGCACTTCAGTCCCCTTCACTTGAATGGGACTGAGCTGCGCCTAGGCCAAGTGACCCCTAAACGTGACATCACATGGCCTAGGGTAAGCTGCGAGAAGAACGCAGTGCTTACAGAATAGGGTAGGTCACCAGTTAAAAAGTGTTGGAAAACCCTCTTTAATTAGGTGTATTCCAGATTGAACAAATGCAAAGTTGCAAAAAAAATTTGCCAACTGATTCTAGTGAGTGGCGTAAAAACTGGAGTAACATCTTTAAATAAACGTGCTATTCTTAATGATGCGCCAAAGTCACCAAACAACGTGCAAGACTTGTTAAATGCAGCGCAAATGACAGCAATGCAGACTCAAGCCAACTAAGGTCCCTTTCACACGAGCAAGTTTTCCGCGCGGGTGCAATGCGTGACGTGAACGCATAGCACCCGCACTGAATCCTGACCCATTCATTTCAAGGGGTCTGTGTACATGAGCGTTGTTTTCCACGCATCAGTTCTGCGTTGCGTGAAAATCGCAACATGTTCTATATTCTGCGTTTTTTTTCACGCAGCCCTGGCCCCATAGAAGTGAATGGGGCTGCGTGAAAAACGCATTGCATCCGCAAGCAAGTGCGGGTGCGATGCGTTTTTCACTGATGGTTGCTAAGAGATGTTGTTTGTAAACATTCAGTTTTTTTATTACGCGCGTGAAAAACGCATCAAAACGCATTTCACCCGCGCGGAAAAAACTGAACAACTAAACGCAACCGCAGACAAAACTGACTGAACTTGCTTGCAAAATAGTGCGAGTTTCACTGAACGCACTCTGAACGCATCCGGCCCCAATCCGCAACGCCCGTGTGAAACCAGCCAGGGCTGCGTGAAAAACGCAGAATATAGAAGATGCTGCGATTTTCACGCAACGCAGAACTGATGCGTGGAAAACAACGCTCATGTACACAGACCCATTGAAATGAATGGGTCAGGATTCAGTGCGGGTGCTATGCGTTCACGTCACGCATTGCACCCATGCGGAAAACTCGCTCGTGTGAAAGGGACCTTAGGCTGGGTTCACACGGGCGAGATTTCCGCGCGAGTGCAATGCGTGAGGTGAACGCATTGCACCCGCACTGAATCCGGACCCATTCACTTCTATGGGGCTGTGTACATGAGCGGTGATTTTCACGCATCACTTGTGCGTTGCGTGAAAATCGCAGCATGCTCTATATTGTGCGTGAATGGGGCTGCGTGAAAATCGTAAGCATCCGCAAGCAAGTACGGATGCGGTGCGATTTTCACGCATGGTTGCTGAGATGAAAGTCTATTCAACTGTATTATTTTCCCTTATAACATGGTTATAAGGGAAACTAATAGCATTCTTTAACGCTAAGTAGAAGGTCAATTGAGGGTTAAAAAAATAAATAAAAATTAACTCACCTCCTCCAATTGATCGCGTAGCTGCCGGTCTTCTGTTCTTTCTTCAGGACCTGTCAAAGGACCTGTGGTGACGTCACTGCGCTCATTACATGATACATCACATGATCCATCACCATGGTGATGAACCATGTGATGAGCTCAGTGACGTCACCACAGGTCCTTTGACAGGTCCTGAAGAAAGAACAGGAGACCGGCAGCTACGCGATCAATTGGAGGAGGTGAGTTAATTTTTATTTATTTTTTAACCCTCAATTGACCTTCTACTAAGCATTCTGTATTAAGAATGCTATTATTTTCCTTTATAACCATGTTATAAGGGAAAATAATGACATCTACACAACACCGAACCCAAACCTCAACTTCAGTGAAGAAGTTTGGGTCTGGGTACCACACTCAGTTTTTTATCACGCGCGTGCAAAACGCATTGCACCCGCGCGATAAAAACTGAACAACGGAACGCAATCGCAGTCAAAACTGACTGAAATTGCGTACCTACTCACGCGGGTTTGCCGCAATGCACCCGGGATGCATGCTGAGCCAAAACGTGACGCCCTTGTGAACCCAGCCTTAGATTTTTGTGAGCATTTTTGCAGTTTTTTATGTTTTTCATAGTGTTTTTTATTTTCTTTTTAAAACTTTTGGGAAGATAAGCTTTTTGAGAAGACACCAACGCTTGCAGTAGATCCACAGCCTTCTCGCAGCTTAGCCTAGGCCATGTGAAGTCACATTCATCATAGCGTGACCTAAGCGTAGCTCAGTCCCATTGAAGTGGATATACCAAACACAGCTGTTATACAATGTACGGTGCTGTGCTTGGTACGGGTTCACATCACCATTTTGTTTTCCGTTCATCAAAAGAGCAACAAAAAAAATACGAAAAAAAAACGGATCCTGTATTTTAGGCATCCGTCACTTTTTCTCTCCCAAAATAACGCATTTCAGATGGCAATGGCTAAAAAGGATGCAAAATGTGCCTAACGGATGCCTAAAATACAGGAGCCATTTATATTTTTTTGCTTTTCTGATGGTTCAGAAGAACGGAAAACAAAACGGTGATGTGAACACAGCATTAGGCTACTTTCACACTGGCGTTTTGGCTTTCTGTTTGTGAGATCCGTTTAGGGCTCTCACAAGCGATCCAAAACGGATCCGTTTTGCAAAAGGATCCGCTCAGAATGCATCAGTTTGCCTCCGTTCCGTCTCCATTCCGCTTTGGAAATGGACACCAAAACGCTGACGGATCCGCACCAAACGCGAGTGTGAAAGTAACCTTAGCTGCGAGGAGGCCAAAACACGGCGCTGGTGCTTCTTCAAGCAGCTGATTGGGGGGGAGGGGGGGGTGTTGGACGCCACTGATCAGATACTGAGGATTGGACATCATTTCATGGTACTGGAAACCTCTTTGACATTGCTAACCACGCCCACTTTCCCACCCACCCTGGGATCCCTTCCCGTCAGGGGTTTCTAGATGCCGGCAGCCTTTTCCTGCAGCTCATAAGCAGGGCCAATCATAAGCCCCTCCACTGATTGCAATAGGAAAAGAGTCTACTTTGAATTCACGATGGTGGGTTATGAGACCCCCTAACTCCAGATAGGTGAGATTCCCAGAGGTGAGATCTGCATCGGAAATATATCCGCTATGTCAGAAAGGAATACCGTTATAACTTCACTTCATAAACGCCGTGCAAACCAAACTAATGCATGGCGCACCAGAGATCGGGGGCCCAATAAAAAGAACTGACTAAATCAAGGGCGGACGTACCGCCTGTGTAGTTGGTTCAGCTGCACGGGAAGGGTGGTGACCACTGTGGGAGGGGCCCTTACCAGCTGTAGAGCAGTGGCAGACGTGCCCAGACTGTACCGCTAAGCAGAGAGTGGGGCTTAGCGGGGTGTTAGGGGTGGAGCTTAGAGATGTGACAAATCAGAGCTTAGCCCAGAGAGGGGGCAGAGTTTAGCGGTGCATTGGGGGCCCCCAGATATAACTTTGCTTGTGGACCCAGAAATGCAAAATCTGGACATTAAAGGGCTTCTGTCACCCCACTAAACAGTTTTTTTTTTTTTGGTTACTTATAATCCCTATACTGCCATTTATGCATACATACTGTAATTAATCATTTTGGTTCAGCAGATTATGTTAAAAACGTACATTTAAAATATGCAAATTACCTTGCTACCAGCAAGTAGGGCGGCTACTTGCTGGTAGCAGCCGCATCCTCCTATCCTAAAGACGCCCCCTCCGCATGTTGATTGACAGGGCCAGCGGATGGGATCTTTCTCTGCTGGCCCTGTTTGCATTCAAAATATGGCGCCTGCGCCGTACCTGTCTTCAGTCGGCGCAGGCGCACTGAGAGGCGGACGCTCGCTCGGCCGCTCCATCCTCAATGCGCCTGCGCTGATGACGTCACATCTACACCCGGCGCAGGCGCATTGAGAAGGGGGACGCTCGCTCGGCCGCTCCTTCCTCAATGCGCCTGCGCAGGGTGTAGATGTGATGTCATCGGCGCATTGAGGATGGAGCGGCCGCCTCTCAGTGCGCCTGCGCCGACTGAAGACAGGTACGGCGCAGGCACCAGATTTTGAATGCAAACAGGGCCAGCAGAGAAAGATCCCATCCGCTGGCCCTGTCAATCAACATGCGGAGGGGGCGTCTTTAGGATAGGAGGATGCGGCTGCTACCAGCGAGTAGACGCCCTACTTGCTGGTAGCAAGGTAATTTGCATATTTTAAATGTAAGTTTTTAACATAATCTGCTGAACCAAAATGATTAATTACAGTATGTATGCATAAATCGCAGTATAGGAATTATAAGTAACCAAAAAAAAAAATAACAGTTTAGTGGGGTGACAGAAGCCCTTTAAACTCCTAGAGGAATACAATTTAAAATCACGGAATACGATTCTGATGTGATAGTAAGGCCAGGGTCACCCCCATGTTTGACAGTTATGTACAGTGGGACTCTACGCCCCAGATCTCATAGATTGTAAGTCCTCGCGGGCAGGGCCCTCTCTCCTTCTGTACCAGTCGTACCAGTCTGTAACTCGCATTGTTCATGCTTAGTGCAATTGTCTGTATTATGTATACCCCTTTTCATATGTACAGCGCTATGGAATAATTGGTGCTTTAATAATAATAATAATAATAATAATAATAATAATAATAATAATAGATCTATGCAACCATATTGAAACCGCTATTTAGAGACAAAAAAAATAACACAGTTGCTGGAAGTTAAATATTTTTTTAATCTTTTTGTGCCATCTAGTGGACAATCTGTGAACTGCTCGCTTATATTGTAGAGTCACTCTAAACCAGGGGTGCACAACTTTTCCTGGTTGGGGGCCACATTGCCAGACTGAGCCAATGATGAGGGCCGATATTTTAAATTTAAAGGGGTATTAACAACTGAAATACTGTATTTATGTCATATTGAACACACAGTATATACCATTAATGTCTAGTTCCAGTTCCAGGACTTCCTTCTAATGAGAGAATACATGAAAGATACATGTGAGCAGCCACAAGACATAGACATACATGTCTATTACCAGATGATTGGGGGCCGCACAGAATGGTATCGAGGGCACAGGTTGTGCACCCCTGCTCTAAACCCATGTATCTCTTAGGCTAGGTTCACATCTGCAACATGTCTTCCATTTTCTGTTTCAGTATAGGAACAACAAAAAGGAGAAAAAACGTATAATGCTGAATCTGTGATATGTTGGAAACCACAAATGGCGTCTATTTGACCTTACTGACTAAAATGGGGTCCACTGGGTTTATGTTGTGGAATACTGCCATATACTTGAACCTAGTCCGATACGACAGCAATGAGGGCAAGTTTGAATGGAGTTTAGATGTCTGTTTAACTCCTAATGAGTTTGCATGGAGTAGCATCTACGCTCCATTGCTGCTATATGACCCCCCCCCCCCCCTTCACTGCAGCTGTACCTGTGAAAAGGAATGGTAAACTGTGTGATCGATGGGGCCCCTGGGAATCTAACATATATCATTTTTGTGATAGTGTTTAAAGGGCTTCTGTCACCCCATTAAACCGTTTTTTTTTTTTCTTTACTAATAATCCCTACACTGCGATCTCATCATACATAAGCTAATTAATGATTTTCGTTCAGTAGAATTTGTTAAAAATCGATTTTTAGATTTTGTAAATTACCTTGCTACCAGGAAGTAGGGCGGCTACTTGCTGGTAGCAGCCGCATCCTCTGATGGTAATGACGCCCCCTCTTCTTGTTGATTGACAGGGCCAGGGAACGGAATCGTTCTCTGCTGGCCCTGCCTGTTTTGATTCAATATTTGGCGCCTGCGTCGCGGCCGTACCTCTCTTCAATCTGCGCATGCGCACTGAGAGGCGGCCACTCGCTCGGCCGCTCCATCCTCAATGCGCCTGCGCCGATGACGTCACATCTACACCCGGCGCAGGCGCATTGAGGAGCGAGCGGCCGAGTGAGTGGCCGCCTCTCAGTGCGCATGCGCAGATTGAAGAGAGGTACGGCCGCGGCGCAGGCGCCAGATATTGAATCAAAACAGGCAGGGCCAGCAGAGAACGATCCCGTTCCCTGGCCCTGTCAATCAACAAGAAGAGGGGGCGTCATTACCATCAGAGGATGCGGCTGCTACCAGCAAGTAGCCGCCCTACTTCCTGGTAGCAAGGTAATTTACAAAATCTAAAAATCGATTTTTAACAAATTCTACTGAACGAAAATCATTAATTAGCTTATGTATGATGAGATCGCAGTGTAGGGATTATTAGTAAAGAAAAAAAAAAAAAAACGGTTTAATGGGGTGACAGAAGCCCTTTAAGGCAGGTCCCTAGCCTTTTACATGAGACGCCATCTGCTGTTTGAAGGGTCTGCAGCGCACGGATGATATTCCTGTATATACCAGGTGGAGAGAGAGACTGTAAAGCTACTTTCACACTTGCGTTTAACTTTTCCGGTATTGAGATCCAGCAGAGGGTCTCAATACCGGAGAAAAACGCTTCTGTTTTGTTCCCCATTCATTGTCAATGGGGCCAAAACGGAAATTAACAGAATGGATTGCTCCAAAATGCTTTCCGTTCCATTTGGTTGCGTTCCCATACCGGAGAGCAAACAGAAGCAAGCTGCAGTTTTCTTTCCCTCATGGGATGCGGATCACAACGGAACCGGCATGACATACAATGCAAGTCAATAACAAACGGATCCGATTTCTAGTGTGCCCGAAAAAACGGATCTGTCCCCCCCACTGACTTACAATGTTCATGATGGATCCGTCATTTCCTATTTTAAAGATAATACAACCAGATCCGTTCATAACGGATGCAGACGGTTGTATTGTCAGTAACGGAAGCGTTTTTGTTGATCCCTGCTGGATCAGGCAAAAATGAAAGTGTGAAAGTAGCCTAATACTGCCTCATATGTAGAAGAATATAACTATTGTAATACGTATACCTACCAAGGGAGAGAGCGAGACTCAATGATACTGCCTTTTTTTAATCACAATATGACTACTATATTATTGCCTTCTACATACAAGAATATAATGGAAAGAGAGATAATACTACCTCCTTTGTATAGCAATATGACTATCCTAGTATTGCCTTCTATATGCAAGAATATAACTGCTATAATACTAATGTATCGGTACTAACTCCCACCAAGGGAGAGAAATGGAGAGAGAGATAATACTACCTCCTTTGTATAGCAATATGACTATCCTAGTATTGCCTTCTATATCTAAGAATTTAACTACTATAAGGCCTCATGCACACGATCGTATTTTGTTTCCGTGTCCATTCCGTTTTTTTTTTTGCGGATAGGATGCGGACCCATTCATTTCAATGGGTTCGCAAAAAACGCGGACAGCACACCGTGTGCTGTCCGCATCAGTATATCCGTTCCGTTGCTCCGCCCAAAAAATTGTGCATGTCCAATTTTTTTCTAGTTTGCGGACAAGGATAGGCATTATTACAATGGATCCGCAAAAAAAAACGGATGCTATACAGAATGTCATCCGTTTTTTTTTATGGATCTGCCATTTGCGGACCGCAAAACACATACGGTCGTGTGCATGTAGCCTAATACTGCTACGAATTTACTAATTCCCCCCAAGGGAGGGAGAGAAGGAGAGACACTGTTACGACAATCTGCTCAACTCTATATATTTGTTTTCTGGATCTCGGTATTATATACAGGTTTTCTGGCCCTTGGTATATTTTACTTTGGTTCAGGTCTCTTTTCTGTGGATTCCCTATTACAGAAAGTCCCTACTATGCGGAATAGGCTGGCTCTGCCCCATGGTATTCTGGGGAATATAATCAAATGAGCTTTGCTAAGCCTATCTGAAGACAGCAGATGTTAGGCATGACGTCAGCATGACATGAGCATGTTTAACCCCTTCCCAACATATGACGTAATAGTATGTCATAGCGGAAAGTGACTTCCCACAATTTGACGTATTACTAGGTCATGCTGATTGTGCGCTCCCGATCAGTGCAGGGGCCCGGTAGTCACTGATAGCCGGACCCCTGCTGTATCTGCCGGCATCGCTGTAAAAGCCAATGCTGGCAGAGTAACCCCTTCTATGCCGCGGTCAGTGCTGACCGCGGCATAGAAGGTGTTTCCAGCAGGTGATAGGGATTAGATGGGATCGGGACCGGCATCGGGACCGGCCTTCTACGGCCTTCTTTCAGAAAATGGAGACACTAAAACATGATTTTTTTTTAAATGCTTAGGTATTGCTGCGTCCGTAACCACCGGCTCTATAATAATATCTCATAATCTACCAAGTCAGGTGAATGCCATAATTTTTTTTATAAAACCTGTGCCAAAAAGCGCGATAACAAGTATACATATTAGGCTACTTTCACACTTGCGGCAGAGTGATCCGGCAAGCAGTTCCGTTGCAGAGTGATCCAGCAAAACGTATGCCAACTAATGGCATTTGTAACACTGATCAGGATCCTGATCAGTCTTAAAAATGCCTGATCAGTCAGAAAAATGCATTGAAATGCCGGATCCTTCTTTCCGGTGTCATCTGGCAAAACGGATCAAGCATTTATTTTTTTCACCTTTTTTTCGATCTGCGCATGCGCAGACCAGAAGGACAGATCCGGCATTCCGGTATTTTGAATGCCAGATCCGGTACTAATACATTCCTATGGAAAAAAATGCCGATGCGGCATTCAGGCAGGTCTTCAGTTTTTTTGGCCAGAGATAAAACCGTATCATGCTGCGGTTTTATCTTTTGCCTGATCAGTCAAAAAGACTGAACTGAAGACATCCTGATGCATCCTGAATGGATTGCTCTCCATTCAGAATGCATGGGGATGAAACTGATCAGTTCTTTTCCGGCATTGAGCCCCTAGGACGGAACTCTATGCCGGAAAAGAAAAACGCTAGTGTGAAAGTACCCTTGGGCTACTTTCACACTCGCGTTTGGTGCGGATCCGTCATGGATCTGCACAAACGCATCCGTTCAGATAATACAACCGCATGCATCCGTTCAGAACGGATCAGTTTATATTATCTTTAACATAGCCAAAACAGATCCACCTTGAACACCATTGAAAGTCAATGGGGGATGGATCCGTTTTCGATTGTGCCAGATTGTGTCAGTGAAAACGGATAGGTCCCCATTGACTTATATTGTGTTCAGTTTCGCTGCAAGCAGCGTTTTGGTGTCCGCCTCCAAAGCAAAATGGTAATGGAACGGTGACGGAACGGAGCCAAACTGATGCATTCTGAGCAGATCCTTATCCATTCGGAATGCATTAAGGGCAAAACTGATCAGAATCTCACAAGCGGAAACCAAAATGCCAGTGTGAAAGTAGGGTTTTCCCATCTCAGACAATGGGGGCATATCGCTAGGATATGCCCCCATTGTCTGATAGATGCGGGTCCCACCACTGAAACCCGCACCTACAATGACAACGGAGCCGAGAAATGAACGGAGGGCGCAGCCGCCCTCCATTCATTTCTTTGGAGCCGCCGAAAATAGACGAGCGCTGGCCCCATAGAAATGAATGGGAGCATGGGCTGCGCATGCGCGGTGCGCTCCCATTCACTTCTATAGGAGCAGCGCTTGGTGGTGGACGGACCATGGGAAATACGGGGTCCTCCAGCCACAGAGCTCCCAGCTTCGTTCTCGATATAGGTGCGGGTCTCAGCGGTGGGACCCGCACCTATCAGACAATGGGGGCATATCCTAGCGATATGCCCCCATTGTCTGAGATAGGAAAACCCCTTTAACCCCTCAGGTGAACACTGTAAAAAAAAAAAACTGTGCCAGAAAAGCCATTTTTTGTCACCTTACATCACAAAAGTCATCTCATCCGGGAAAAAAATGAGCCTCTACATAAGACAATCGCCCAAACGATAAAAAAAAAATATGGCTCTCAGAAAATGGAGACACTAAAACATTTTTTTTTTCAAAAATGCTTTTATTGTGTAAAACTTAAATAAATAAAAAAAAGTATACTGTAAGAAGGAACAAGGGGCTGTCATTGACGGAAGATACGTGTCACTGAGGTTTCTGGCCTCGGTGAGGTAAGAACCGGGTTTTTCCCTGAAGTGTCAGTTTTGCAGTTGCAGTCTGACACTTCAGCTGTTAGTGTGGCTGTAAAGCCGATCCGGGCCGGTTCTTATTGGGAGCAGCCAAAGATCAGGGTGGGTGACTGTTCCCCACGGTTCCAGGCCGGGTTTTGGCTGGGATATAAAAACCCAGCCAGCACATTCAGCTGGGGTGGATTATCCTCCATGACAGAGAAGCTGTGGAGTCTGTGTCTTGAGGCCATGTATTTGTGAGAGCCGCATGCTGGGGAAACAGGCCTCTAAGGCCTCATGCACACAACCGTTTTTTTTTACGGTCCGCAAAAACGGGGTCCGTAGGTCCGTGACCGTTTTTTCGTCCGTGGGTCTTCCTTGATTTTTGGAGGATCCACGGACATGAAAAAAAAGTCGTTTTGGTGTCCGCCTGGCCGTGCGGAGCCAAACGGATCCGTCCTGAATTACAATGCAAGTCAATGGGGACGGATCCGTTTGACGTTGACACAATATGGTGCAATTGCAAACGGATCCGTCCCCCATTGACTTTCAATGTAAAGTCAGGAGTTAATATACCATAGGATCAGAGTTTTCTCCAATCGGATGGTATATTTTAACTTGAAGCGTCCCCATCACCATGGGAACGCCTCTATGTTAGAATATACTGTCGGATATGAGTTAGATCGTGAAACTCAAATCCGACAGTATATTCTAACACAGAGGCGTTCCCATGGTGATGGGGACGCTTCAGGTTAGAATATACTAAAATAACTGTGTACATGACTGCCCCCTGCTGCCTGGCAGGTGCTGCCAGGCAGCAGGGGGCAGCCCTTCCCCTGTAGTTAACACATTGGTGGCCAGTGGGCCCCCCTCCCAGGTCTGTGCGGCGCATAAGTGACAGGTCTGTGTGGCGCATTGCTTAATGATCTGTCACTTACCAGTAGGAGGAGCTCAGGGCCAGACACGGAGACATCGCAGCTCGCAGGTAAGTATAATGCTTCTACAAATTGCTAAGTAACCATGGCAACCAGGACTGCAGTAGCGTCCTGGTTGCCATGGTTACCGATCGGAGCCCCAGCGATTAAACTGGGACTCCGATTGGTACTCTCCGCTGCCACCAATGATAGGGGGGGAGATTTTAATTAGGAGGGGGAGGGAGGGCCCACTGGCCACCAATGAGTTAACTACAGGGGAGGGAGGGGGGGCCGGCCGCACTGGACAACAAAGAGTTAACTACAGGGGAGGGAGGGGGGGCCCACTGGACAACAAAGAGTTAACTACAGGGGAGGGAGGGGGGCCCACTGGCCACCAATGTGTTAACTACAGGGGGGGGGGCTGCCCCCTGCTGCCTGGCAGCAACAGCCAGGCAGCAGGGGGCAGTCATGTACACAGTTCTTTTAGTATATTCTAACCTGAAGCGTCCCCATCACTATGGGAACGCCTCTGTGTTAGAATATACTGTCGGATTTGAAAGTGAAAACTCAGCTCTGAAAATGCTTTTATGCAGACGGATCCGTCTGTATGAAAGTAACCTACGGGCACGGATCACGGACACGGATGCCAATCTTGTGTGCATCCGTGTTCTTTCACGGACCCATTGACTTGAATGGGTCCGTGAACCGTTGGCCGTGAAAAAAATAGGACAGGTCATATTTTTTTCACGGCCAGGAAACACGGATCACGGATGCGGCTGCAAAACGGTGCATTTCCCGATTTTTCCACGGACCCAACGGTGGTGTGCATGAGGCCTAAAGCCTGCTGTGGACTGCGGGTGGAAATCTGCTGACCAGGTGAAGGCTTTTTGCACTGTGGACTTTGTGTGGTGTGAACAGGCACCAAATCTGAACACCATTACTTTTGGCTTGCTTTTTCCTATGTGTGAATAAACACTGAACTTTGCTTTACAACCTTGTTTTTGCCTCTGTACTGCGTCCGCTTACCCTGCCTGCCAGAGCAAATCCCCACAATACATATTAGGAATTGCCACATCCGTAACGACCTGCTCTATAAAAATATCACATGACCTACCCCCCAAGGTGATGGCCGTAAAAAAAATAAAAGGTGAGCAATTTTTGGTCACCTTGCCCCATAAAGTGTAATATTGAATGATCAAAAAAATCATATTACCCAAAAATGGTACCAATAAAAATGTCAGCTTTTCTTGCAAAAAACAAGCCCCTGCACAAGACGATCGGCAGAAAAATAAAAAAAATATGGCGTTCAGAAAATGGAGACACAAAAACATAATTTTTTTCAAAAATGCTTCATTATGTAAAACTGAAACAAAAAAAAATAGACATATTTGATATCATCGCGTCCGTAACAACCTGCTCTATGAAAATAGCGCATGATCTAACCTGTCAGATGAACATTGTAAAAAACAAAAAATAACTGTGCCAGAACAGCCATTTTATGGTTACCTTGCTTCACAAAAAGCGTAATATAGAACGATCAAAAGTCATATGTACCCCAAAATAGTGCCAATAAAACTGTAACCTTATCCCTTAGTTTCCAAAATGGGGTCACTTTTTGGGAGTTTCTACCGTGGGGTGCATCAGGGGGGCTTCAAATGGGACATGGTGTCAAACAAAAATCTGCCTTCCAAAAACCATACGGCGCTTCTATTCTTCTGAGCCCTACGGTGTGCCCGTACAGCAGTTTACCACCACATATGGGGTGTTTCTGTAAACTGCTGAATCAGGGTAATAGATATTGAGTTTTGTTTGGCTGTTAACCCTTGATGTGTTACAGAAAAAGTTTGATTAAAAATGGAAAATCTGCTAAAAAAGTGAAATTTTTACATTTTATCTCTATTTTCCTTTAATTCTTTTGATACATCTGAAGGGTAAACAAAGTTTGTAAAATCAGTTTCTAATAACTTGAGGGGTGTCGTTTCAAAAATTGCGTCATTTTTGGGTGGTTTCTATGTGAGCCTCACAAAGGGGACTTCAGAATTGAACTGGTCCTTAAAAAGTGGGTTTTGGAACGTCCTAAAAAAAAAAAAAATGACATTTACAAAATGATGCCAACATAAGGGTCCATTCACAAGTCCGCAAAATGGGTCCGCATCCGTTCCGCAATTTTACGGAACAGGTGCGGATCCATTCATTTTCAATGGGGACGGAATGTGCTGTCCGCATCTGCATTTGTGGATCCGCACTTCCGTTCGGCAAAAAAGTAGAACATGTCCTATTCTTGTCCGTGGACAAGAAAAGGCATTTTCTATGAGACTGCCAGCGATGTGCGGTCCGCAAAATGCGGAACGCACATTGCCGGTGTCTGTGTTTTGCGGATCCGCAATTTGGGGATCCGTAAAACGCATACGGACGTGTGAATGGACCCAAAAGTAGACATCTGGGGAATGTTAAGTATGAGGTATCACTTTCTGTTTGAAAAGCAGAGAAATTGAAATTTTGAAAATTGAGAATTTTTCCACATTTTTGGTAAATTTTTGGGGATTTTTTCATAAAAAAGGTGAACTATATCGAGTCAAAGTTATGACTGTCATGAAGTACAATGTGTCACGAGAATATAATCTCAGAATGGCCTGGATAAGTAAAAATGTTCCAAAGTTATTACCACATAAAGTGACACATGGGCAGGAGGACGAAAACTGGCCCGGGGTAGAAGGAGTTAAGTCTCTTTTTTTTTCCTGTGGATTCTTTCTTTTCTGCACTTTTATAGCGCTGACATATTCTGCAGTGCTTTCCACATGTTATCATCAAGCTGTCCCCACTGGGCTCACAATCTAAGTACTTGGAGGAAACCCACGCAAACACGGGGAGAACATACAAACTCCATGCAGATGTTGTCCATGGTCGGATTCCAACCCAGGACCCCAGCGCTGCAAGGCACCAGTGCTAACCACTGAGCCACCACTAACCACTGAGCTGCCACAAAGCCACTATTATGTGGAATACATGTGCACAGTATTGTAGGCAGGCGTTGCACATTTGGTATTCTGGGAAATATATTCAAATGAGCTTTCCTAAGCCTATCTGAAGACAGCAGGTGTTAGGCATGACGTCAGCATGACATGGCATGTTTAATAGGCTGGAAGGCGTCAATGCGGCGCTCATATGAGTTCTGTTTATCCACGCCTTGTTTTATATTACAAATGCTCATGGAGTATCTTCTCTGGATATCAGTATATGCAAATTTCCTATATTTTACATTGGAGTGAGTAAAATATATGCAAATTATTCGCTCTAACGTCTGCTGCCCTAGGATTAGGAGAGCTAATTTCAATATCTTTCCCAGAATACCACAGGGGCCTGGCCTACAATACTCTGCACGCATCGGGGCTTTCTGGAATCGGGAATCCAGAGAAAAGAGACCTGTACATACGGAGATCCAGAGAAATAAATATAGAAAACATAATATGAAATCTACAGAAAAGAGAGACCTGCGCCATTGTAATATATATAACAAGGGGCGGGATAACAGAAACCATATGAGCGTCGCATTGTTTCCTTACAGCTGATTGGCAGCGATGCCTTCCAAGTTCCAGTCTATTAAACATGCTGACGTCATGCCTAACACGTGTGCACGGATCCATCACCACGCCCATTATAATCGATGGGTCCGCTAAAACCACGGATGCAACACAGATACCATCTGTGTTTCACGGACCATTAGGAAGAGATGCTTTGAAAATTATTTCCCAGCTGTGCAGGGTCAGTGAAACATGGACGGCACACGGACAGCAAAAAACGGACACACAGACTCAACACGGATCCATGACGGACATCTTCACGGAGGCATCACTGACCACCTTTAAGCACGGACACGGACGTGTGAATGAGGCCTTACAGTTACAATGCCGGGATAATCAGAGGGTTGTATAGTGATGTAAGTTCATTTATACAGAGCCAAAGAACCTAGTGTGTTCTTTCCATGGCAGGCTTCCTCACCGGCTTCTCAAAGCAACAAAAAAGTCATGGCTTTTTTTTTTTTTAGCTGAAAAACATTGTGTAAAGAACAGGCTCTAAACTGCAGCCTATTGTAGCTGACATTCTCTCTCCACCACTAGAGGGAGCCAGAGGAGCACATCAGAGAAGCACAGCACCTCAGTGCCTCCATGTACAGTGTGAGGCCAGGGGCAGCTAGTATAACTAAGGCTACTTTCACACTAGCGGTTTTCTTTTCCGGCATAGAGTTCCGTCACAGGGGCTCTATACCGGAAAAGAACTGATCAGTTTAATCCCCATGCATTCTGAATGGAGAGTAATCCGTTCAGGATGCATCAGGATGTCTTCTGTTCAGTCATTTTGACTGATCAGGCAAAAGAGAAAACCGTAGCATGCTACGGTTTTATCTCCGGCGGAAAAAACAGAAGACTTGCCTGAATGCCGGATCCGCCATTTTTTCCCATAGGAATGTATTAGTGCCGGATCCGGCATTCAGAATACCGGGATGCCGGATCCGTCCTTCCAGTCTGTGCATGCGCAGACTGAAAAAAAGGTGAAAAAAATAAATGCCGGAGCCGTTTTGCCGGATGACACCGGAAAGAAGGGTCCGGCATTTCAATGCATTTTTTTTAAAGACTGATAAGGATCCTGATCCGTCTTACTAATGCCATCAGTTGGCATACGTTTTGCCCGATCCGGCAGGCAGTTCCGGCGACGGAACTGCTTGCCGGATCTCTCTGCCGCAAGTGTGAAAGTACCCTAATTCATGGGGCATTCAGGGTGACATGTCCTCTGACTGTGCAACACGCTGCAGGTAATAGTAGAACCAAATCAACTAACTGTGCCCATTATGGAAGCCGAATCATTACGGAGAGCAAAAATAATTCACTATTAAAGACACAGGCACTAGACCTGCTACCGCCATAGACTGTAATAGATCAGAGGATCCAGTAGGGATCGCGGTAGGTGCAGTGCTAGCGGGATCTTGAATACACTGCACCCTCTTCAGCAGCACTACAGACAGGTTTTCTGGGCTCCCCTGCTGATCCCATCGAGATCCTCTGGTGGTCAGCGACTCTTCAGCTGCCAGCGATGACGTGTGTGTAGAAGACCACCACAGCCAATCATGTACCACACTACTGCTGTCGCTGCTGGGACAGAAGCCAAACGATAGCAGTTTAAAGGGGTATTCCCACTCTTTTAGGCCTCATGCACACGACAGTTGTTTTTATCGGTCCGCAAAATGGGGTTCCGTTGTTCCGTGTCTGTTTTTGCTTCCGTGTGTCTTCCTTTATTTTTGGAGGACCACCAGACATAAAGGAAAGTTAAAAAAACTCTAAGACAGGTTTGCAATGCAAATGATAGGAAAAAAACGGACGCGGATGACAATCTTGTGTGCCTTCGCGTTTTTTAGAGGTCCCATTGACTTGAATGGGTCTGCAAACCGTTTTCCGGGAAAATAATAGGACAGGTTATATTTTTTTGACGGACTGGAACCACGGATGCGGATGGCAAACGATGCATTAGCCGAGTTTTCAACGGACCCATTGAAAATCAATGGGTCCGCAGAAAATCACGAAAAACGGCGCAACGGACACGGAATAAAACAACGGTTGTGTGCATGAGGCCTTATACTGATGGATAGGTCATCAGCATCTGATCTGACGGGGTCCAACACCTGGGACCCCCGCCGATCAGCTCACCAGAACACTGCGGCCTCCTCACTGCTTACAAAGCACAGCGCCGTCCATTGGATGATGGCCATGCTTGGTATTGCAGCTCAGCCCCAATCGCTTGGGCCACGTGACTAAGGAACATGATATCACTGACCTAGGGTAAGCTGTGAGAAGGCCCCGGCGCTCACATGGGCACAGTAGACTGCTGAAATAGCTGATTGGCGGGGGTCGGACCCCCACCGATCAGATACTGGTGACCAGAGGATGATGGCTAACCTCCGGCAGTCCTGCTGTAGTGAAACTACAGCTTCCAGCATGCTCGATTCATTTCTATGGAGTTCTGACAATAGCCAAGCAAGTGTGCATCTTGGGAGTCGTAGTTTTACCCCAGCTGGCGTGCTGGAGGTTAGCTAGGCCATCATTCCAAAAAAAAAAGTTTTGAGTTGTTTTTGGTACCTTTTATTCTTCTGCCATTTTTGCAGCTTTTTTTTTAGCCAGCTCCAGATGTTAGGGTACTTTCACACTAGCGTTATTCTTTTCCGGCATTGAGTTCCGTCCTAGGGGCTCAATACCGGAAAAAAACTGATCGGTTTAATCCTAATGCATTCTGAATGGAGAGCGATCCGGATGTCTTCAGTTCAGTCACTGTACGGTTTTTGGACGGAGAAAATACCGCAGCAAAATTCCAGAACACTTGCCAGGGTCGGCTTCGGGGCGACGGGTTCACGTACTGGCCTTTACAAAAAAATGCCACATAAAGTTTTAAACACTATAAAGGCAGAAACACCAAAAAACCAACAAACTGTAAAACTGGAGTCTTCAGCCAAAAAGCCCAAAACACAAGACAGAGCGGCAGCCTCTGCAGACGTCGGCGGATACCACGGAGCAGCAGCGCAGATATTGCACAGATATTTCTGCAGCCGTTGTTCATGTGAATGGGGTTGTTTTAATGGCTGCACGTGGATTTCTGCAAGCTGCAGGTGAATGGAACTGCTTTTTAGTCTCAGAAATCTTCTGCCTAAAAAGTCTGCCGCGTGTGAAGGCGACCCTAAAACTTCATCCTAATCCATCGGATGACCCTCATCCAAACCCGGCCAACCATCTAATGTGCATGGAGGTGTCCCCGCAGACGTGGCGGGAAAGAAGGATTGGGCATGTTGGCTTTTAATAAGCCCAATCCCTTGTTCTGCATGCCGTGCGCCACTGTTTTCTGGTAGCATACCCCATTATGTCAGTGGGGTCCACTGGCACCCTTAGTGTCCTTCTGCTCCTGCGTTGGAAATTCAGCAAGCAGAGATATTACAAATGGTGAGACTAAAAGTATGGTTCAGAGTTTTTCACTCTCACAAATGTGGCCCTGATACCCGTGAGACCCCAGAGGCTGGGGTCAATCAGTGTTGGTTAGGGCCCCTCATATCGCCGGGGCCCCGTCACACTCTCCTGACTCCGCTACCCCCCTCACAACGTCCAGCTCAAGGGACCAAGAAGAAGAGAACACCGAGAGATGCGCAGCGCTGGGCGCTGTCATTGGCTAGAATCCCCCCACGTGACCGAGCCTTGGAAGTTGATTGGCCCAGAGGAGCTGCCACAGGCGGGAGTTACGGAGGCGGTGACGGGGTTGCCCAGGTAACGGGCTCGGTGATGCCGGGAGCTGGCGGGGCCGCGCGGGTGTCTTACTCTTTTCAGGTCATGTGACCGCACCGGAGAGGGAAGTTTTATCGTCGTGTGAAGTAGACGGTAAAGTGCCGGGCGCACTGTGGTAACGGGGAGGAGCGGGGGGCGGGGCGGGAGGAGGAGGAGAGGGTCTGCACGCTGCTCGCTACCAGCCGCTGTGTTCTCCACACCGCCCGCGTCCAGCCGGAGCATCCTCCTCATCATCCCGCTCTGAGAAGGACAGGTGAGACCCCAGCATCACCCCACACTGCGTCTGTCACGACAGACGACAGGAAGTTATAGGGATTCTCACATATATCGGGTCTTCAGTACAGAGAGGAGATTTATTGGGGCTCCATGTCAGCAGAGCCTCCGATCATCCGCTGAACATAGGACACCCTGTGTCCCTACAGCTACACTATGTCACGACAGACCGCACTCTACACTGCTACAGCTACACTATGTCACGACAGACCGCACTTTACACTGCTACAGCTACACTATGTCACGACAGACCGCACTCTAAACAGCTTACTACAGCTACACTGTCAGGACAGACCGCACTCTACACAGCTTACTACAGCTACACTATGTCACGACAGACCGCACTCTACACTGCTACAGCTACACTATGTCAGGACAGACCGCACTCTACACTGCTACAGCTACACTATGTCAGGACAGACCACACTCTACACTGCTTACTACTGCTACACTATGTCACGACAGACCGCACTCTACACTGCTTACTACATCTACACTATGTCACGACAGACCGTACACTACAGCTACTTTATATATGGTCTTATGTCACGACTGAACACATCTACACTCCACACGGAAGACCCTATATCACTATATCTCTATTATATACTGTAACATGTCGTGACAGACCTCATCTACACTTTACATAGAAACCATGTTACTACAGCGACGCTATGTACTGTCCCATGTCACGACAAACCACATTTACTCTCAGCTTACTACAGCTACACTATGTATGGTCTCATGTCACGACAGACCGCACTCTGCTCACTGCATCTACGTTATATATTGTCCAGTGTGGCGACACAATGCATTTACACTTTATATCGAAAACCCTATATCACTACAGGTCCATAATATATGGTCCCATGTCACGACAGGCCTCATCTGCACTCGACATACAAGACATTATGTTACTAGAGCTACATTATAAATATTCCCACGTCAGGACAGACCACTACCACACAACACCCTATATGTATATATATTTAAATATATACTTAGCTTTATGTCATGATACAAACAAATATCACCACAGTCACATTATTTATGTCTTACCCAATGTCATGACAGAGCTCCCTTTCATCATAATAGTCCTTTTTCCTGATATACATTAAAGATCCCGGGTAGAATTTACCTGGCAGACCCCTATATCACAACAGCTGAAGTCTATGTCATCCCACGTGACAGAAAAGAACCATAACAGTCATAAAATACCCTTATATCATAACAGTCACATTATATGTCATGACAGAGAAGATCCATGACAGTCCTGAGCCAGGCGTACATAATATAAGCAGAGGTCCTTGATATTTTCGGGGGCCCCTCACGTCAGCAGAGGCTATCCCCAACACCCGCGGTGTAGAATAAAGGGGATATTCATCTGAAGGGAGGATTAGGGACCCCCTTACATTTTTGGGGCACAGTTCGGGGGGGGGGGGGGGGGGCACATTTCTGCAGGACGCTTCCTTCATCCATCATGACATACTCCGCAGCTCCTTCCTTACTTCTGTTTTCCATCATATCTTCTGTATTTTCCTGAAGTCTAATTAAAGGCAATGATCGAGGTAATTGCTGGTAATTACTCTGCTAATTGCCGCCGTTCCTGCTATGTACGGTGGTAACGCCGCGCTCATCTTATTTCATTGTTTGTAAACTCAGGATTCCGCGCTGCTCTCCGCTGTAGAGGCCCCCGCTGATTTGCTGTTGAATAGCCCCCCCCATTCATGGCCCCTATACTGACTAATGTAAAATCATTGAGCGCAGCACAAGCCGGCGCTGCTCATCCACCGGCTGCACCACAGAGGTTCAAGGGGCTGCGCAATTTATATGCAAACAGGGGAGCTTCTTGTGTGGAGCAGAGACGTCTCCTGGAGCCGGCCGCGTGAATCCCATTAACATCCAGCCTGTATTCTTCACTATTGGGATGCCGCTCGTCAGGGGCAGAAGTCATGTATGGCAGCATTCCTGCTCATGTATTGCAATAGGGAGCGTTCACATATCTTTGTTTGCATGCTTTTTGCAAAATCGCTGCAGAAGCTAGGCAAGGGTGCAGAGTGATTTAGGTTGTACGGTCAAAAAATCTGTGGGATTAGTCAGGTTGATCAGTAACTGGTGACATCAGCGAAGTTACTCCACCCACCTCTAAATGGGATAAAAAGGCTGCATGAGTGGGGAGAGGACGACTACCATCCGGGGGGATCCACTCATTTCTGGAGAGCCCCCTTTTAATCCATTCAGATCCACCCATCATTCCATTCTTCAATCTATCCAAGGAGCCCACAACAATACGGGGACAAATAGGACCAGACCCGTCTATATTCCCAAACTTTGCCTCTGATCTCATCCAGTCAGATTCTTTGGTATAGTATAAATTTCTATACATTCATTTCATCTTTTATATATATTGTATCAACTATATTTTGTGTGAAGGATACATACTGAATTGGGTTCTTGTACATTTTTCAGTATGGGGAGATAAATCATATTATCGTATCATCTCCAAAGAACTGTTTTAGTTCTAGTCACATATAGTTGACTATATATGTAAGGAAATATGATGGACCTCTGATAGATCCGTGGCTGGGAGAAATCAAGTGTACAGTTATGGAATTGTCTCATTGGGTTATTATTAAGAAATCTAATTACATTATTGATTAGCGTCATATTCTTTGGGTTGTTTTGGGTTTCTTGATGGCATATCTTTGATTATTATAATACTCTTGTTACCGATTTCATAATTGATTATTATTTGATTGTCACCAATTTTTATATTATATTGACTATTTTGCACTGAATTGTTATTAATAAATATATATTTTGTTTACAACTGGGTTCTTTTCATCTTCGATTCTTGTGAGCTTTTTGTTTATGAAAACAAATTGGAATCTCCTCTATTATAGATCCTAATTTGTTTACATAAATAAATTAGACTGTTTATCAGAAGCAGTATAAATATTCTGACAGCACCCCCTGGCCAATCACCAGTTTTGAAGTGACGTCACATTCATCGGTCATGTGTCCTAGGCGCAGCTCAGTCCCATTCATGTGAATGGGACGGATTTGCAATACCAAGCGCAGCCACTGTCAAATGGATGGCGCTCTGCTTGGTAAGCTGCGAGAAAGCCATGGTCTCCCCAAATAGCTGATCATGTTGGACCCGCACCGATCTGATATTGATGACCTTTCCTGACTTTACATCTTCAATATTAAACACCTGGAAAACCTCTTTAGATGATCCTTTGCAGCCTTTTAAAAAATATTTCCACCTCATCCTGCGGTACCTGTGGAAACATCCATACTCACCTGCTCCCCATCACTCTATTCCGGCTCCCTGGCTCTCTTCATTGTCTTCCATTCCACATCCAGACGTACAGGGTCGCGTGAACCGCCTTATCCTGTGATTGTCCTCAGCGGTGATGTGTCCCCAAGAGGCACATCACTACTAAGCCACGTGCCACTTGGGGATGTGATATTCATTAGCTGCAGTGGTGCATGTGACCGTGTCCATCAAGAACTTGACAGACAGGGGCCTGAAGACCAGCGAATAGAGCCAGGGTGCCGAAACGGATTATCGGGGAGCGGATGAGTATGGATTTTTCCACAGTTACTCCAGACTAGGGGGGAATAATAAAAAAGAAAGCTGGAAACCCCCTCGAATGATCGTCTGTTTTAGGGCTCATGCACACATACGTATTTTCTTTCCGTGTCCGTTCAGTTTTTTTTTTTTTTTGCGGACCATATACGGAACCATTAAAGGGGTTCTGCAGTTTTTTTAAACTGATGATCTATCCTCTGGATAGATCATCAGCATCTGATCGGTGGGGGGTCCGACACCCAGGACCCCCACCGATCAGCTGTTTGAGAAGGCAGCGGCACTGGCAGTAGTGCCGCGACCTTCTCGCTGTTTACCGCCGGCCCAGTGACGTCCCGACTAGTATCACTGGCCTGGGCGGGGCTAAGTTCTGTTCACTTGAATAGAGCTTAGCCCCGCCCAGACCATTGATACTAGTCGGGACGTCACTGGGCCTGCGGTAAACAGCGAGAAGGCCGCGGCGCTACTGCCAGCGCCGCTGCCTTCTCAAACAGCTGATCGGTGGGGGTCCAGAGGATAGATCATCGGTTTAAAAAAACTGCAGAACCCCTTTAAGTTCAATGGGTCCGCAACGGAAGTTACTCTGTGTGCATTCCATTTCCGCATATGTCCGTTGTGCAAAAAATAGAACATGTCCTATTATTGTCCGCATTATGGACAAGGATGGGACTGTTCTATTAGGGGCCGGCTGTTCCGTTCTGAAAAATATGGAATGCACACGGACGTCATCCCTGTGTTTTGTGGATACGTTTTTTGTGAGCCGCAAAATACATACGGTCGTGTGCATGAGGCCTTACAGGAGTGTTCACTCCAATCATTGTGTTTATGGCTGGGAGAATAGGAGTGGCTCAGATATGCTTCGGCTATTACTTATATAGAACCAAACATTTTAGTTCACACGTTAGCGCTTACGCAATATTGACTTTTATTTTTTTTAAAGAAGCGTGAAAATGTAGCATGTAATATATGATAAAAACTGGCACGGACTGCGAATTCACAGGAATATCCGTAACAAATCTACACGTAATGTATGCGGATTTGTTGCAGATTTTGCTGCAGAAACGTAGCAGAATCCGCAGTGGACATTCGGCAGTGGACCCGCAGGTGACGCTATGTTACAAGAGGGCCTAGTTAAAAAAATGACAATCGTATTTAGGCCTCATGCACACGACTGTATGTGTTTTGCGGTCTGCAAAAAAAAAAATGGATGACGTGTGCATGGCACCCTTTTTTTTTTTTTGCGGATCCGTTATTTTTGCGGATCCATTGTAATAATGCCTATCCTTGTCCGCAAACTAGAAAAAAATAGGACATGCACTATTTTTTTTTTTTGCGGGGCTACGGAATGGACATACTGATGCGGACAGTACACGAAACGGACATACTGATGCGGACAGCACACGGAACGGACATACTGATGCGGACAGCACACAGAACGGACATACTGATGCGGACAGCACACGGAAAGGACATACTGATGCGGACAGCACATAGTGTGGTGTCCGCATTTTTTGCGGACCCATTGAAATGAACAGGTCCGCATCCTATCAGCAAAAAAAACGGAACGGACAAGGAAACAAAATATGGTCGTGTGCATTAGGCCTTAGTCTGTACAGTCGCCTGTGAGCTAAATGCACCAGTACAACAAACCTCCATAGTCCTGATAGTTTGTCACAATGTGTCAGCGCTGGTAAGGCTCTGTTCACATCTGCCTTGCTATTTAGGTTCTGCTCCGTTATAGAAAAAGAAGGCGCCGGTTCCATTGCATGATGGACAAGAACGCGCATGGTGGCCCCACTTATCTATAACGGGGTCCTTGGGTCCCCGTCATGGGTCCATGCATTTTACCAGGCAGTTGACTTTATGCTTTATTTTTCGCTGCGTTTTGTCTTGAGTTTCACCGTCTTTGTGTTTTTGCAGGTTCAATATTTCTACATCGAGCAGAAGGTCTGTCTCCCTCTTTCCAGATGTAAGACTGGTGTGTTTTTTTGTGGTCCTGGGAACGTAATCTCGGTTCCGGATTCCCCTGGACTAGTCATGGTGGACGGCG
Source organism: Bufo bufo (assembly GCF_905171765.1). Classification (NCBI taxonomy): domain Eukaryota; kingdom Metazoa; phylum Chordata; class Amphibia; order Anura; family Bufonidae; genus Bufo; species Bufo bufo. The sequence goes on along the minus strand of NC_053398.1, from coordinate 9,074,663 downwards.
GGTGACTAAGACAGTGGACATGGCAGCCGTGGTGAAATTCTGGATTGTACAGATGTGGTGGGATTGTAGAAATGAATTGTGCTGAAGAAGAAAAGGACGTATCGTGGTGTCTTGGGAATGGCTCGTCCTAGCGCAGCGGTGGGATATCTGGGTGGATGGTCGAATGGTGAGGCGCACATCTGAAGGAATATGTCTGGTCGTGTCCTGAGGGAAACTAAGGAATACAAATAACCAAGGGATGGAGTCTGTTCCGGAATCCAAGCAGCACCAGCAGAGGAAGCCAATAGCACATGGGCTGGAGGAGCAGAAAAGGGTGAGTCACGGGGTAGCTTGAGATTAGGATTTAGTATTGAAGTATGCACAGGGGGCAGCGGCGGTGGTCTGCAAAATATCCAGATGAATGCATGCAGTTTGGTGGCTACAAGCATCTGTGGCAGGAGGCGTCCGGGCCGTGCTTCTATGGGAGGCAGAACGAGGGTGCAGATGAGATTTTTGTTTTATTGTATTCTCTGTCCTCTGAATCATTTCTTGCAGCAATTGGTTGTTTTGCGCTCATGTCATTGAGAGGCAGGACCGTGGGGTACCACCAGGAGCAGTCCCCCCAAGCTATATTCCCTCCTGCGTATCACTAGGGTTCGACCTCTGAGACCCACGCTGATCCTAAGGCCACGTTCACATCTCCGGTGATTGATGGACTCTCTAGTTCACTGCCGGATCCAAGTTCCGGTGGTGATCCGGACGCTTTTTGACGGGTTTCGGTCAGACGAATACAGCTGCATGCAGCGTTTTTTGTCCAGCTGGCATCTATGCCGGATCAAGCTGCTGGACCCTCTCTGACAGAGATGTGAACACAGCCTGAGAATGAAGGGGCCACAGCACTGGTTTAGAAATCTCCGGGCCCTGCTGCTCCATGCAATTGACTGGGCGGCCGGGAGCGCTGCTGTGCAGGGAAAACTTAGATGGGGTTAGTTTAGTTGCAGCCCCTTGATTCTCAGAATCTGTAGGGGTCTCAGAGGTTGGAGCCCCCCCCCCCATTCCTCCCCCATGATGATAAATTCTAGTAATTACCCCATATGTATTCAGTCTTAGGCCGGTTTCATGGGCCTGGAATATGACTACATTTTGTCCTATGTCCACAAGAGCGGGGCCCTTGTGGTCCTGTGTGGTGGTCTACGTTCTGCTGTGGGTCAGAGTTTTGAGACTTTAATGTGAAACTGACCTCAGTCCCCTGGGATTTTGTGTAAATAGCCTCTGTTTTGGGTGCACCATTCTTGGCATTGGGTGCACCAGATTTTGTGGCATTGATGGCTTGCATGGTGATCTCTGTTTTATCTAATTGGTTGCAGTGGATAATTTTTTTTGCAGCTATTGAGTTGCTGTGCTGCCCGTTGCCGTCTTGCGGACCGCATTTGCGGATCCGCAATAAACGGGCACCGTTCTGTGGCCATTCCTCATCACAGATGCGGACCTATTCACTTCAATGGGTCCGCAAATCCGGAGATGCGGAACGGAAGCACGGAATAGAACACTACGGAAACACTACGGAGTGCTTTCTGGGGTTCCGTTCCGTGCTTCCGCATCGCAAAAAGATAGAACTTGCTCTATCTTTTTGCGGGACAGAAGGATCGCCGACCCATTCAAGTGACTGGGTCTGTGATCCCCATGCGCCTGCCCCATGGCCGGTGCCTGTGCATTGCGGACCGCAATTTGCGTGTGAACGAGCCCTAAGACTGTGTTCATTCTGTTTGTGGTGTTGGCTCTTAGTTCATGGTGAACATATCCATAGCATAAAGCAGCCACAGACGATCTGCAGCCATGCGGCGTCATACCCTGTTTTTTTTTTTTAAACTTTTTAATACAAATGGATCCTGCAAAAGAAACTTATAGTGAATGTTGTTGTTTTTATCAATGAGAGTCAATGGGCGACCAGTGGCCGCCAGTTACAGACATTGGAGGTCAGGTTTCTGCTTACGGTTTTGGAGTGGATCATTAAAGATGAGTATAAAAGACGGATACGACTTCTCTTTTTCAAAATTCACTCCTGGTTTTGGCTTCCAGGAAACCTGATTGTGTGGGACGTAGCCTGAGGCTGAGTTCACATCAGCGTTCAGCCTTTCCGTTCTCCTGCTCCGTTATAGGAGAAGAACGGAAAGGACGGATTCGGCAAATGACTGAGCCGAACGGAACCTACGGGCCCCATAGACTATAATGGATGATTTTTGAAGCGGAGACAAAAGCCACGCATGCAGGTCCGTAGGCTCCGTTCGGCTCAGTCATTTGCTGAATCCGTCCTTCTCCTATAACGGAGCAGGAGAACGGAAAGGCTGAACGCTGATGCGAACTCAGCCTAAGTTTGGCGTATATTGTGGGATATTCTCCGATTGCGCTCCACAAACATAGAAAGCAGATACTAAAGAAGTGTTTGGACCATTGAATATACCCAGGGTGATACCCATCCCAAATATCACCATAAAGGGGTTTTGATTGAATCCCACTGTTATAGTGAATTGGTGATATAGGGAAGCAGATAATTGCGGTATAATTACATCTGTGGCTGAAGACTTGGGGGCTCCTCGTATTGCACGGTCGCAGTTGACCACTCAGGTAGGCAGCTGTAGTAGGAAACAATGGAGGCCGAGTCTAATTACTTCCAGACTTTTGGTTTACAGCAGACGAGATGCAGCAGTTTTCATGTGAACATGTAGAATCTAACGCCCTCCGTGCCATTATTTCACTTGGCCGCCCTTCATTTATAATTCCTTCTATTCAGTGTTACTGGATGCACTCTGCTACATCTGATGGGTTCACACCCAGGGGTCCTCATGCTTCATCGCTCATGGGCAGATTAGATATACTCTGCACCAGCACGTTATACCTATGTCTATCTATCTGTCTACTTATGATCTATCTATCTATCTATCTATCTATCTATCTATCTATCTAATCTATCTAATCTATCTAATCTATCTATCTATCTCACCCAGTTGCTGGAGACAATGTTACCAAGAAATCGTCTATTGTCACATCCCCCCAGTGTCTTTTAAAGTACTGGTCTCAGTATAGGGCTCGTTCACACGAACGCTTTTTGCGTTCCGTATACGGGACGTATTTTGATTCCATATACGGTCCGTATACGGAACCAGTCATTTCAATGGGTCCGCACTCTGTGTGCTGTCCGCATCCGTTGCTCCGTTCCGTGGCCCCGCAAAAATCATGAGGCATGTCCTATTCTTGTCCATTTTGCGGACAAGAATAGGCATTTCTATAATGGGCCTCCTGTTCCGTTACGCAAGTTGCGGAATGCACACGGGAGGCATCCGTTTTTTGCAGATCCGCAATTTGCGGACCGCAAAAAAAAACTGCACGGTCGTGTGCTTGAGCCCATAGACTGTGACTGGTTCCAGTAGACTGTAGACCAGTAAGCGGAGGCTCCACGTGCAGCCTTGCTCAGCAATGTGTACGGGTAATAAATGTAAATGACTTTATTGGATTTGTCCTGTAAAAATAGCGAGGATCTCCATGTCGCTGGGCATTGGAGATGACAGATGAATGGGATTAGCAGTAATTAACAGTAGCCGCCATCAGCAGGTCGGCCTCGTTATTGATCAGAGCTGCAGAATATCATTCTCTCATCCGAAGCTCCACGATGGGTCAAGGTTTATGATCTGTATAAGGCATCTGTCGCGCGTCTGTGGCCCCGGGCCCCGCAGAGCAGCCAGTAATGGGATTAGAGGCTCCGTGAGGCTGTAATATACACTGTATGTATTGTGTCTGTCTACATCACATCCCGTTTTATTTGCTAGTTTAGGTTTGCATTGTGTTAGTGAGTTTTTGTGTTTCTCATAGATAGAAGACGTGTAGATAATGACGCGTTGCATCTGTTCCCGGCTCCTACAAATCGGGGATTTCAGTGCTGAGGGTTTGATTTATAGACTGTAGAGCTGTCAGGTCGGTAGGAGCCTCAGGCAGGTTTTGGTTTCTGTAATAAGGACTTGATGGCAAAATATGTGAGACCTTTTGACACCGGCACCGTTTAATTGCCCCAGTACCGCTAAATTAATATGCAATTAATTATTTCCTTGGTTCACCCAGCAAAACAAAACCTCCAGAGCGTCCCATCTGCTGCTGACACCGGGCGCCCGGACACATGTATTAAGGGTGCGCTGAGACCATTGTATTAGCTGGCGAGCCTGCGTGGCAGCTGGGAGGCGAATCAATTGGTCATGCTTTGCTGCCATTCATCTTCGCTCGCACTCTTTCTGTCACAGGGATGTATTCCATACATAATGATATGTGTAACTTTGATTTTAACGACTCTTCCTTTCCTTCGCCGCGTCCAAAAAAGTCTAATTAATAAAGACTGAGCTTCAGCGTGCTGCCAGTGCGGGCGTACAGGACGGGCGCTCAAAAAGACGCGCAAAACTGAAAACAGCCTGTGTGCGATGACCACATAGACGTAGACACGAATGATGGTCGGGTTTAGCTGTGGGGAGTCACTAGTCTCTGACTAAGCATTTAAAGGGCAGATTTGTCCCTGTGACCCCGGCAGACCTCTTACATGTGCGCTTGGCAGCTGAAGACATCTGTGTTGGTCCCATGTTCATATGTGTCCGCATTGCTGAGAAAAATAAAGTTTTTATATATGCAAATGAGCCTCTGGGAGCAACAGGGGCGTTACCATTACACCTAGAGGCTCAGCTCTCTCTGCAACTGCTGCACCCTCTCCATTTTGATTGATAGGGCCAGGTGTGATCACGTTTACACTGCCTGCTCCTGTCAATCAAAGTGCAGAGGGTGCAGCAGTTGGCAACGCCCAATGGTAACGCCCCCGTTGCTCCTAGAGTCTCATTTGCATATATAAAAACTTAATTTTTCTCAGCAGTGCGGGCACATATGAACATGGGACCAACACAGATGCCTTCAGCTGCCAAGCGCACATGTAACAGGTCTGTCCGTGTCATAGGGACAAATCTGCTGACAGATGCCCTTTAAGGATGTGTTTACACATGGCAGGTTTCTTGCAGTAATTTCTGCAATCGTTGTTTCCATTCGTGTGGAGTTATTTCTGCAGCGTGTGCAAATATTTCTGCTAGCCCCATTCAGACCGATAGGACAGACGTAGGATTTCTGCAAGACATGAAGCCTAAATGTCCTACACACCGCGTCTGTCTATGGGTCATGGCTGCTGTTGGAGCTCTGAGCTGCAATAGCAAATACAGCCCAGGGTCAAAGGTGGCGCTATTTCACAGGAAAAAAGCAGAGCCTTCCTTGTAATCCCATGCAACCCCTTTAAAGGGGCCTCGCGTGATGTGACAGAGGCCAGGCTGCCCTTCATGTTCCCTGCTTCCAGCACAGTGACTATACGGATTGGAGACTTGTGATAATTCTGGTTGCTAGGGAAATATTGACTGGTTGCTAGGGATATACTACCTGGTTGCTAGGGATATACTGCCTTTAGTGATGTTGCCTGCTAATATTTCCTTAGCAACCGGTCTGTCTCAGATTACTCCTGATTTCAGCTAAAGGTTGAAATGACATTGCGCTAAGAGAAGCAATGACACTTCAATTAACCCTTTCTGTGTCCTTTTCTGCCTTAATAATGAGATTTTTTTCATAGAAAACGTTTTCCATCTTGAACTCCTTTAAATCAGGGGAGAGGGTTTGAGCGATTGTGTTGAGTTTTTGCTCTTTTCCTGAATCTCAGCTTGTGTTCCCCCTCTAGGTCTGATGATGGTCTGACACCTTAAAGTGGTTTTCTGAGATTTTAATACTGATGATCTGTCCTCTGGATAGTTCATCAGTATCTGATCGGTGGGGGTCCGACACCCGGGACCCCCCTAATTAGCTGGCTGAGAAGTCACCGGAGCTCAGTTGCGCCACGGCCTTCTCGCAGCTTTCCATAGGCCAGTGATGTCACGTTCATCAGTCATGTGGCCTGGGAGCATCTCACCATGCAAGTGAATGAGACTGAGCTACAATACCAAGCACGTCCACTATACAATGTGCGGCGCTGTGCTTGGTGAGCACGGAGAAGGCCGCGGCGCCAGTGCCTTCTCAAACAGCCGATCGGTAGGCGTCCCAGGTGTAGGGAAAGCTGAGAGAAGGCCGCGTCTTAACTGTGAGCGCCGGTGACTTCTGAAACAGCCGATCGGTGGGGGTCCCAGGTGTAGGGAAAGCTAAGAGAAGGCCGAGCCGTGACTGCAAGTGCCGGTGACTTCTGAAACAGCTGATCGGTGTGGGTCCCAGGTGTAGGGAAAGCTAAGAGAAGGCCGCGCCGTGACTGCGAGCGCCGGTGACTTCTCAAACAGCTGATCGGTGTGGGTCCCAGGTGTGAGAAGGCCGCGCCGTATCTGCAATCGCTGGTGACTTCTCAAACAGCTGATCGGTGGGGGTCCCAGGTGTAGGGAAAGCTGAGAGAAGGCCGCGCCGTGACTGCGAGCGCCGGTGACTTCTCAAACAGCTGATCGGTGTGGGTCCATAGGTGTAGGGAAAGCTAAGAGAAGGCCGCGCCGTAACTGCGAGCGCCGGTGCCTTCTCAAACAGCCGATCGGTGGGGGTCCCAGGTGTAGGGAAAGCTGACAGAAGGCCGCGCCATAACTGCAAGCGCCGGTGACTTCTGAAACAGCTGATCGGTGTGGGTCCCAGGTGTAGGGAAAGCTAAGAGAAGGCCGCGCCGTATCTGCAAGCGCCGGTGACTTCTCAAACAGCCGATCGGTGGGGGTCCCAGGTGTAGGGAAAGCTGAGAGAAGGCCGCGCCGTATCTGCAAGCGCCGGTGACTTCTCAAACAGCTGATCGGTGTGGGTCCCAGGTGTGAGAAGGCCGCGCCGTATCTGCAATCGCTGGTGACTTCTCAAACAGCTGATCGGTGTGGGTCCCAGGTGTAGGGAAAGCTGAGAGAAGGCCGCGCCGTGACTGCGAGCGCCGGTGACTTCTCAAACAGCTGATCGGTGGGGGTCCCAGGTGTGAGAAGGCCGCGCCGTATCTGCAATCGCTGGTGACTTCTCAAACAGCTGATCGGTGTGGGTCCCAGGTGTAGGGAAAGCTGAGAGAAGGCCGCGCCGTAACTGCGAGCGCCGGTGCCTTCTCAAACAGCCGATCGGTGGGGGTCCCAGGTGTAGGGAAAGCTGACAGAAGGCCGCGCCATAACTGCAAGCGCCGGTGACTTCTGAAACAGCTGATCGGTGTGGGTCCATAGGTGTAGGGAAAGCTAAGAGAAGGCCGCGCCGTATCTGCAAGCGCCGGTGACTTCTCAAACAGCCGATCGGTGGGGGTCCCAGGTGTAGGGAAAGCTGAGAGAAGGCCGCGCCGTATCTGCAAGCGCCGGTGACTTCTCAAACAGCTGATCGGTGGGGGTCCCAGGTGTAGGGAAAGCTGAGAGAAGGCCCTGCCGTAACTGGGAGCCCAGGTGACTTCTCAAACAGCTGATCGGTGGGGGTCCCAGGTGTAGTGAAAGCTGAGAGAAGGCCGAGCCGTAACTGTGAGCGCCGGTGACTTATGAAACAGCTAATCGGTGTGGGTCCCAGGTGTCGGATCCTGGGTATTAAAATCCCGGAAACCCCTTTTAAAGCTTTTTTCTAAATCCAACTGATGGATTACCTGAAGGAGATCATGGGCTTCAAATGTGGCAAAATGCAGGCACCTAATCAAACCCTGCTCCTTAGGAAAGTCTTTGGTCTTTAATGCTAAGCACAAGTCCTTTCCAGTGTCACAGAGGCGTCTGGTGTTAGGGTTTTCTGGTGCTTTACTATTAGCAAGACAAGAACTGGAGACGGTAGAAAGTAAGAAAAAACTGAAGGCCACGTCCTCCTTCGCAATCGTTTTTTAATATTGTCCAATGCATAGAAAATACAAAATGAAATAACTTTGCAATAACACTTAATGGATCGACAGCTCCAGGCAAACCTATGTGTTACCATGGTAACAGACAACAAACAAACCCCTGCAGTCATACTTTCTTCCATCTGTTCCCGGCTTTCTGCTAACATACCTTCAGTAGGTTATCAAGGCTTTGGGGACTGATGGAAGAAAGTATGACGGGAAGATCAGACTACACAGGGTTTGTTTGTTATCTGTTACCATGGAGACATACCAGGCTGCATAGGAGATGTATAAACAGAAGAATAGGAAAGTTTGAATCAAGAACTATGGCTCATTGAAAAAAAATTGTGGTGAAGATGGATCTAGCCTTTAAATATGTGGACCCCCCCCCCCCCCCGCCCCGCTCCGCTCCGCTTTATGGAGAATAGGGGTTCCCATGACACCAGTCTTCGATTTGTGGCAGTGGGTTTTGGAAGCAGTTTGGCAATGTGGGACCCGCAGCTACCAGACATTTATAGCATACCTTATGAAATAAAGGCATCTGAACATAGCCCATATCCAGGTGTGAATACATCCCAATGGAGCAGGTGAAATCCCAGTCATTGCAGGCAGTGGAGACTTGACGTATCGGGTTGGTTTTCTCGTCTTTGCAAGTTCTCCCTGTTGGACCATAATAAAATATCTTTTAGGCTCTCGATATCTGCAGAAACTGGTGGAGATCCCCAGCCACTGAACTCCATTCTCAGCCGTGTGCATGAAATCCTATTTGGTTGCCTTTCTTTGATATTTTGGATGTATTCCATATAATCCGCATTAGTGCCGTCTCTTCCCTAGTGACCTCTGGATCGTAAAGCAAACTGGAAATAGTTTTTACTTTAATTGTAGGGAAATGAAGAGTTAGCGAGATGATTTGGCAGACTTTTCCGTCACTGCCTGCGGGGTAAGCAGCGTTAGCACCGTCAGTGCGTCTACAAGCGCGTTCTCTTGCTGGGTCCTTGGATTGTGTCCAAGTCCTGCACAGAACCGTCTTTATGTTATTGCACCGCTGGTCGGAGATCTGGGTCTAATTGTGTTATATAGGAGCCAAGGTCTGTAATAGGATTCAGGTGGTCAGGTTGTCATGTGCTAAGGCGCCTTCAACATGTGGCTCCCCGGCTGCTGCGAAACTACAACCTCCATCATACTCTGGCTGTCAGGCTGGACAACTATATATTAAAGGGGTTAGACAGTATGTCTATGCAGTGGCCTCGTCAGAGGTACACATGGAAGGTGTTCATGGGGAAAGCCTCTTGAGGGTACAGAAGACCCCATTTTCACGCCACTCTCGACCCCGGGGAGTGCTGTGGGCAGTGTGGGGGCATGCCCCAGGTGTAAATGATGCTTGAAATCTATTCCGGTCAGGGGCTAAAGTAGATTTCACCCCAGTCGCATGGGTCCCTTTCACACAAGCGAGCTTTCCGCACGGGCGCGATGCGTGAAGTGAACGCATAGCACCCGCACCTAATCCTGACCCATTCATTCCAATGGGTCTGTGCATATGAGCTTTGATTTTCACGCATCAGTTCTGCGTCGCACGAGATTTGCAGCATGTTCTATAGTAGTGTTGAGCGAACTTGTGTTTTTAAGTTCGGCGTCTAAAGTTCGGGTTATCAAAGAATCGCGTTATGGATTCTAAATTCCGTTCTGGTCCGTAAACGCGATTCTTCGATAACCCGAACCCGAAATTTAAACGCCGAACTTAAAACACAAGTTGGCTCAACACTATTCTATAGGCCTCATGCACACAAACGTTGTTTTGGTCCGCATTCGAACCGCAGTTTTTGCGGCTCAGATGCGGACCCATTCACTTCAATGGGGCCGCGAAAGATGCGGACAGCACACCGTGTGCTGTCCGCATCCGTTGCTCCGTTCCGTGGTCCGCAAAAAAAAATATAACCTGTCCTATTCTTGTCCGTTTTGCATCCGGATTGCATCCGCGCGGAAAAAAACGAACAACTGAACGCAATCGCAGACAAAACTGACTGAACTTGCTTGCGAAATGGTGCGAGTTTCACTGAACGCACCCGGACACAATCCGTATCGTTCGTGTGAAAGAGGCCTAATTTGTGAACAGGGCTCACCCGTCGGCAGCGCAGGGGGTATCAAACACTGGCTTAAAACGCCAGTCGTTGACAAATGACCCCCATTCTGCCTCACTGAGAAGTTGCATTGGTTCTTTTCGCCCTCATCCACGTCACTTTCTTTGTTGTTGCTTTAGGCTCTGTTCACATTAGCGTGATAAAAGCACCGTGATCTGTTCAAACAGATCCGACCAGTTCTGGCGAACCCCACTGATTTATAGTGGGGCTCATCACGTGTGACAGTAATAATAGCCCTGCGGACTGTGCTCTTATTGCCGCCATAAATACCGAAATATCTAATAAGCAGAATGTGAGCGATCTGACGTTCAGCAGGCATCAGCCCGTTATTCAAGGACGTGCAAACATTAAATCATAATGATATCTTTCTAAGATCAGAACAATATTCCAATTAGGACGATTGCAGCCAAATCTCGGCGTCTACGCGGAGCTTCACCTTCAATAATGTAAGCGGTAAAAACACGTAGTTTATGGCGCATCCTACGGAGCAGGCAGGAGAATCTCCCCATTTATAGACAATTGTAGTTACTTGTAATAAATCTCTCTTTATCTTATTATATCTGAGCGGAGAATGAGATTGGCGCGCTGCCAGGCTGAGAGCGCCAGGTGGGATTTCCATAGAACGCCTCTTACATGGGTTTTATTGCTCTTTACGTTTGTGTGGTCCAGACTTAGGCCTCATGCACACGACAGTATTTTTTCTTGGTCCGCAAAACGTGGTTCCGTTGTTCCGTGATCCGTTGTTCCGTTTCCGTTTCCGTGTGTCTTCCTTGATTTTTGGAGGATCACCAGACATGAAGGAAAGTGAAAAAAAATCTAAGTCAAGTTTGCCTTGCAAATGATAGGAAAAAAACGGACGCGGATGACAATCTTGTGTGCCTCCGTGTTTTTTTACGGACCCATTGACTTGAATGGGTCCGCGAACCGTTGTCCGTGAAAAAAATAGGACAGGTCATATTTTTTTGACGGACTGGAAACACGGATCACGGACGCGGATGACAAACGGTGCGTTATCCGAGTTTTCCACGGACCCTTTGAAAGTCAATGGGTCCGCAGAAAATCATGGAAAACGGAACAACTGACACGGAACACAACAACGGTCGTGTGTATGAGGCCTTATACTTGATAGGCACTTTTTAAAATATTTTTTATATGCTTAGCCTCCATGGCCATGTGTGTTGTGTGTGGAGCTATTGGCCTATATCTATAAAACATGTAATTGATGATTCTACACTATATGGCCTCTTGCACACGACTGTATGTATTTTGCGGTTCACAAAAAACGGATCCGCAAAAAATACGGATGATGTCCGTGTGCATTCCAGTTTTTGCGGAACGGAACAGCTGGCCCCTGATAGAACAGTACTATCCTTCTCCATTATGCGGACAATAAGGCCTCTTACACACAAATGTTTTTTTTTTTCTGTTTACATTCCGTTTTTTTGCGTTCCATATACGGACTGTATATGGAACCATTAATTTGAATGGATCCCCCCAAAAAACGGAAGGTACTCCGTATGCCTTCCGTTTCCGTATTTCCGTTGTTCCGTTCAAAGATAGAACATGTCCTATTATTGTCTGCATAACGGACAAGGATAGTACTGGCTTATCAGGGGCTAGCTGTTCCGTTCTGCAAAACACTGAATGCACATTGACGTCATCCATATTTTTTGCGGACCGCAAAATACTGAAAAAGCCATACGGTCGGGTGCAAGAGGCCTAATAGGACATGTTCTGTCGTTGAATGGAACATAAAAATGGAAATACGGAAACAGAAGGCATACAGAGTACCTTCCGTTTTTTTACAGATCCATTGAAATGAATAATTCCGTATATGGTCCGTATACGGAAAGCAAAAAACGGAACGTAAACGGAAAAAAAAATCGTTTGTGCGCAAGAGGGCTTAAGGGAATGCAAGTTCCGCATCGGAAAGGAGCGGCAGTCAAGCATGTGCAGTATGTCTCCAATAAAGCTCCATACTGCTTTCTCCGTCAGTCCCATAGACTTTGCATGGAGCAGGAGCGTACATGGCTGACTGCCACTCTATTGAGTCGGGGGATACAGATTCTTGTCAGCAGTGGTCGGACCCCCGGAGATCAGATACTTATTACCTCTCCTGTGAATAGAGGATAAGTTGTCATTTTGGGACAAGTTCTTTAACTAGGCAAGGCCCCCCATAGCTATACAGCACCCCACCTCCAGTGCGCCCTCCTGGACAGCCATAAAGTGGCAGGTTCTGGGGTGAGCTCCATTGTAACCGCCGCCGGTACTTTGTGGGTGCCCCGATAGCTCTCTCTGGGTGCAGACTGCCAGTAAAATCCTATAAGTCTGTGGGGGTTGTAGCCTGTATTTCGTCTTTGCAGCCCCCATGAAGGTCCCTTCGCTCCCACCCTGATGTGATTAGTGTAATGTGTGCTCCAGTTACCACTCCCAGACATTGCCTTAAATGCCCTTTAAGCTCGGTTTAATTTGGGGCGAGCCGTTCCGCTAGCCGCCCTGTCACAGCGAGGTGTTAACTGATATGTATGTGGCGCGTTATCCGCGTGTTATTGTATTAGATCTTCCACAATTGGACTTTCCTTAACCAACATCCATTCATAACTGGTGACACTAATTGATTTCGCCCCAGTGATTGCGTTACCAGGGTCCATGGCCAGTCCATGTCGTGACCTTTCCTGTAAATTTCCCCAGATAATGGCCTCTCCACATCACTTCAGTCATTTTCAGGCCGATGTGATGAAAGGATGAGCAGCGTCTCCCTCTCCAGTTTGTAATGCCGTCCGTCCGAGAGGACGTCAGCAATTTAATTATCAGTCGCTGGTGGAAATCAAAGGGCCTTGTTCGTCTTCAATGATTGCTGAGAGAATTATCTCTGCTTGTGAGAAGAGCAGATCAATGCTTCCCGGTGTATAGGGGATAGGTACAGGATGTGCGGCTCACAGCAGAGAGGGCGCCTGCGTTTTCGGATCATATCAGTGCCAGTCAGGGCGAGGCTGGCTGTCCTACCTCAACTCTGATGTCTGAATTTTGGGGGCTGCTGAGGGCATTGTGAAGAATCCTTTACCCTCCGAAACTGGAAAATATCAATAAGGCCTCATGCACACGACCGTGCTCTTTTTTGCGGTCCGCAAACAGATCCGCAAAAAAAACGGAAGCCGCAATTTGCGGAACGGGCTGCCGTCAATATAAATTCCTATTCTTGTCCACAAAGTGCGGACAAGAAAAGGGCATGTTATATTTTTTTAGCGGGGCCACGGAACGGAGCACACGGAGTGCTGTCCGCATCTTTTGTGGCGCCATTGAACTGAATGGGTCCGCATCCGAGCCGCCAAAACAGCGGCTCGGATGCGGACCCAAACAACGTCCGTGTGCATGAGGCCTAAGGCCCCTTGCAGACGAGCGTGTCCGGATTAGGTCCAGATGCGTCCCGGTGCATTGCGGCAAACCCGCGCGAGTAGGTACGCAATTGTAGTCAGTTTTGACGCAATGTGTTTTGCACGCGCGTGATAAAAAACTTAATGTGGTACCCAGAACCGAACTTCTTCACAGAAGTTCAGGTTTGGGTTCAAGGTTGTGTAGATTGTATTATTTTCCCTTATAACATGGTTATAAGGGAAAATAATAGCATTCTGAATACAGAATGCTAAGTAAATTAGGGCTGGAGGGGTTAAAAAAAAATATATAAAAAATTAACTCACCTTAATCCACTTGTTCGTGCTGCCGGCATCTCTTCTGTCTTCATCTGTGAGGAAAAGGACCTTTGATAACGTCACTACGCTCATCACATGGTCATTCACATGATCCATCACCATGGTGATGGATCATGTGATGAGCGTAGTGACGTCATCAAAGGTCCTTTTCCTCACAGATGAAGACAGAAGAGATGCCGGCTGCGCGAACAATTTTCACGCAACCCCATTAATTTCTATGGGGCCTGCGTTACGTGAAAAACGCACAAAGAGGAGCATGCTGCGATTTTCACACAACGCACAAGTGATGCGTGAAAACCACCGCTCATGTGCACAGCCCCATAGAAATGAATGTGTCCGGATTCAGTGCGGGTGCAATGCGTTCACCTCACGCATCGCACCCGCGCGGAAATCTCGCCCGTGTGAAAGGGGCCTAAGGCTCTGATCCCAATAAGCCTTCTGGTTGGGAGATTTCCCAATTCATGCATCCGACATATACCACAGTGGCAGCCATCACCCATAGGGAAACTGTCACAGAATCCCTATAGAGCAGGGACGCTCAACCTGCGGCCCTCCAGCTGCTGAAAAACTACAATTCACAGCATGCCCTAATAGCTGTAGGCTGTGTAGACATGCTGGGAGTTGTAGTTTTGCAACAGCTGCAGGGCCACAGGTTGGGCATGCCTGCTGTAGAGCATCTCTAGTGGATCCTGAGCGCTGGAGTCTTCATATTCATTAAAAGGGTTGTCCCACGAAAAATATTCTACAGTTTTCAAACCAGCACCTGGACCTGAATACTTTTGTAATTGAGTGTAATTAAACATTTAGCATAACCACTGAGTTATTAAATGAAATTTATCTGTATAGCGCCACTTGCTGTTTGTGTTTTTTCTTATTTCTTTGTCCAGGTCACTGAGGTGGTCGCACATGCTCAGTTTCATCCTTCAACTGCTCCATGTGCTGTGATAGGGAGATCATGGCCACGCCCCCTGTGCTGCAGCAGAAAGGACACTCCCCTTGAGCTTTCAGCTTGATATAAATCTAAGAGCGCAATGACTGAGGAGATCTCTGGACCCATGTGAGGTACAGGCCTGGTTCTGGCTTTGTTAGAAAGAAGTGGTCATGTACTAGATTATGTCTGATTTTCATTTTTACATTAGTCATGGGATCACCCCTTTTAACTTCCACCTCCCTCTGAAGATGATTGACGGCTTTCTTCACATTCTAGGTATAGGGAGAAAGCTGCCAATCAGTGGCGGCGGGTGGAGCTGGGTGCTCATGAATACGAGGACTCACGAACGTGTGCATTGCATTGGGCGGACTCGAGCACATGGGTCGTCACGCTGGACTTATTTTTGTGGAGTTTAAACCAAAAACTGTAGTAAATTGCTTAGTAAATGGGGCCCTTGCGTCTGTAGTGACCGGCTGCAGTGTTATATACTAGAACGGAACGGTACTACAGCCAGCGGCAGTTGCATGATGCGGTCACATGATGATACCAAAGGCAGTCCAGTTAACGGTACTGGTTGCGAGGGACAGAAGAAGAATTTCAGTTGTAAGAATTTTACCAAGATATTTCTTTCTTTCTTTCTTTATGCCCCACCCCCCATGTATATATATATATATATATATATGTGTGTATACTGCATCCATGTAGAATCCCTCGGGCGGCTCATGTTCTCATGTCTTTGTTGTCGGCTCCGTACAGATAGGTTCAGTTTTGCTCATTAGACGTTTGTCTCCTCTGCACGTTCACATCTCTTAGAAGTCAGTGGAGCTGAACGGCGAAAAATCATTCCACTTTTTTTTTTGCAGGTTCCTCCAGATCCCCCAAAGCGTCTTCCTCCTTGTACCTTCCTGGTGGTGGAAGACTCCGGGTCGCTTCCTTTCATCTCAGCTCAGACTTGGCCCGCAGACTAGTTTTCTGCCCTGAAAAATGATGTCCATTCGTGTAATGTGAAGTCATGTTCCCATGGCCTTCCAGCAGTAATACTTCCATTTATTTTGTGTTCCGTGAAATGAAACGAGCCTTAAATCTACGCCTGACAGAAATATTATCTTATCTCTCTCAGTCGCCAGTGATTTGTCCTGATCGCTGACGTGTTATTTCGCTGAGTGTTTTTCTCAGCCTCAAAGCTTTTACCACCAGACGCACATTTAGTTAGCTCCTGCGTCCGCGAATCGTCTCTTTAATTGATCGTACCGCCAATTAATAACTTGCATCGCGCACAGCCATTTAATAAGCTCACACGATGCAGAATTGATCTGTAACCAGACGTGCAGCATCCACATTCACAATTATTATTTTTTATCCTGCTGTGTATCTAAAATGAAAAATT
Organism: Bufo bufo; assembly: GCF_905171765.1. Lineage (NCBI taxonomy): Eukaryota > Metazoa > Chordata > Amphibia > Anura > Bufonidae > Bufo > Bufo bufo. The sequence continues at coordinate 9,058,678 of NC_053398.1, read as the reverse complement.
AAGTAACTTTGCATTAATTTGTGATGAAAAATGTCCTATCAATTTTTTTTTTATGCAGCTCCCAATGCAAACCTATGCGTCTCCATGGTAACAGACAGCAAAACCCTGTGTAGTCTGATCCTGTGGTCATACCTTCGTCCAGTAAGTTCCTGCACAACTTTGCGGAACCATCTATTGATAATTTTATACCCAACCCAATTTTTTCTATGTAATAACTGTATACTGTATATGCCATACGGAAAAACGGAACGGAAAAACGTAACAGAAACGGAAACAAAAAACGGAACAACGGATCCGTGAAAAACGGACAGCAAAACACCGAAAAAGCCATAGGCCCTTGCAGACAAGCGTGTCCGGATTAGGTCCGGATGCGTCCCGGTGCATTGCGGCAAACCCGCGCGAGTAGGAACGCAATTGCAGTCAGTTTTGAATGCGATTGCGTTTCCGATGTTCAGTTTTTATCGCGCGGGTGCAATGTGTTTTGCACACGTGTGATAAAAAACTGACTGTGGTACCCAGACCCGAACTTCTTCACAGAAGTTCAGGTTTGGGTTCAAGGTTGTGTAGATTGTATTATTTTCCCTTATAACATGGTTATAAGGGAAAATAATAGCATTCTGAATACAGAATGCATAGTACAATAGGGCTGGAGGGGTTAAAAAAAAAAAAAAAAAAATTAATTCACCTTAATCCACTTGTTCGCGCAGCCGGCATCTCTTCTGTCTTGTTCTGTGAGCAATAGGACCTTTGATGACGTCACTACTCTCATCACATGGTCCGTCACATGATCCATCACTATCGTGTGCATGAGGCCTAAGACAGCTGGCTGCAGTAGTCCCACCCACAACTACTGCCCCACCAAAATGGAGCCGATCAGTGGCGGATAACCCGTGTTCTCTGTAGGATTTCAGGAACTTGCAGACTATCCCTCAGACTGAGCGGGGGCGAGATCATCTCCTTGTTCTAGGTTTTACAGTTCCTTTAATAAAAGTAGCGCCTCTTTCCATGTGATGCGGGGCTGTTCATTTAATGTCACACATTTCCCATTGACGCCATGAGAGTCTACGCCTCGCAGCACGATGTGTAATGGCGCAATGTTCGTGTGCCGACCCTAGTTATGGGATGAAACCTCTTCAGCTCTTTATTTCATTAGCACATTAGGTGACATAACATCATCATTTTTCCTCGTTATCCACCAAGTTCGTCGTGATCAAGCCGGAGACCCTGAGCACCCGTGACCTTCAAAGTCGCCGAAGCTTCATGGTCTCCGTGGCCGGGTCTGGGTTACATTAATGCAGGAAACAAATTAAGGAAGAAATTAAATATTTACTTGTTCCGAGTTTATTGCAGGAAGTCTTGTGCGCTAATGCTTCCTTCAGGAGAATAATCACATTTTCCCCATAAAAGTATGAGAGCTGTGGAGATGGCAGAGCCGCGGGCTGGGGAGGTCCTCGGAGAGGAGAGGCAGGAGCTTCTTCCACGTTTCATCTGGGCTTCATTGGTTTTTCCAGAAAAAAGGAATTTTAGCTTTCGTGTCTCCTTTAAGGAGCAATTCTAACATATCATGCAAAATGGAAACCAGTTAAGCCTGAATTGTCGAGGAACATGAGCTCGGATCAACACCAGTTTCCAGAATTGCCAATGGGCACTTGTTACCTGTGATTTTTGACACTTTGCTTTTAGTGTTATACAATTTCAAAGGGGCTCTTCGGTGAAGGCAGGCTGTAGTACTGGAAACAATCTGTGGACAGGAGTGGCCCTGTTTCTGAAGAAAGCAGCCATTTTTATTATAATTGACAACCCCTTTAAGTATTAAAGGAGCAGTAAACACAGAAAATGATTCCTCCAATCAGCACTTACTCCTTGATCCTGTTTTGCTCCCCCTTCTCCTCACTTCCCTGTGTAAGACTGTAAGACAACTGGCTGCAGCAGGAGCCTCCCCCCCCTGTTAGGACGAAACATAGGGGCACATTTATTAAGACCGGCGTTTTAGACCCCATTCTTAAAGGGGTTGTCCGGGTTCAGAGCTGAACCCGGACATATCCCCATTTTCACCCAGGCAGCCCTCCTGACTTGGGCATCGGAGCAGTTCATGCTCCGATGCTCTCCTTTGCCCTGCGCCAAATCTCGCAGCGCAAAGGCATTTTTTTGAGTTCCGGTGACGTACCGTGCTCCCCTTAGGGCTGCCAGGCAGAGGCTTCCACCCAGCAGTGAGCCCGGTGATGTCACCGGAACTGATGGGCGGGCTTTAGCTCTGTCCTAGCCTTGTAAAACGGCTAGGGCAGCGCTAAAGCCCGCCCATCAGAGCCGGTGACGTCACCGAACACACTGCCGGGCGGAACCACTGCATAGCTGGCAGTGGTTCCGCCGACCTCTCCCAAGGCCTCTTGCACACGAACGTATTTTCTTGCGGAGGCACGGACAGGCACGGACGTAGTGCTTCCGTGGGGTTCCGATCCGTGCTTCCGTTCCGCACCGCACTGTATCTCCTGGATTCTGGACCCATTCAAGTGATGCGGGATGCACATGGCCGGTGCCCGTGTATTGCGGACCCGCTGTATGTGGGCCGTAGTACGGCCACGGCT